>NW_015549594.1:95879-198941 GCF_001515605.1 Sinocyclocheilus anshuiensis | reverse complement strand
GTGCGTTTCTGGGTGCGGTCGTTACCTGGCGCCGGGTGATGGTCACGATCGCTGCCTCACGTGCCTGGGCATAAAGCACTCTGAGGCGGCTTTCGTGGATGAGTCATGCTCCCAGTGCGTGGGTATGACCATCTCGCAGTTGCGGACCAGACTCCGTTACCTGCAAGGGGGCGGAGTGCCCGTGCCACTGCCTAGATCGCGGGCTCCCTCTGGTGACAGCCGGGGGCGTCCCTTTCCTGGCGGTGGGCGGACTGGTCACGCTGTGTTTCGTTGTGAAAGCGAAACTACTTTGTTTGGTCTTCCAAAAGAGGACACGACTAGATTTAGATTTCTGGTTTTATGTTTACGCGGCGCGATGCAACGCAACGCGTAAAAAGACAGTATAAGTCATTATAATCCATAATTATGTCCCCACTGGATGCAACGAATGCCTCGTTTATAATGGGTTTTCATGTTTTTGTCTCATCGCTCCGGCCTGACAGGGCATCATCACAATATGGCAAGGGGCGTAACATTTCCGTCTCACGCTTGAGGTATTCGGCCAATCACAACGCACTGGATAGCTGGCCAATCACAGCACACCTCGCTTTTTCAGACCGATGAGCTTTGTAAAAATCGACGCGTTTCAGAAGGCGGGGCATAGAGGAGAAACAATAATGTACAGTATGTGGAAAATAATGTGTTTTTTGAACCTTAAACCGCATAAACACATTTCATTACACCAAATACACAAAATAATGGTCTTTTTAGCAGCATCATATGACCCCTTTAAGATCAAACTCTGACTTGGGCCATTCATAGTTTAGTTAGACACCTGGACATGCACCTGCCTTATTGCCAAATATGACATAATAATATAACGCCACAACATCAGCACTGCCACCTCACAACCATTCATTACTGCCAAGCGTGGAAACCAGAGAACCTGTCTAGTTTAACTCTGTGAGTGGAAGACAGGGCAGAAGAGATAGAAGAACCATTGTATTACACACCACAAGCCTGTCATTGTCTGTACCCCAATCCCCTGGTCTCTGGAAGGCAAGATGGATGGTTCCGGTTATGGCCAACTCTCCTGGCATTTCACTCGGCCTCCCCTGACCTTTCCTTGCAGCAATGTGATGCACATAACCTATCGATCAACTCCTGACCACTGTCTCTCCGAGGACAAGTACTGTACCAGTGTGCTATTTATGTTCACTCAGATCTGCAAGATGGGGATCAATGCTAGATTCATGGCCAACCTTTGTTACGACAAATTCTTGGAGTTATGTAAATATATGTGCTTTGAAATATAACCGTTAATTGAGACTTATGCTTGGAGATTAGTAGACTTTGTAAAGAATTATCACCTCAGATAGTCCATTTGTAATTCACACAGTGCTAAAAGACTCATTAGCGACCCACATGCAGTTCATTATTGACTTTACTTTGAGTTGTTCACTGTACCATTTCACAATAATCAAACAGGTGTAGAGTCTGGACCAATCAGACCAATCAGACACACCACCTTTCATTAGATTTAACAAATCAATTATTCATTAGATTAACAAAGCATCACAGACCCCTCACCCAATAAACATACTGGGTGCCAGGTTGTCTGCGAATGACGCCAGGACCCTGGTCACCATGGCAACCAATGCTGATATCACTGGTTTTATTGCCCAAAGCAATGTGGCTAGAGGAAATCACTACCTTTTCCATAGGAAGAGACACAATGCACAGTAAAAATGGACTCTTCTCTAATTAATTCATAGGAAAACCTTTCTTTGAATGAACACACATATCCTTCAGGTCATTGTGTATGTTGTCGTTATATTGTATACTGTTTATGCAGGCTTGTGATGGAACCACTCATTTCTGTCATCTTACCTATATGTAATTCTACCATGTTTAGTATCTATGAATTCGTCTTCTGATGATCTGAACGAGAGTGGATATTATATGTTGGTACCTATGCAACATATTAGTGTTCTAAGAATCTTTATTAGTTTGTGCATCAACACCCCAAGCGAATTACATTTGCAAATTACCATGCCCTCACACAAAGGGTCGTAAAACCCTCCAGTAATTGCAACCTCCCGCTTGGGATTTCAGCCTTTCTCATTGGACAAGCCCATCTTGAGAGGCGTGAATCTTCTCAGACCTTAAAGGCCTCACATCAGTGACCCGCCTCGGAGTTGGTGGTTCTGTTAGGTTCTGAGAAGATGTGAGCTACAATGCTCCAGGACACCCTAAGCAGTGGATCTAAATATTTATAATTAATTATAACTAGTTATGATTCATTATTTATATTTCCCCGTGAGCTGATTCGCTACACAGAAGAACAGAAAAAGTGTTCTGTTTTGTCCTCTGCCCCCTTTGTCTTTTTTATCTCTTGTATGCACTGAACGCAGACTAGCTACTTTGTTGTTGATTGAACGTATAGGCTAAGTTTCCCATTTTGTTTTTGTGGTTTTATTTTTGAAAAGGGTAGACATGACAGCTACATCATGGTCTACTGTATTCAATTTCTGTTAAATAACAGAGGAGAAGATGAAATGTCACGTTATGCATATTTGGTACGACACATTTTTACTTTGCCTTGTTTATATTCATAGTTGCCTCCAGTGGTTTCTTAAAAAAAGGTGATGAATTACTTTTTAATTAATTTGAGTATGAACGTGATTGTAAAAATATATATCAGGTTTTATTTCACAGTGGTATTAAGATCTTAAAGCAACATTTTGTTACTAAATGAGGTGTTACTAAAAGCACAAATGTTTTTAAAATAAAATAAAATAATTACATTGCACAGTGCACGTTCAGTGTAAAATGCTGCTGCAGAAATTACCCATCCATATCTACATTTGGCCAATCTAATTGAGTCACACCTTTACACTGAAAATTCTGTCATTATCTACTCATCCTCATTTCGCTCAACACTCATATGACCTTTTTCCCGTGAAAGATTAAAGGAGTTATTAAAGAATGTCAAAACTGCCCTTTTGAATAAAATGAAAGTGCACATTGATCACTGGCTGCCAAGTGACAAATTTTTCTTGGTTTATGCATATTATGTACAATACACACAAACACACACAAACACACACACACACACACACACACACACACACACATTGCACCCCTGATGGCAAAGACTTGCACTGGCCATTTAATATCTCTAAAAAAATGCTGCAATTGTTGAACCCATATCCTTTCTGCATGTATATTTCATTTAATCTGACACCGCATGCTGTGCTGTAATCAATGAAGGTAATCCTTATTGACAATGAATTGAGTTTAGCACTGCTGTGCTTCTACAATGGCCTTTTGAAGGACTTAATGAGACTAAGATTTCTTGCCACTTTATTTGTTCAATGTGTTGACCGCAAATATGAGAGACAGCCTATTTGTTCCGTCCCTGAGAACCGCTTTCCATTTTCTTTCTTTACTTCATGACTCTCTGACCCTCAATAGTTCTTGGTGCTAAAGTCTAAGTTCACTTTGTGCTTTTTGAGATAATCATCAGAATTTCTCTCTTATCCTCAACACTTCTCATCTAGCCAATGAGATTAGCAGCAGGCAGGTATGAAAATCCTCTACTGATTAGATGTCCTTTAGTCCTGACGTCTGCCATCTCTCTGTCCATTAAATTCTGTAACTGTTGTTGACACCTCAGCCTACACTCGGCCACATTTGAAATCTGAATGAGGGCCCAATGGTTTGCGGATCCTTATCTGAACACAATCCAATTCCCTAATTCCATCTTTTTCTGAGTGAAGTTTTCAATGATAAGAGCTAGAAAGTCTGCTAAAAGTGTCTTTTGTCATAAGAGAATCAGATATTGACAAAATACATATATAAATATGTTAAAGATTTTGGCTCAGTACAAAGTAATTAAAGAATTAAATAAAAAAATAATACTTTTATTCAGCAACACTCTTAAAAATAAAGGTGCTTCACGATGCCATAGAAGAACCTTTTTGTCTAAATGGTTCCATAAAGAACCTTTAACATCTGAAGAACCTTTCTGTTTCACAAAAGGTCCTTTGTGACGAAAGAAGGTTTTTCAGATTATTAAAAGGTAAGAAAGAGATGGTTCTTTAAAGAACCTTTGACTGAATGGTTCTTTGTGGAACCAAAAATGGTTCTTCTATGGCATCGCTGTGAAGAACATTTTGAAGCACCTTTATTTTTAAGAGTGAAGGATGCATTAATTTGATCAAAAGTGACACCAGTGACGTTGCACATCGTTACAAAAGACTTCTATTTTAAATAAATTATCTTCTTTTCCACTTTCTATTCATTAACTTTCTTTTTATTCATTACCTGGAATTTTTTTTTATTATGGTTTCCACAAAAATATTAAGCAGCACAACTGTTTTCAATATTGATAATAACATTAAAGTTCCTTGACTAGCAAATCAGCATATTAGAATGATTTCTGAAGAATCATGATACAGAACTGGAGTAATAACTGCTTAAAAAAAATACATCACAGGAATAAATGGCACACTTGGTGAGCATAAGGGACATGTTTAAAAACCAAAAAAAAAAAAGATAAAACCTTACTGACTGACCCCATACCTTTGAATAGTAGGTTTTCTTTAGTAGACTATTTAGTACACTAAAACTGTAAAAACCTCAGTAATGCACATGCAGTGAACACTTTCTCAATAAAACAAATTAATAATATTTATATATAAAAACTTTAATATGTCACAATGTTACTGTTTTTTCTGTAGTTTTGATCAAGCCATGGTAAGCATAAAAGACTTGTTTAAAAAAACAGTGTGTGTGTGTGTTTATGGTTGGATTTATCCCCACCGTGTGCATGGCTCAGACTGCCAATGATAACAAGGGACACGGACAAGCAAAACAGACCTCAGAACCAGAGAAAAGGATCGTAGAAGGTCTGAACGATTTGATTTTTAAATATAGGGCTCCTGTCTTTACCCATATCTCATGCAGACAGTCACAAAGTAGTGGCCTATGTGAAAATTGACTCATCTTGCATATTTCTAAATTTTTTTCATGTTTTATTTCATCTGTGGGGCTCAAAAGAATGTGCGCTGTCTTCATGTCTCCGCCATTCCGCCAGTGCAGTGCTTGGGCGACTGACTCACAGTTCCTCTCCCACAATACCTACAGGCGTAAATCAGCCTCAGTAGGATTAAGCTGAATGTGAGCAAGATTAAATGGCTCTTGCAACTGTCTTGCCATACATCTTATTGGAATTCACATGGCTCTCTTCATGGTCCAGACTCGACTTTGCCTTCACGGTCCAGGAGCTTTGCAAAAGGCTGCTGGCTGACTCTCTTATGGATGTGGTAAGGGGGACAGCTCAAGATTTCACTTAAAGATCTATATACACAAGCAGTCGATAGTTTGGACACACTTGACAGAATTTATGTTTTGCATGATATTACAGAGCTTTTGATCTGAAATAGTATGCTTATTTGCAAAGCTAATTTACTTCGGAGAAAAGCCCATTATATTTGTCTACAAATTAGCTTTGTATACAAATATAAATTACGTCTTAACATAAATTCCTTAGCAAATTTCTTACAAAACTAGCATTTGTAAGGAAAACAATTATATAAAAATAATAATAATTTTAAAAAGTATTACGGTTTTCACAAAATTATTAAGGAGTACAATTGTTTTCAACATTGATCACAAACTGTTGAATGGAAAAAAAATGCATGACACTAAAAAATATGATAGACTGTATCTCCATACTTACAATAATGGTGCATTTATTCCATAGACTCCTCAGAACACAAAAGATGTACTCAGTATCTACATGCAGTGGAGATGAATGACAACGCTGTATGAAATTTTAAAGACAGTCTTTGGAAAGGTCATGGCATTATGTGAGATAAGCAAAGAGAAAGGTCAGAGAGAGTCTACTTTTTCCTTCAGATCATACCGAGAATACTTATGACATAGCTTTTTAAAGATGTCTTTGTGTGAGAGCAAGAGAGAGAGAACACGATGGAGAGAAGCCAATGCAGTGATTGGTATGAACAAAGTATGCTAATGAGAGAAGAGTTCAAGTGGGTCAAGGCAAATGTGCTCTAACGGGGCTCTCAGACATATCGGCAATGGCAGGTTCAGTATAACACATAAATGTTGAAATAAAAGGTACCAAAAGTAGTTAAAGACGAGTGTGATGTTGAGACAAAAGGTTATAGAATAGGGAAGATTGTACAACACTGAACCTACGGGCTCTGAACAAACAATATTCAATCCCTATAAACCCACTCTCATCACTCTAACCTCTCTCTCTCATGCAAATGGACACTCCATCAGCAGTGTTTCCTGTGAGACACAGGTTCATGAGCGGCAAGCAGGGCGAGCCCTCTAGTACTCAATTCTGTCTGAAATGGAAATCACTCTGTGAAAAAAATGCACCCGTCGCTGCATCAAATATTGCAGAAATTGCTTAGCTGGTTGTTATCTGTATTTCCTATTTGACATTTCAGAGAAACTATTGCTTTTTCCTCTTTCTGTCTCCAAAGGAACAGCATGGTAGCACAAACACTATGCAGTCTCCACTGAGATGTTATGTTTATCTGATTTAAAGCAATATCCCCCCCGCCCATTAGAACCAGTCTTACAGTGTATAAAAATAGCCCGCTCACTCTTCATATACCACGCCATAGTTGCCTTGTCCCATAAGCCCAATTGGCAATTGTGTGTTAGCTGTCATTAGGTTGAATACTGGGTAAGGTGGGGCGGAATGATGCAGAGGGCCAATATTGAGGTATGGACTTCTCCACTGCTCCAGGGCACACTGTCAGCAGCATTATTCTCCTCCTTCCTCGTGCACTTTAGTCGATTCCCTCACCCCGACTGCTGAACATGCTCTTCCGCTGCACATAATTAAAGACCCCAACTTCAATCTACCATTTACTGGGCATAAATTCACTCACTGGCCACAAAGTGTCCTGCAGCAATTTGCTAAACAAGGCGGCGTAGCTATTTGCATGCTTGTCCTATTGGCCATCATTGCATTCCTGTGTATTTTTAAAACAGGTTCAAACACAAACAAAGAAAAACAAGTAGAATAGAAAGCTAGAGTTTTTTTTTTTTTTTTTTTTTTAAAAAAAAAAAAAAAAAAAAAAAAAAAAAAAAAAACATTAAAAGGGCACTTGTAAAGCAAAGTGAAAAAAAAATTCTAAATTCACTGACTGGCCACAAAGTCTCTTGCAGCAATTTGTTAAACAAGGCGACGTAGCTATTTGCATGCTTGTCCTATTGGCCATCATTACATTTCTGTGTATTTTTTAAACAGGTTCAAACAAAAAACAAACAAAACAAAACAAAACAAAACAAAACAAAACAAAACAAAACAAAACAAAACAAAACATTAAAAGGGCACTGGTAAAGCAATATGTTTTAATTATAAACATATATAATTCCAAACAAATTAATTATATTTCATAACAATAAATTATTATTAAATGTAACTGTTAATATCAATAATAATAATAATAATAATAATAATACAGGTGCATCTCAATAAATTAGAATGTCGTGGTCATGGTAAGAACACAGTAATTTTTCATAAGAGGAACTTGAATAATTTGAAAAATAGAGAGGGTAAGAAATAGGAGACAGACACTAGTACAGGGGGTCTGGATTTCATTTGTGTTCAGCTCATCCAGTTAGCATCTGCTAGCCTTGGCTTAGCTCTCTCTTTGGCAAGCAGTCTGTCAGAACTATACAAGGGCCCCATGGCACACTGGGCAGAGAAGATAAAATGTGTGTCTGAGGGCCAGTTGGGCCATGAAGTGTGAACTGAAATGCACTGAAGAGGGTGTCAACAGAGTTTCTGAGTGTTCTCTCAACACAAAACAAGACCAAGTTTATGCAAATTTAAATAAATAGATAAATATACCTGTATTATAATTCACATATCTGAAACCTTGGAACATTTTGCAGAATCACAAACAGGAATAGCAGAGCTCACATTATATTCTTGCAACAAGACCATTACAGGCATAATGCATTATACAGTAATGGTACCACTACTTCATAGTGCAAGTCAGGAACTATTTCAGTTAGTTGGGCTGTGTCAGCAGGGTTGAAATTGGTCCCTACTGGCTTGCCTATATTAGGGCAAATGCCCACCTCAACTATGTGCCAAAATCAACTACCATGAGCCCTTGGCAGCGCATCACTTCGGATTGTTCCAGATGGAAAGTCTTTCCAATGTTTTCTTCCTTTCACAACAGAATGTCTAGTTTGATTGTTTCCCTTAGCAACTTGACATTTCATCCATATTATCTTTGTGAAGCATTCAGTCCTGAAACCCCAAAGAGAATACCATATTTTCACAAATGCAGTGCCAAGTGAACACCACAACACTGTTTTCTTTCTTATTTATCTTCGTACGTATACATATATCAGATTACTTTTCCACACTTGAAGATATATGTTACTGTAAAAGAAAAGAGGCGCTTCAAGGAGGCAAAAATATTTTTTTATATATATCTCAAGAAAGTATGGAATTCTAATTCTATTAACCCTCCTTCAGTTTGATCCATACTAAAACATCCACCTCCATAATGCTCTGTGTTGCATAACCAAAATAAAGTAAAAAAAAAAAAAAAACAGCGGTTGTGGTTGTTTTATAGTATGGATATGTCCTAATTTCTCTTTTCTTTTTTAAGTTTTGACTTTTAAAGCTGTTATCAATGGTTGCCCATGGGGGCAGAGGGTAAAGTGGCTTATGATGTATGGAGGCATGAAAGCCAGCTGCCAATATGCAAAATGGATTGGATGTCATTAACTTCTGAGGACTAGTGATGTGAGAACTGCCAGTACGAGCTGGGAAATGGTCCATCATTCAGCCGAGTGCTCTTCCACCCCCTCAAACATCATTGCATGCTGGTTTCGCCTTTGCATGCAGGGACCTCTTCGCTGTTTTGGCACGACGAGCAAAAAGAGAGTATAGAAACAAAGCTCTGATGAGTCTACCGCCTGTCTGGAGAATTAAATATTCGGGAGAATGCATGGAAAATAACACCCACCGATTAGTGGGTGTAATTGAATGTTAGCTGATCAGCAAACTGGAGGAGCGAAAAACTAAGATAAAACACTATAAACACAACTACAAAGACACACATTTACACACTTAGGACTAGTGCACTCACAAATTTTAATTCTGTTATTACTCTCTCACAAGTCCTTCCGTTTTGTTCTGTAAAACACAAAAATAGAAGTTTCCTTACAACAACAGTGATCACAACTGTCAAGCTCCAAAAATGAAAAAAAAAAGTAGTAGTCCCATGTGACTCTTGTGAATCAGTAATACCATAGTTTGAGTCATTAACAGACTGAAATCTCTATCATTTGAATTCATATGACACAAGTAGTATGCACTGCTTTAATAGTACTGTTATGCTGTTTTATGTCTTGACATGGTCGCTATGAACTATTGTTGTATGAAAAACCAATGCATGAAAATTCTAAATAACAGCAAATGGGTTTGGAATGACATGAGGATTAAAGGAGTAAATGATGACATTATTTTTCTTGGGTGAACTATCCCTTTAAGCATCAATGTTTTGGACTGATGAAAGCTTTTTTAGGGTTTCAGACACAATGGAATGGTTTTGGCATGAGGAGCTGTCTGTGGATCCTGTGGACTAAGTAGCATTAGCTGCTGGCCCTCTGGACCAATGCGCTTTAACAAGGTGTGTGTATTGATTCAAAATCATACTATTGCAGCTAAAAGACTTCCAGACCTGTGAATTATGAGTTAGATAGACATCCTGGACACGTGCATAGATTTAGAAAAGGTGCAAACATCAAACATCCATACACATGCATGCACAAATCTGGTACAACACGTGTTGTGCATAAAGCCACATGTATTTACAGCAGATTGTTTCAAAGAATAGTCTGGGTTCAATACAAGTTAAGCTCAACTGACAGCACTTATGGCATAATGGTGACTACAACAAAAGCTCATTTTGATTTTTCCTGCCCTTTTCTGGGTTACTATGAGGCACGTACAACAGAAATGAATGGGGCCAAACTGTAAACATTAAAATACTCACAGTTTCAATAGTATAGCCACAAGGCAAACATATTATGTGTGTTAACATGATTTTTGAAAAAAATTACTCACTATTTCTGTATATAGTTATATGCAATTTTAGAACCTAAAATTATCCCCCTGCCAAAAATCTTTACAGCTCAAATAACCCTAGTGAAAAATAAATATACGAAAATGAATTTTAAATACATTTATTTCATGCTAAGTACTCTACAAAGACATCTACATATTTATGTACTTGATAAAAAATGTCCTGCAATAGTACTTTTAGTATGGTATATTTTAGTATTTAGTATAGTTACTGGTATAGGCCTACTTAAAGTCTGCTAAATTGAAACAACAAATTTTGTACTTAATGCATTTTAAATGTGTGGACGTAGTGCTGAAATCCAACTAAAGATACACAAGTATATTTGATTGTTCTAAAGTGGAACTATTCCAAGTATACACTTTAGGTACACTTTAAATCTCTTGCATTTAAAGACCGATATTATTCAAAGATCATTCAATCCTCACTAGTGACATTAAAACACATTTTAGGCTTAATATTAAGTAATGTGCTTTGTGCACAAGTAGTACACCAAATAAAGTTTAATTATAATTTTTATATCAGTAAGCCTTCAGTGATATGTCAGTAAATATGACTTGAACTTTACTTAATATGACATAAATGTACTCTTCAATGTAAGGACCTCACCATAACCTTAATATTGAATTATTTATACACTATTTACAAAAAAAAGAGAAACCCAAAGCCCTAATTTGTTACCCATCACATACCATAGCCTACATGTCCACATTAATGGATTCCGGTTGATCTACAATGCATTCCATTTTTCTGATCTACAGTCACCAATATCTGTCACGTATCGAAATCTGTGTTAGCAGCTAAAGTGCTGTTCCATGATGCATGCTTCACAGCTCCTTCGGTCATTAATGTTCATTGACCCTGATGGAACGATCCCCATGCAACAGAAAAAGCATTTATCCATAAACCCTCTGAAAGCCGAAAGTGCTACGCCCTCCACTCATTACAGAGCGAGAAGCCAAATAACCACTTTATTCCACTGGTCAGCGTAACGATTTTTCTATGCCAGCACAATTGTTGTTTTATGTTCCAGGACAGCTAGCCAAATGCATTCACATGGTCTACTAGAAAAAAACAAACAAATGTAAAATAAATCCGCCCTTCCAGACTTGCAAATGCATTCATTCACACTATAACTACACTCTACACATTAACTGATGATATCTGAGATGCAAAGTGCTGTTGATAAACTGACCTCTCTTTGATGCTATTGCTGTTAACCCTGGAATGCCTGCGAGGGAGATGGAAGTACAGCATCACCTATACCTCATAAATATCAGCAGCCGCATCCTCCAGAGGAATTAGCTTTCCACTGCCAGTTTTCACTTGTGGGTATATAGTGATTTCACTGGAAAGCATGAGTGAAGAGTGGATGTTGTGCTTAGAGTGATCAAAACTGACCCGTTTAATCTTTCTAATCCATCTAGCCCTGTCAATCATCTTCTCTGACTTTCATACTTTTGACTTACGCAGTGTGCCTACGGTGCACCCCGCGCTTGGTTGCGTGAGAAATGAGATCTGTGGTGATAGAACTGATCACAGTGGCTTTAGGCTGCTTTATAGAAACGTACCACAGAACTGACACAGAAAAGAGTTCAGGTCAACTTTCTTAATACGTAATACGGACTGTGTGAAGCTCTGCCAAATTTCATATTCCCACAGCATTGCCAATGATAGTTTGCTCGATAGAAGTATTTCACCCCTGCAGCAGCTGTGCCAACAAATGATGTCAGAATTACATTCGGTGATTTACTCCGAGCTGTACCTTGGCAAACTGACTCCTTGGTCTCAGACGGACCGCCCACAGCCCAGTCACTGACCGTCTGATGCATATTGACACAAAGATGGGAAGCGTTGGCTGAAATGCCAGTTACAGTCTGAGAAAAACAACTCATAATTTTAGGTAGTTAAAATCAAGCGTAGCATTAGTTCTGGCAGGTCACGTTAGTCAAGCTCGCATCAGCTGACTTTCAGCTGATCCCCATCTACCTATGGGAATACTACACCTATCTAAGCATACATATATAAGGTCCCTCAGTATTATCAGCAGTTTTCGCATTGCTCAATAGCTAATTACCCTCCTCCATCCCCAACTCCTCCTCTGTCAGTCGGGATTCAGCCTTCTGATTCTCCTTTGAATCAGACTAATTCTAAAATGTGTACATAAAATTATTGAACTTTAACAATATCTGCAATACATTTATGTTGGTTCTGTTCTGTTTACCCTGGGGGGTTATTGCTGCTCCCATCCATGCTAGGCTGCATGGATGCGCAGGGAGTTCTTGCCCAGAACAGAACCATACCGCCAATCCAAACTGTATGCTAATTGTCAATCATCTTTGACGATAGTGGTACTGACAGAACTACAGTCAGTACTTAACAAAACCGGAGATTTTTAAACTGGATTTTATACAGTAAATCTAACATAACTCTAGATAATTGTAGGCAGAAAAAGTGTTAGCTTTTCCTTTAGTACTATGACAATTTTGGAAACCAAATATTTTAGAATATAACAGCATCATTTTAGTATTATTTATATACTATCATATTTAATAATGATATTAATGAACATTATTTTTTTATTATTATTTTAATTGTGTGCTATTGTGCTTATTTTGAGCTGTACGTTTTTTCATTTTCCATTTTTTCTTTTTCCATTTAAATTTATTATTTTATCATACAAAAATTTTATTTATATAGTAATTATATTTCAAACATTATAAATGGACAATAAATGGGCCATTACAATTTAGGAAGGGGATCCCTTGCAATAGAATCATCATTCATGCAGGTCATTGTTAGTCAGAATAAAATGCAATTAGGACCAGGCTTTATGCCGATAAAAGTTTAGCTGTGGGATACCAACTGTCTCTTAACAACACTAGTGTTACACTCCCAGATAAGCAAGGTGACAAATGTAGTCAGCGCAGCTGCTCCAACCACTTCAGGCCACTGCAATAGCCTCATAGACTAAAGCTGGGATAATAACATCAGCTCTTATTAAAGCTCCAAATGTAAATCCACATTAGACACCATAAATGTCCTGAAACACGACTGAATCCAAAAGCGTGACACAAACTTCAGAACACATATATCAAGAGTGATCAAAACTGATCAGACGCTTTCTTACTGTACACAATCTGTAGATTCTGTCTATCACTGACTATTTAGTGATGTGATTGCAAAATAAATAAATAAATAAGAAGAAGAACCTATATGACAAAGATGAAAAAATATATAAATTTAATAGCATAATGGCCTACATTCAAATATCCCCATATGGAATTGTGACACTAAAAGAGTTTGTACAACAAAAACATTTTTATACTTGCCCAGATGTTGTCTTAGATCATTAATAGGTGCACAGGGAAGTTTAGACAATAAGACTTGATAACAGAACAGGCAGGGGAGAAGTGTCTGTTGTTTCCTCTGATGATTGATTCATCAACTGATTCTTACTTTCATCTCTGAGCAATGTTGGAACTTTGTATTTCAGCAATTCTAATGTTACTGCCTCCTTAGGATAATTTGTTGTTATATTCCTCATTTGCAAGTCGCTTTGGATAAAAGTGTCTGCTAAATGAATAAATGCATATATAAATGATTGATGGTGCACAAGTTTCAATGCAAACGCTGGAATCAAACCCCACTGGCCTGAGCTAATGCATCACTGCCAAAAACCAGAATGGCATAGTGAATTTATATTTAATTTAATTATGTTTCTAAGTATTTACATAAATGCAATCACATTCCACTTTTCCAATCAAGTGTTGGGAAGTAACTAACAAAGTAGCATTTTTCAGTAATGGGATAGTAACTATCGCTGTTTTCTTATTTAGGATTGTTAATAGAAAGTTCAAAAGAACAATATTTATTTAAAATAGAAAACCATTATAAATATCCTTACTGTCACTTTTGATCTATTTAATTTGCCATCACTAAATAAAAGTATTAATTTCTTTTAAAATATATATATATTTGCATATTGTGTATACGTAAACATACATACAATTTGTATATTTTCCGTTTTCATTTTAGTTGCAAGTTTTAGTAATTTGATTATGTGCTTCATTAGTTTTTGTTTGTTAAATGTTTCTATGTAGATTTTTAATCATTTGTATTTCAGCTTTAATTTAAGTAATTTAGTACTTCAGCTTAAACTGATTTTGTTTCAGGTGATTTTTTATTTTAGGTTTTTAATCTAATAATTATATTTTATTATCTTTCAATTAATTAACTACTTTTTTGAAAAATAACTTTTACTTATTACAGTTCATACCATTACTTTGCTAATAATTTAACTATTTTAAATTATCAGCATCTTATGAATTTGTTTTACAGCTAAACAACACTGTGGAGTGTGGGGTTGGGATAAAATATAATTCAGATCCACTAAGTTTGAATAGAAATGCAGAATAGTTTTACTACACAGTAGTGGGCTATATTTTAAGAATAACCAAGTTTCTAAATACCACATATGTACGTTCACGTTAACAATCACTCTGTATAGTCACTTTGGGTTTTTAGCCCTCTGTGATTCTGATTCAATCAGTGAAAGCCCAATAAACAGGGTCATGGGTCAAATTCTTTCCAGAACAATCTTTAGGGGAGGTTTTATCTGCTGCTGGAGGGTAATGGACCTCTTACGGCTCTGTGGTAGATTTATTGACTATCTGAGGACCCCGATGCCCCTGATCAGTCTCTGCACACTACATCTGTCTTCACTCATTATCACACATGCATATGGAGCTTTGCAATCACCCTGTGTCTGCCAAAGTCCATTACCCACAAACCATGTACTCTGGCTCAATCACAAGTGAGATAACAGACGATTCGCATATACACACATGATCAATGACATACGTAAGGGATAAGCTGAGCGTGCTCACACACTTAAATGCAGTGTATATTGTTTTGTGTGCATGTCAACAGAATAGCTGAAGGTCAAAAGGTGTGTTTGTATTACCGTTTCACATCGATACCCTCTCTTTCCTTTCATCCTTTCCTCTTTCCATCTCCTCTTCCTAGATCAAGAGTTCATATGCTACAGAGACCACTCGGACAAAAAGCAGCATTCTACAAAATAGAATAGCGCTGTTTTCAGCGATTCAAGTATGTAACAGTACACTGAAAGTAAAATCATAATGCTTGAATTGAGAGAACGAGTACACTGATGTTATGACAGTCTCTACCCAAAGACATGACTCCGATTTAGCAGTGGTTATTTAAATGTGCAAAGCTTTCTAACACATTACGTTAAATTATGGCTGTGTTATCTGGGTGTGATAAACCAACCTGCATGTTTCCATAACTGAAAAAAAGAAGATTCATTTAGAGAGTGTTAAGATACTAATTACATTTGTTACAATTAATAAACAGCTACAATTTTCTGGTTGGCTGGACACAATTTAGTATTCCTCCATCGACAGAGGCACTGCTATGAATTTATGATGTGGAAGTTACTGTTGCTTAAATTAAGAAGACGAGAACACATTTTCTGGAAAGAACATTGAACTCTGAAAAATATGTAACAATTTTCATACCAATTCAATACATTGTATGATATAAAATTTCAAGACTTTCAACAGCAGGGTCCAAAAGGATGAGACCACTAGTAAAAATAAATCTTTTTTTTTTTAATTGAATGTAAATTTGAGTGTAAAGTACGGTGGCCCAGTAGTGCACAACACAACGAAATCTCCACAACACAATGGGAAAAAGATGCAACACAATGGAAACAAGCCACAACATAACGAAATGAGTACAACACAACAGAAACAAGCTGCAACAACAAGATGAGCACAACACAACTAATTTAGCACAACAAAGGAAACAAGCCACAACACAACAAAATTAGCACAACACAATGGAAGCAAGCCACAACACAAGGAAATTAGCACAACACAACGGAAACAAGCTGCAACACAACAGAAAGTCGCAACACAACTAAATTAGCACAACACAACAGAAACAACCCGCAACACAATGGAAACAGACTGGAAACAAGCTACAACACAACAGAATTAGTACAACACAACAGAAACAAGCTGCAACACAACAAAATTAGCACAGCACAACGGAAACAAGCCACAACACATTGAAAACAAATCGCAACTCAAAGGAAACAAGTCGCAACACAACGGAAACAAGACGCAACACAATGAAATTAGCACACCCCCACACCACAATGGGAAAAAGATGCAACACAATGAAAACAAGCCACAACATAACGAAATGAGTACAACACAACAGAAACAAGCTGCAACAACAAGATGAGCACAACACAACTAATTTAGCACAACAAAGGAAACAAGCCACAACACAACAAAATTAGCACAACACAATGGAAGCAAGCCACAACACAAGGAAATTAGCACAACACAACGGAAACCAGTCGCAACACAATGGAAACAAGCCACAACACAACGAAATTAGCACAACACAAAGGAAACAAGTTGCAACACAACAGAAACAAGTCGCAACACTTGAACCTTAAACCGCATAAACACATTGCATTACACCAAATACACAAAATAATGTTATTTTTAGCAACGTCATATAACCCCTTTAATTTATCATTTTGAGCAGGAGTCCAGGATTCATCTGGAAAACATTTTTAAAATGCACCTACTACGAAGAAGAGCAATAAGACGGCATTATAAAATGAAAAAGTGCGCTATTTTTATTTTGAATGGCGAAGACGTGCTCACCAACAGACATTCACAGGTTCATTTTGAAGTATTAGCAAAACAACAAAGCTAATGCTTTTCATGGAACTTACGTAATTACCCATTATACATTGTGATATAGCCTGGTTCGTTGGTCTGTTAGATCGGATTGCTTTCTCATTACAACCGAACCGCTCCAGAGTTCTTTTTCAATCGAGCCGAGACCACCTCGTTCAGGCGATCTCAGACCGATTGTTTTGGCACGGATCCGGGCGCAATTACCGTGTTCACATATGCCCAAACGAACCGAGCTAAGGGGGGAAACGCACCAGGTTCCGAAACAACAAGCCAGGTGTGAAAGCACCCTTAAAAACATTAAGAGCAAAAAGTTTCTTGCGATTCAATTAAAACTTCTGTTTAAACCAGTCTATGAAAGATCAGAAAGATCAGATATTTGCTTAATTGTTTAGTAACATAAATAGTTCAGAATCTGAAATATTTCTCGTTAATTTTACATCAAAATGTTATGTTTACATTTTGGTCTACCCTGAAAAAACCTTTTAGAGCTTTTTCGACCTGATGTAACCCAAATAAATTATTTTTGTTGGTATAAATTAATGTGTTTAGATTGATTTTGCAATATTAAATAATATATTTGACTTGAATTAAACCAGTTAATTTATAGTGGATGATACCACTTTTAGGTTACTTTTGTTTTCAGTGTAAAGGCCAGTTCAGACCAAGGACAACAACTATAATGTTAAAGATTTAGTTTTAAAAATTATTCTACACCACATCTATAATGATAACAGAACAGAGGAACGATATCATTGGAATCATTTTCAGAACTTTTTTTTTTCCAGCTAATGAATGATAAAAACATTTGCAGCCAATCAGAAACCATATTGCTTTGAAGAGCTTGAGCATTTAAAGCAGCAGCTGACAAAACTGAAGCCTGTGCTTATAATAAACAGAATGTTATCATGCATTTGCGTGGATGCTGATATAATTAGCATTATAGCTATCTTTATAGTTATATTTGTTGGTGTGTACAGTCCTGTTTAAATGTTTATTTCCAGGTTTGAATCAGATTTTCAATCCCAGATTTTCGTTGTTGTCTCAGACTTTTGGATCCAACTGTCTATTATACAAAATGGTTTTGAGCACGTCACGTTTTTCATGCGTTTCCCATTTAATTGACACAGTTGCCATGGTTTCATATTCAATATAGATGAGTTTTGCAGCCCAAACTATTGTGACATAAATTGTGTGCCTACACTACAACAAGCCTGCTTTTCAATTAACAACAAATTTTTCTCCTCCAGGAAGATGTTTATTATCACTATTTTTTCAGGAAACGTCCAACATAGGCGCAAATATTAATAAGGCCGAGATAAAACATTTAGATCACACATTTTTCCTAATGCGGTCACCCCTCCAAACACTTGAGGACCTGTGGCATATATAATCATGATTTGTGCACTTGTGGTAATTGGTTACCCATATGAGGTGACCATGGCAACGATGCTGGAATGTGTCCTGTGTGCGTTGTCCTCTGTGTGTTCAGTGTTTCTAAAGCTCATCCTCTCATTAGTAGTGAGAATGTTTTATAGGTGTGTGGGAGGTCTGTTTGCACTGGGACACGCTTTCCCCTCAATTACCAAATGAGTTTGCACAGGTTCTGGCAAGAAACTCCTGAAAACTCTGCAAGGACCCGGCAGTAAGTGTGCCAGGACGTATTTAAGGATGAGGCATGGAACTAATAGTATTAGAGCAATATGCAGATGTGTTTTTATGGAGCAGTGTTAATCTAATAAGCAGCCAGGGTAATTATCTTGAGTGCAAGTAGGTGTGTGTGTGTGTGTGAACGGTGTTTTAAAGTGTGATGAATAAACGATTACACCAGTATAAGGCTGAAATGTGTTTATGGTGATTCAACAGCTGGACAGTCCACCCAAAAATAAAAAAAATTCTGTCATCATTTACTCTCATTTTGGTTGTTCCAAACCAGTATGAGTTTCTTTCTTCTGTTGAGCACAAAAGAAGATATTTGGAAGAATGTTGGTAACCAAACAGTTGACAGTATGATTTCAGTAGTATGGAAAAAAATACTACTGAAGTCAATGGCTACCGTCAACTGTTTGATCACCAGCATTCTTCAAAATATCTTCTTTTGTGCTCAACAGAAGAAAGAAACTCATACAGGTTTGGCACAAGTGGAGGATGCATAGATGACAGAATTTTCATTTTTAGGCAAACTATCGCTTTAAGAGTTCACCGATTCCCATGTGCGCAGATCTTCGCAATTGCACAGTATAAACTAGTTGAGCTGTGGAACTTGAGTATGGTTTTGATGGAAAAGTTGCTGTTTTTAATTATCTAGCACATAGTAAATAAGACATTGAGGAGTCTTAATTATCCATATGTTATTGTGCCTAATTCTGAAATAAACGCCAGTGATTGTGGCTGTTTGCTTTGACTCCTCATGTGAATATTTTCCCTCTGTTGCCATTGGAGAACATCTGCTTATATTATTTCGCAGACAGTGCAACTTATTAATTCGCCATAATGTCGTAACACCTGCTGTAAAAGAAGCTTGCAGAATTTGAAAGTCACACACATGTACAGTATGTAAATTTACATACAGTAGATGTATATTAGTGCATGATATTGTTTGCTAGACCATCACACGCACATACATAGAGAGACATTTAAAACCCCTCTGTGACAAGGTATTGTTGAAATTGCTTTCACATTAATGCTCTTTCACACCCGCATAATTGTTTCACTGATTAACTTGCCATGCTTGCATGTTTTAATTAAAAACATTTTCAGGATTTATGCCTTTTCATCTATTTATCTCCCATCATACAAAATGGTCACCTGGGGCATATTTTTGGTGAATTAAATGCGGTTTAATTATTTTCATGGGGTGAAATTGCTCATAAACATTAATACTTGGAGGTTTGTGGAGCTCAACCTTACTAAAAGTTTCTTGCATGCTTCTTTTTTGTTGCTTTGTCTATGCCACTCACATTCTGGCATATCGAATGCAGTAAACAAGACAGATGCAATAACCGTGATGCAAGAATTGCAAGATAGAAATGCTCTTGTTTCAAAGGTTGGCTCTCTTTATGTGGAAAAACATTACACCCCTAGGTCTCACTCTTTGGTTATTTCTTTTGAAAGTGTGGGAAATGTAGTTTGGGTCAGTTGGCCTCTGTTTAAATGTGGTGGAAACTGCTGTCCTTACGGCTATCAGCGAAGTAAAACTCAAAACAAACAATAAATGCACAAGTGAAATCAGACAAATGTTATGAGCATCGATGCATGATGGGTTATTAGTAGTGGTTGCAAATCAAAGTATTAATATTACTATTCTTCATACTACTACAATTTCCAAGCAAAATGTTAAGTAATTAATGCCACACAAATCATGTGGCTTAATGAGAAAAGATATGGTATGCAAATGGTAGCAAATTCTGCATTAAAAAATAATAATAAAAGCTGTTTATTTGAACTTTCTCTCATAGATTGTCTATAAAAAATACCTTTTGAAAAATAATGTTTAACTATATTCAAATAAAAAAAACTTTGATTCAAAATCAAAATTGTAATGATATTTTACAATCTTACTGTTTTTACTGTATTTTTGGCCAAATAAATGCAGCCTTAGTGAGCATAAGAGACTTCTTTCAACTTTTGAACGGAAGTGTACCTATCTAGTCATATAACGAATATTTTCCTCTCATATAATAAGGAATCTTAATTAAAATGATTTGCAGCAGCAGTGGTAGGAAATTCACAGTATTGATTTTCGCTTACGTTTGTATTTCTGTAATGGGGCTGCAGGCACACATGATGGTAAGAGTAAGGCAGGAGGTGGGGATTGCGGAGTAGGTGTACCCGAGTTCAATAGGACAGCCGGCCTTATGGTTATGTCAGTGCACCTGCTTCCTCTGCACACTTAGGCTCAGTAAACGTCCACAGCTGGACCACACAACATTTCTTGCTTTACTTTGAATAATGGATGAGAACACAGAATACTGGAGAACCAACCTAAATCATCAACAGGTCTTCCTTGTTCTCAGACTTTCTATAAAATTGACAATATTGGGTTTTTGAGAGCGTTGAGAGCCATGTAAACAGATGTTAAATCTACTTTAAACCAGGAAGAGTTTAAAGCGGCTATGTGAATGATTTCATTTGGGCCTTTTTATATGTAAAGAGTAGAACAGCAGCTGAATTTCTGCCATATTAGGCATCTATTGGCTTTTTTCAAAGCGACTGTTGTGCCACTTTTGGATAACTGCCTTTGATGGCTCAGAGGGTGATTCTGCACCTGTGGGATCTAAGTGAAATTGAGTGGTTCTCAACATGAATCATCTTCCATGGTCACACATATACAGAAAGAGTGTGAATGATAGAACTTAGATGCTTCGGAAGAATCACACACTATTCTTTAGAATTTGGTGAGGAATTATGTGATGCAAGTATGTGTTCACTGTGTTCAGTGTCCATTGTGTTTATGATTTTTTTGTTTGATTGTTTATTTGGTGTTTTTTACACCTTACAGGAAGTACTGTAGAAGTGTCATCTGAATTGAAATGCTAAGGAATTTACTGAATTGCAATTCAAAGAAATGCATCCTGGGAAATTATAGTGTTCTACTAATTTCTAACCATTTTAAACACCTATCTATATCATCGGCCTATTGTTCTTTCTGTCTGTAAGGCCTTTAAACTTTATAATTTTCAAATGAGGCATTGTCAAGCCAACATTTTAACTTTTTTTTAATTAGCTAAACAGTTAATTAAACAGTTAATTTCTTTGAATTTCAGTTCATTTTAATTCTACTTCCTAGATTACAAAACCCTCGTGTAATGGTTACAAGCTCAGGGATGAAAATATAAGAAGGTTACTGGTTTAATCCATGCAAAGTGTGACCTACAGTGGGGAAAATAATTATTTGATCCCCTGCTGATTTTATAAGTTTGACCACTTACAAAAAAATTAAGGGTCTATAATTTTTATGGTAGGTTTATTTTAACGGATAGAGACAGAATATCAACAAAAAAATCCAGAAAAAACACATTATATAAAGGTTATAAATTGACTTGCATTTCAGTAAGTAAAATAAGTATTTGATCCCCTACCAAGCAGCACGAATTATGGCTCCCACAGATTGGTTACGTGCCCAAGTGGAACACAGATTAGTCCTGTCACTTTAAGAAATTACTCCTAATGTCATCTTGTTATGAGTATAAAAGAAACCAGTCCATAGAATGTGTATCTTCCATTCAAACCTCTCCCACCACCATGGGCAAGACCAAAGAGCTGTCAAAGGACGTCAGAGACAAGATTGTAGACTTGCACAAGGCTGGAATGGGCTACAAGACCATCAGCAAGAAGCTTTTTGAGAAGGAGACAACTGTTGGTGTGAATATTCGGAAATGGAAGAAATACAAAATAACCATCAATCGCCCTCTGTCTGGTGCTCCGTGGAAGATCTCGCCTTATGAGGAAAAGGATGGTCATGATAAAGGTGAGGGATCAACCCCGAACTACACAGGAGGAGCTTGTTAATGATCTTAAGGCAGTTGGGACAACAGTCGCCAAGCAAACCACTGGTAACAAACTACGTTGCAATGAGTTGAAATCATGCCGTGCCTGCAAGGTCCCCCTGCTCAAGAAGACTCACTGAAATGCAAATCAATTTATAACCTTTGTACAGTGTTTTTTTTTCTGGATTTTTTTGCTTGATATTCTCTCTATCCGTTAAAATAAACCTACCATAAAAATTACAGACCCTTCATTTCTTTGTAAGTGGGCAAACTTACAAAATCAGTAGGGGATCAAATAATTATTTTCCCCACTGTATAAGTCATTACCATTGTGTCCTTAAAGGGATATTTCACCCAAAAATTAAAAAAAATGCTGTCATCACTCACCCATGTCATTCCAAACCTGTATGACTTTCTTTTTTCTGTGGAACACAAAAGAAGATATTCTGAAGAATGCAGGTAACCACATAAGAAAGAAAGACATACAGGTTTGGGATGACGTGAGGGTGAGTAAATAATGACTAATTTTCATTTTTAGGTGAACTATCTCTTTAAGAAAATAACTTAATCAGGTTGTTTCAAAGGAAAGCACCAATAAGTCTACTACTTTGGATGAAAGTGCCAAATAAATAACAATCTACTTTAAACACATTTTACACACAAGTTATATTAACAGCCACATACAACAAAGCAACAGCCTCAGCAGAGCTTCCGAGATGCTTCATAAAGTACAGTACATTAAAACCACAGAAGCTGCAGGTGCGTTATTCTACGAAAATAATGAAGTGTGATGAACAAGCATAGCAGGTTACCAAAATACTAGCAGGTGCACAGCATGAGTCATAGGCTCTTTTATAAACATTGTTAAGAACGTTGAAAAATTCAGAGCAATTTTGAGAGCAATTATCATGATATTCAAGAAGAGCTATCCCAAATTTCCTGGAGCTTTATTGTATTGTTTCATGTAAAACCCTATGCAGATATTTAACAAATAACTTACTCACACCATATACAGCTGCAATCTCCACCTGCCAAAAATAATAATAAATAAAATCCCTATCAAGACAGTATTAAAGTAGTGATGTGCAAAAATACATGTCTTTTGGGCAAGTTAATAGATATAAAATGTAGATAGATAGAAATAACTGCTTTTGTGTTCCACAGGGGGAAAAAAGTCACAGATTTGTAACAATATGAGGATGAGTACATTTTAATTTTTAGGTCATCTAGTTCTAAGGACAAAATCTGCAAGAAAATTACAGCCTCCTTGAGCAATTCACTGTTCTCAGGGCTTGTTTATCCCTCATAATCACAAAAAGCTGCGGTATCAGCATGTCCTCAAGCCAGTTTCTTAAAACCACTACATAATCATTATTTGATCAATTAGATCTAAAGCCTTCAGGTGAACCTCAGGCCCTGCAATGCTGATTTCCGAACAAGTGTGCTCTGCAGAACACTCCTGTATGCAAGTGTTGTGGCCATGTGATGTGTTCTTGGTGTCCCTATTGCCCTATGCTAAATTCTAGATACTCGCAGATAGCGCCTGCCTTCTCTCCTGAGCGAGAAGGGTAAATATAAAGACACCTAAATTATGCAAGGCGCGCATGAAAATGTCAGGGCTAAATTCAGTATTTCTTCCATTGTCTCCTGGCATTTCAATGTTTTATGTATTTTATAATTAGGTAGAGGCTCCAGAGGGAATAGAGAGCAATAAGACCGTGCATTGCTATAGCTGTCTGGGGTGTCACAGTCTCAGACCCTGGTTTTTTTTAAAGGCAAATTTTAAATGTGAAGTCAGTCAAGGTATTTGAGAATAAAAGGTTGACCATCTAGCTGAAAGTTGGCCAGTTTCAACTGTGGCAATGATAGCATGCGATTGATTTAGCATTAGAATGTCATCTAAGCCATGCTACTAAAGTGACAAGAAGGATATGGCATAAGTCATAAGAAGATGGAGGGAAATAAGTAAATATATAAACTAATATATACTGTATATACACAGACAGACAGACAGACAGACAGACAGACAGATAGACAGACAGACAGACAGATAGACAGACGATAGATAGATAGATAGATAGATAGATAGATAGACAGACAGACGTCAACACCAGTGAGAGAGAGGAAAAGGAAAAAAGTGAGCCTCGCGTGACTTTCAAAGTTTTCTCTATCGGCTCTCATTCTGGGAAAAAAAAACGTGTGTGTCTGTTTGTGTGTGCGCAAGGGTCTGTTTGAGCACAGGATGAAAGTGGGACAGAACCATTGAAGTCTGTTTGCTGACATGGTCCACTTTAACCCGCATGTTGAGATTGACTTTACATTCATTTTGTTTGGGATCTCAGAGTCCAATGCCATATGTGCAAAATACAAATGGAATAATAATTCTGAAATCATTCATTTTTTACTTTAATTTCCATTTAAATTAACATCAAATTATATTAGAATAAAATTCTTAAAAATATAAAAAAAATATTAAAAAATACAAATCGATAGATCGATAGATGGATGGATGGATGGTTGGATGGATAGATAGATAGATAGATAGATAGATAGATAGATAGATAGATAGATAGATAGACTTTATCAAACAAACCAAATTTAGAATTGACATGCAATGGCTAAAATCACATAAACACTTTTATCACCAACAATATTTGTGCAAAGTGCATAATTAGCAAGCATAAAACATTTTGGAAGTTGCAGTCAAAAATGAGCAGAGCATTCTATGAATGATAAAGGCCTGACCAAATTTTTGATGAAGCTGTTACTCTAATTTTGACAAATAGCATGGCATTTACCTGTCTGAGGGAGCAGTTAAAACTAGACCTGAGTAAAAATGCATGCCGTGATGAATGTGCTCTGTGTACAGATGTTGTTCATCATGTACCAATCTTATTTGCTCGCACTGTTAATTTAATTTATTATGTTTTGTCTCTTATATTTGCTTACCTGGTTTGGCATTTGCCATTTTTAACAGTAATGTACAGTAAAATGTGGGCGTATTCTTAGTGTAAAATACATTCGATTTTATTCTGTTGCTCTTCTAATACACTCTACATTTAAAGGTTTATCAATTTAATGAAAGAAATTAATTAAAAAAATAAAAATAAATTGAATCTCCTGCAATTTGAATAATCAAAGTAATTATAGCATAACCAATTTAATATTTTTTTAATTGACTGACAACCCTAATATTAAGTAGTAAAAGTAATATTAGCAATAAACACATAGCAATAAAATAATAATAATATTGTATTTTCCTTTACAGAAGCTGCAAGAGTTGGCCACATTATTACAAGAATAAAAAGAAGAAAATGAACTGGAAAAGAAAGACAATGGGATAAATTGATAGAAAGAACAAAGAAACAAAATGATAAAAAATATAAAAAAAGCCAAAAAAGAAATGCAATAGCACAGAATTAGATATATCAAGATAAGGCCATGAGAGGATTGCAGAGTATAAAACAAAGGAGATGAGAGAAAGAAACAAAATGAAGAGTAGAAGATATATATTTTGCCGGAGGAATGGGCATAATTAGATTTTGTATATTAGAACTACACGACTGAGTAAGGAAATACGATGTTCTTTTAGTTTGCAATAGGGGGAAAACATGGGGAAATCATCTGGGTGACCTGATGGCCGTTCCTAGTTTAATTAATTGTGCTGAAGAAAGCTATGCTGGGTAAATGGAACTTATTACTGTACATACGAGGTCCTATATACACTCTGTTCGTCTCTAATTGCCTTTTTAAAAAAACTACCAATACTCCCTTGTTGCAGTTAGAAGCGAGCACAACGTAGTTCATACATCACTAGGAATCCAAACCCGCATTTAGTCCTTTAGAAAATTCATTTTCAGCCCATATTTGAAGAAGAAATATAAAGGAATGTCAGGGAATGGAACTAATCATTTGATATTGTATGCACCGGTGCATGAAGGCATCACCTCCCACAATGCCAGTGTCTACCTGCGCTTTACATAATCAATGTAAACTCATTAATATAAGCGTCCTTAGTGACTCTTGGTTTTTTTGACATGCATGTCAAGCATTATTTTCAAGGTTGCGTTTTTCCCCAATGCTGCTGGAAATAATTGTTTATGACTTAAAGACCAAATGCTCATCTGCTCAACAACAGGAAATTAAAGGAAATGTGGCATATATTGCATGCCATTAAAACGTTTTTGTTTTAGTTTTTTTGGTCCATTGTATCATATGCGTATGATACAGCCAGCTGTGTTCGCTATACTTCACTGTGGTCTCTTTTTAAAAGACTACACTTTTTGCTTTAGGATCCTAAATTGAACATACACAAAAAATTAATTATGTCAATGTTCATCATCAAAGCCTTAATGTTCATCTTCTCTTCCTGTGTGTTCAGGTCAAAGGGATTGGCAGAAGAATGCTGGCGCCAGGTGCCCAGGGGCAGGATGGCGTTGTGTTGGCAGAGAGCTACGGTTGTTAGATGGTTCCTCTTGATGCTCCTGTGGCACTGGGCACCTCTGGGCCCACTGAGCTGGTTTCTGGCTCTGGCTGAGCGTCTTGACCAGAAGACCTCACCGTTCTCTTCTATCTCTGGCCGGAGCAGCGGCCAGCTGGACTGGCTCCTGTCTGATAAAGGGCCCTTCCATCGCTGTCCAGAATACACCGAGTTCAAAGAACGCTTCCAACAAGGCTTCTCCACACGCTACAAAATCTACAGGTTTGTGCTGTGATGATTATATGTGACCCTGGACCACAAAACCAGTCATAAGGCAAAATTTTTTGAAATTGAGATTTATACAGATTCACTACTGGCGTACTGTTTCTTGGCTTTCTAGGGCAATAGTGATGAACATCAGCAGAACAGTTCTTTAGTCTTTTACACTACCATTCAAAAGTTTTGGGTTGACAATCTTTTTAATGTTTTTGAACACTGGAACTCTTATGCATTAACATTTATTTGATAAAAAAAAATACAGTAAAACATAATATTGTGAAATATTATGATTTTAAAAACCGTTTTCTTAAAAATAAGATTTTCTTTTGACAAAGAATTAGTTGCAGGGAAAGTATTTGTGTGTAAATTGCAGTGGTGCATAAATGATTCATAAATGTACAAATCAAACTTACTCAGAATCCAGACCATTTCTGACACAGATTTCCATTTTCCATTAACTGTTTTCCATTACTTCTCTGCATGTGGGGAGAGAAAATCATGCAAAACAGTGAGATTGCTCATATCAATGTTAGCTTACAGAATCAGGAAGAAAAAATCAACAGAACATGGTAAAACAGGTTAAATGCACTTGACTACACTCTTAGTTGTAGATGAAAACTTCATAAAGCTAGAAAAACTTTGTGAATGAAAGGTGTATGGATTTGGCAGCAACCAGTAGTGCCTTCTGCAGAATAGTGTGGGTACAGATTTCATGCAGACAAACTGACCTTTCGTCAGTCATGTGACAGATCAAATAAACCACAGTGAGAAGTCCTGACAACAACATAGCAGTAGAAAATTAAAAAATACTGATGGCTCAGTTGTGATGAGGCATGGATCTGTTTAATCTGATGCAGCCCATGGTGTTGATATTGTTGGTGAGTGGACAGGTGCAGTCTCGTGACAGAAAAGGGCCATCGCGCATACAGCAAAGACTCCATCCACTCTGATGCTGCCTGCAGTTACTAAAACATCCAAGACAATGGAACGACACAATGTTTACATAGTTTACATTGTCCATTTGCAATGATCCATAAATGATGATGCCCTTCCAAGGGATCCCCTTCTTAAAATATAAAGACAGCAATATCATTATTTACATGTATACTGTGGAAAAATAAAAACAGGGGTGCGGGAAGATGCTTTCGGTTGGGGGTGCTGTGTGGGTCCGTGTTGGGGGGGGTTTGGGCGCTAGCGTCACGTGTTCATGAGGATTAGGCTAATAATCCCATATAGAAAACATCACAAGTAAAATTAATCATGTTTATAAAGATAAACATGGGTTTATTATAGCCCACTTACAATTTACATTTCAGAGATCATTACAAATAAATTATTAAATGCTAAAACTGAATAAATTTAAATGAACAAACTTGGC
Source organism: Sinocyclocheilus anshuiensis (assembly GCF_001515605.1). Taxonomy (NCBI): domain Eukaryota; kingdom Metazoa; phylum Chordata; class Actinopteri; order Cypriniformes; family Cyprinidae; genus Sinocyclocheilus; species Sinocyclocheilus anshuiensis. The sequence continues at coordinate 170,493 of NW_015549594.1, read as the reverse complement.
GTTGCATTTGCAACCATGTGAAAACAGGGGGTGCTGCAGCCCCCTCAGCACCCCTACTTCCCGCGTCCCTGAATAAAAATGATGTGTAGAAAAACATACATTGCTGCTGTTCAAGAGTTTGTGGTCAGTAATATTTATTACCACTACTTCAATAATAAAATAATTATTTTATTCAACAAGGATGCATTAAATTGCTCAAAAGTGACAGTAAAGGCATTTATAATGTTATACAAAATATTTCAAATAAATATTGTTCTTTTAAACTTTATATTCATCCAAAAATCCTGAAAAAAAATGGTTTCAACAAAATAGCAGCACATCTGTGTTCAGCGCTGATAATACTAATAAATGTTTCTTGAGCACCAAAGCAGCATATTAGAATGATTTTTGACTGTATTTTGTATTTTTGACTGCATAATTGACATCTTTCTAATTATTTTCATTTCCATTTTTTAATTACCAACCCAAAACTTTTGAATGGTAATGTAAAATTATGGCTGTCAATAAATTATTTGTTTTCATAAATATATTCATTCAACTATTTTTCACAGTTCGAAAACCCCTGCACCACACTACACTATCTAGTGTGGTCTCATTTTCTCTGTTCCCTGGGATTCAAACCTGTGACCTTGGCGTTGACATCGCCATGCACAGCAACACTCATCATTATTCTGAAAAGTGCAACACATCAGTAGCAACACGGTGGTGATTATTCAGCTGTTGACCTGTTTTAATTACATGCACCCGCCATCATTCATTCAGTACAGTGCACTTTAAATATTGATCGCTACACATTCATTCCACACCATGTCAAAGACACACACACAACAGGAAGGAAAGGTGTGTTTGGTGCATTACTGTCTGTGGCTGATCTCAGATCCACCAGGGGAGTTTGGCCTTTTTGCCTGCTTCCTTTGTCCCCTGCTGGTGCGTAGCCGACTCTGTCCAACTCTCTCCGCTCGCCGAATTCAGAACCCAGCAGCTGGGCAGAGAAAGGCCCACGGAACTGTGATGGACTCAGTGAGGGGGAGACGAGCTTCTGCCAGCGCGGTTTGAAAGGCTGTCCTGCAAGCCAAAGAGTCTGTGTGGGTGTTTGGGTGTAGGCGAGTCTTCTGTATGTGCCTCACAGTTCAGAGGCATTGTGTAAACAGCATCACTGACCTCACACTGCAAAGACGGGGGCTTCAGCTAGTCACTGCATTCGCCCTTTTTGATATGATAACAGATCAGGATTTCCAGAAAGAGAAACTGGGTTGCACATCACAAGAGGAGAACACCAGCAGGCACTGTACCTTTTACTGCTTCCTTGGGCACAGCTCCCCTCTGGGGGTTAACATTGCACCAAAGGATCCCCGGCAGAGTTAATTCCATGGTCTTTAGTCATACTGCCAGCTCCGATGGGGAATTTTCTGTTGTGAATGGAGAGATATGTGTGCTTGCATTAGTTTTCTTTGTTCCGAGGCTTTAGCAGCAGTTGACATTTACATTCACAAGTTATTCGAAATGGAAGCATCTGTGAGCTCAATAAAAGTAAATACCCGATCAAAACACAGGTATGTTTAAAAGAGAGAACTTGCATAAGTAAGGTTTTCAGTTTCAGTCATTGTAGAAATGCTTTATTACTCATTTAGCATGGTTAATTTATGGTAATACTTGACAATTATGTTCGTTAACATTAGTTCATTCATTATGTATCATGAACTAACAATGAAAAATACAGCATTTATTAGTCTAGGTTCATTCTGATTTCTACATATACTAATGCATTTTGTATAAATGTAAATAAGTTGTATAAATTAGCATGAGTTCATGGGTTATGAATGAACATGAATGACTAACAAGGAATATTATGTTTAGAAATGAACATTAATTTAGATTAATGAATGGTGTAAAGTTCCTATTACCCACTGCATTAACAAATTGAACCTGTTGTTCAATGTTACCTAATTTACTCTAAAAGCATAATTGTCCAGTATGTGGATTACTGAATATTTGGCTGTCCATGTGATGATCATGTAAATGAGTCTACATAATTTTTTTTATAAATTATTCATATACTTTTTAAATTAATTATTTCTATTATTTTATTTATTATAATTTATTTAAAAATTTTCAGTACTATCTATTTATCTGTAAAACCTTTCTTGACAAGGAAAAAAATATAAAATACCATTAAAAGATTTGGAATAAGGAATACTACTACAAGAAACATATTTATGATGATGGAAGAACCATGACGCACTACCCTACCCATGTGGATCCTTGGGATGATGTAGTAGCTCCCATTCGTGCTATTATCTGTAGACCATCACACCAATGGTGCTGCACAAGGTGACGGCAGAGACGACCAGCGGGGAGCTGCTCCGTAGGGATTTAGTAACCTGGTAGCAGCTGGTTTCCAAAGGCAACGAGTATCTGCAAAAGAAATCAAACACGAAGATGTGTGTAAGCTATACGCAATTGAGACATAATGTAATTTAATGTTTTAATGGGAAACGCAAGAGATGAATTGTGTCATGCAGGTGACACTGGTCCACAATGTAGAATTAATAAGCCAAATGGATGGAAAACTCGGAGATGCTTGTGTGGAATTATAATGGGGGAGAAGCCATACAGGGGTTTGAAAAGAATCGCTTTTGTGTTCCGTTGACTTGATGTAATTTACCACTTCAATCACTCACCAAAGGATATTTCAGAAGCATTTGATAAACATTGCCTGAGCTTCCACAGATTGAGTCAAATTTCATTCTTTATGTTGATGTTTGCAGTGCAGAGTTTTTGCTGAGCAGTTTCATTTTGTTTTTGCATTGTGTAGTTCTGGGTTTTGCTGAAAGCATGATTTTTTTCATTTCTTATTTGCTTAACTTTGGCAACTAATCCTTCTTTAAAAATCTATAGTTAAAGCTGCTTTCATAATACAATGCAGCCCCTGGTGGGAGGGTTTCCTAATCTTATTTTCTAGATGATGCCCTCAAAAAAAGCAGCATGTGCCAATGTTTTAGTTCACTAAACAGAAGCCTTTTAAGTTTTGCATGAAACAGAGGGTTTAAAGAGAAAAATAAAAAAGAGAGCAAAGACAGAATGGGACATTCAGACAGATTGTGACATTTTAAGCTTTTAGCTGGATAGGTGAACAAACTGTTTAGAGTGATTCATTCACCATCTGTTGAAAACGTGGCATCTTTTCATTTCAGGTTTATTTTCAGAACACAAAAATTGTTGAGGCAGGCTTTGGACATAGTTGTGTAAAACCTGTTTCTGATTTGTTTTACGTCAATGATTCATCACCAAGTATAAATGCACAATGCACCTACTGTACTTTAAGACAATATTAAAGTATAGTTGCCATAAAGTCTATGGGCTGTAATTATAAATCTTCAATTTGGTTCCAGATTCCACACTGAATAATGTGACCCTGGACCACAAAACCAGTCTTAAGGACCACAAACGGCAAACAAGACCGAAGCGGAATGAAACTCTGCTGCTCCAAAGTACTTTTTCTCAGCTATAGGTTTCAGACAACACTCTTCATTATTTTCTAATGCTTAAAGATGAAAAATAAACTAAATGCTTTAATTGTAAATTGGTCATGTAGATGAGAGGCCCTAATGACCTTTGTGACCTAAGCTGTCAAATCATTTAATATTTCGAAGAATAATCGCAGAAACCATTTGAAAGGATATATATATATTGAAGCAGTGGTGAAGCACCTCTTCAAATTGATAGTGACAGCCCAGTTGTGTTATTTTTGTCTCTTCACTTGGCTTTTGAAGCAACGGCGTGCTGCTGGTTAGAATGTGCTCTGATTGTCGTCCTGTGTTGTTCAGGCAGCGCCCCCTCATGTGTTAAAGCTCCCAGCGCAACTCCATTCATGATATATCAGGACAGAGATGAGCAGGAGAACGGAGGGTGAGACACGAGGCCTTCGTTCATCCAGTAATGTGAATGGTTTCTGTAAGTGACCTCTGACCGTGTTCTCTCCATCTGTCCTTCAGTTCTGGCCAGTACCGAAGCAAACCACCACAGAGCCGAGCGCTGATGGAAGTCCCAGTGTCCAAAGCCAATGTAAGCACTGTTCGCAGCTGTAGAGTCATAGAGGCCAGTAATCAAGCAAGTCTGTTGACGTTGTGTGTCTTTATTAGGACACTCCAGTCAGCGCAGAGTCCATCACGGATGAGAGTACCCTGTGGGCAGCACGTAACGTCTCTGTAGGCCCGTGTCCCAACCACACCTGTGACTTCTCCCTGTCTGCTCATCTGGTGTCCACACCGCTCCACCCTCATGCACCGCACTCATGGGACATGGAGGAGCTGCAAGGTATTCATCCTCATTTACCTGCTGCTCTTGAGTGAGCTGTGTTGATCTGGGTGTGATTTGTGACTGTCTTCTCTCAGAGGAAAGCGCAGGGGTCAGGGGCATCAGCGGAGCAGAGGAAAACCCGTACATACGACAGCCCACCAAACTCAGGTATCAGCACAACATCATTACTCAAGCATTTCTTCTGCTTATTTCATGCATATCATCCATAGTGTATCCACCTTATTTTGCAACTAGGAAGTAAGCTATTTCCTTGTGAGTCTTATGATTCTTTAGCCTGCACTGCAAGTAGGGCTGCACTGAACAAGTACGATACCGATACTTTCTTTTTATTTTTTATTTTTTATTTTTTTTGTACTGGGCAACGATTAATCGCATCCAAAATAAAAGATTTTGTTTACATAATATATGTGACCCTGGAGCACAAAAGCAGTCTTAAGTCGCTGGGGTATATTTGTAGCAATAGCCAAAAATACATTGTATGGGTCAAAATTATTGATTTTACTTTTATGCCAAAAATCAATTGGATATTAAGTAAAGATCATGTTCCATGAAGATATTTTGTAAATGTCCTACTGTAAATATATTAAAACTTAATTTTTGATTAGTTCACTTCATTTGGACAACTTTAAAGGCGATTTTTTCAATATTTTGATTTTTTTGCACCCTCAGATTCCAGACTTTCAAATAGTTGTATCTCGGCCAAATATTGTCCTATCCTAACAAACCATACATCAATGGAAAGCTTATTTATTCAGCTTTCAGATTATGTATAAATCTCAATTTCGAAAAATTTACCCTTATGACTGGTTTTGTGGTCCAGGGTCACAAATGTGAAAATGTGCTGTTGTTACCTCAAGCAATTATTTCTACCTGACCTGTGTCACATTGCACACACGAGGGACGAGGAGACGCTGGAGCATATGTTGACAAGACTTTATTTGCACCAAGGAACCAAGGGAGACAAACACAGGAAGACGTTCCACAAAGACGTACAACAGCGGACTGAGAACTTGGGACTGGGAACACATTTTATACACACACACACAGGAGGAGGGGATGACGAGACACACCTGGGAGCAATAAAACCAAGGGAAACACCTGGGACAAATGAAATAAACTAATCAGGACAGGAACAGGAAACTAACCAAATAAGGGCATGGGAAGGCACATGGGGAGCAGGACACACACAAAACATGGAACAGAGTCTGACAACCTGACCATAAATTACTTTCACTTGTGTAATTAATATAGTCAGGTTAATTTAGTCAATAAATAAAACTTAAGTTGTTACCGCATGAAGCGTATTTTAGATTACCTGACAAAACATTTTTAACAGTGGAGTGAAAACAGAAAACAGGAAAATATCTAAAGCTGTAATGCAATTTAAGAGGAAGTGAACAAGAGTAAAACACTGGACATTTCTGTAAAGGGTTTATTAAATGTCTCAGCGTCTGCAGTTTAGAAGGGAGGCAATATATCATACTTACAGTACTTTAGTTGACAAGAACTTCCTATTTTATTTTATAGATACAAAAGTCCAGATGCTCTGGGAACAAATATTTCTCAGAATCTCTGAGAGCCTGATAGTCTGTCACTCCAATCAAATTCATGCCAGTTCTGATCTGATTTCATACTGAGGTAAAGTGTGAAGGTCATTAGAGTGAACATGATGTCCATGGAATTGAATGTCCAGCCCTGCAGGCAAAGAAGTACACACATCTTGAAGGGATACAGCCTTAAAAATGTAATTAAATTAAATTAAATTCAAGTTTATTTGTATAGCGCTTTTCACGATACAAATCGTTGCAAAGCAACTTTACAGCAAATTAAGTTTCTACAATATTTAGTGGTAGCTTATCAGTGGTGACTGTCAGTTAATGTACATATGGCAGAAATGTACGGAAAAATAAATTAAAGACATAATCAAACAGACGATGAACACTATTAACAGCAATTATTATATGATGCAATCAAACTTAGCAAAATGTGGTAGTTCTATACGTTGTTTCAGGGTTGGCATCATCTGAGGTCCTCTGAGGGGTTGGCATCATCTCTTCTCAGGTGTTCTGGATCCAGACTGAAGCTTGTGTAAATCCTAGTTACCAAAAACAGAGAAACAAATAGAGACATAATTAGCATAGCTGCTGTTCCAACCAAGCAAAATTGATTTGTTCACTGAAAAAAATCACTGAAATGTTCTGTGAGGAACCCAAAAACACCCTTTTGGAACCTTTTCAGAGTGTAATTAACCTAGAAATACAAATTCTGTCATTAACTCACCAATGTTGTTCTAAACCCATATGACTTTCTTTGTCCCATGGAGCAAAAGATTAATCTTTTGTTGAATATCCTGGCAATTCTTTGCATATAATGAAAGTGAATGAGGACTAGGGCTATATATCTCCAATATTTCGAAGACACCATAAAACTATCATAAAAGTTATCCATACTGCTCTATATTCCAAGTCTTCTGCAGTCATTAGATAGCTTTATGAGAGAATTTTAAGCCGTTATTCACTGAAAATCTTGGCATCCATTCTCACTGGCTTGTTCATAAGAAATAGGCTGATTCATGAGCTAATCAGTTATTTAGAAACTGAATCAATCATTTGATCCCAATGGAGGATCATCAGTGAATAACAACTAAAATGTCAGCCTGTTCCTCACAAAAAGCTTCAAATGAGTTTGAATATAAAGCAAGAGCCATGTAAGTAGTTAAATTATGATTTTGTTTTCCTCCATTTTTTATGGAGCTAGACAGTCCCAAGAATTGTTCACTTTCATTATATGGAAAATAATCATTATGATATTCTCAAAACAGACTTCATCTTCCACAAGGGAAAAAAAAAGATGAGAATGAACACAAATTATGAAATTATTTTAATAATAATAACCACCCAATATACTCTCATGGCAATTCATAAATTTTGGTGTTTGAAATTTGTCATCTCATTCGTTCATTTTTGTTTGATCTGCTTAAGCCCCACTGAGGGTTAGGTTCAGGGCTGGACCTTCATGTTTGCTTTTTTCAAGCTAATTCATATGAATTTGCCACCAATTTGCCAAAACAAAATTAGTTACACATGAGATCTGTTTGGAACTATCACTTCCACCCATCTTTAGCTCCCTCTCTTAAACCACCATTCCCAAAAACAAATCTTCACAACTGTCATCACACAGCAACTTTCAATGTGTTCTTATGACATTTAAATATATCTAAAAAAAGTCTTTCTCAAAATTTCATCAGCTGGAGTTTCAGGAATTTGTATTTTCTATTAAAATTGGAAAACCTAAAGGCACCAAACTAGAAAAAAATCTAATTAGAGCATTTAGCACGGTGCTCCTGGTAAGTAATCAAGATTCAAGCTAATTTCAATGTAAAATCAGAGCATCTGCTACTTGACTCTGAAAATAAAAAGCTATCGGTGCACAACACAATACTTCAACCCATTAACATCATTGCTCAATTTATAGCAAAAAGGAGAAAAAAAAAAAACGACTTTAAAACAGCACATTAATGGCTACTTGACAAGTAATATATATTTTGTTCTAGAAAATAATTTAATTTAAGGTTCTCCTGGAGGAAATGTTTAACTGTCTCAAATTAGTGAGGAAGTGTTGTGAGGCACCTATTATTGTGCTGAGCACAAACACGGCTGCAGAATGTACCGCCAGCACAGGTTCACAAGGGAAAAGAAAGACTCTAATTGCTATTCAGATTTCCCCTCCTTCATTCACCAAACTCTGCATAGCACTAACCACCATCCACGAGGAATTCTAAAGTAGTAACAATGACTTTGCTATTCAGTCCACTATTGAGCAGAGGACAGAGCCTTCATTATATGCAGCCGATAAAAGCTTGTGTCTGTTTTAATGAGTGAAAAGTTTGAGAGGTGAAGACATAGAGCGCACCTGCCATCCTCCACTTGATTGGCAGGCTCATACAAACAGGCCAGAAGACCCAGTTTCAATCCAGCAGAGTTAGGAGTTGCAGATCAGCAGTTCTCTCTTTCGGGCGTGTGTGTGTGTGTGTCTGTGTGTGTGTGTGTGTGTGTGTGTGAGCTGTACAGATGCAGCCTGCAAGTTAAAACTCGATGCAGAAACCAGCAGAAAAGACTAAAGTTACCATTTACTATTGGCTGACAAGGAATGTTACAAACAACGAATACAAGTAGTTAAATTACGATGAGCCTATGCAATGATACCCAGGTGCGGTGGCCCCCTAGTCAGGGAGTATTAAAAAGTCGAGCGTTTTGGGTGATAGTGTCCCACTCCCCAGCAGAGTTCCAGGTGCTATCAGTTGGTGCTAAAGCCCTTTAATTAAGACCATCTATCATCATTAGCTTATGGTCAGACAGCCACTGCTTTCGTTAATTAACTCTTAGAGATTCTCACAAACCGTACTAAGCCCAATAGGCAATTCTTTTGGGTAGTGTCTTCGCAGAAGCATAAGCTTTGTTCTATGTACAGAACCCCAGGAAAACAGTGACTTGGACTGTTATTGGTTTTATGAAATGCATATACGGTAGATACAGAGAGTGTTCTGAATGATATATATGTAGGAATGATGTCAGAGTTACAAAAGCCGTCAAAAGTTGCATCATGTAAGCTGTATTGTGTTTATGGACCCGAATCGTGTTCACCCCGCGTTACAATGAGATGCATCAATATTCAGCACCATGCAATATTTATGCATGCTTAGCCTTATTTTCTGTTGATATCAGCATGTTCTTTTGCTCTCGTACCTTGCGCACACATATAGATGTGCGATTTTCTGTTCTACCAATGGCCGATGAAACATAATGGGTTCTGAAATCCGCTACATGCATTAAAGCACTTAATGTGTTTGTTTTGTCTCGCAGGGAGTTTAGTCACTGGAAAGTGAACAGCTTGGTGACAGAGAAGAGAGACTTCTTCAAAGCCCCGCTGCCTTTGGCGCCCGAGTTTTTACGCAACCTCAGGCTTCTGGGGAGAAGGCCGAGCCTTCAGCAGATCCATGAAAATCTGATCAAGAAATATGGCACTCATTTCTTGGTATCAGCCACATTGGGAGGTAAGCCAATATTTCATCAGCTCTATGCTAAAGGTGAATTTGAAACAGTTTTAACAAGAGATTTTGGTAACATATTCTGTAAAACTTGTATATGGGTAGTTTTAATCAACATCATCATTAGAGGTCAAAATATATGTGAATGTAAAAGAGAAAGTGTTTATGTCTGGTCATCACTTCTTTTAAGTCTTTTACCTTTTTTCATCTTTTTTGCCTTTACTGGTTCATTTAAAATGGTCCTGTGGTGTGACAAATTATTTTTTTAGGTGCAACTATTCCATGTACTTTCTTAATATTAGCTCATAAAAGCTAAAGGCATAATAGAAGGATGAGCAAAATTTTGTTTAAAATGTTTCATCAACTGCCCATATACAATGCATTTATATATAAGGCATGTTGTACTTCATTATATTTTTATTAAAAATTGTGAGCACAGTAATATGCAATGCAATGTATTATAATTCCTATGTAAAAGTCACATCTTAAAACACAATATATTTCATATTGTGTCTTAAATAACGTTTTAATGTATTATACTCTTTAAATGTATTTATGTATTATAGCAGCAATTTATAAGAACATACTGAGGAATATTAAAAGTCATGATAATACATTAAGAATTCAGTGCATTAAAGGCTTCAGTCTTTCCAGCCTTAAAAATATAAAAATAATAATAAAAATAACAAAACGAAACGAAACAAAACAAAATGAAACAAAATTAAATAAAAAAGGCACAGATTTACTATCCATACACTGAGTCTGACATCCTTGGCATAAGTTTAGCTATTATCAGACAGTATTTTTCTCTTCTCCCTCTGGCACCCACATAATAAGTAGGGCAGCACGTCCCAGTGGTGGATTCAAACCTTTCAATGTGTCTCTAGCAAAATGCTGCAAGTTACCGACACTAATTATGATGTCATTTATTGGTGGATGAGTGAAGTGAAGCTGCAGAACTTCAGAGACAGGGGAGACGAATGAAGTGGTAAAGCTACAATCAACGCTGGTAATTAACGACTCAAAGCAAAGGAAATGGGGGGACCGTGCTATTGCTTGCATACTAATCAGACTGAAATGAATAACACCACTCAAGCTCCACACATACAGGTTCAGGAGACGCTCCTCAACCCAGACAACAATATTTATCTGAAGTTCAGGCTTAGACTCAGATCAAAAATAGCATTTACTATAAAAAAAAAATCTAAAATTGATCTTCAGAAGAAATCTGTGGTTTTAACAACCTCCCTTTGGGATAAACTCTCTTTTGTGTGTGCCCTTTTCCTTCCTTCAAAATCGTTATTGCTTCTCTGCCTTAACTTCTGTGATTCATATTTAACAAATCCTTGAAAAACTTGAAAGGCATATGTTAGTACACTTTGACAGTACAACCAGAACTCACTATCATTTTGATGAACATTGTCTTCGGACATATATTTCATCTCATGGTTTGGTTTCTGCATGTATCTTTCCTAAGGAGAGGAGTCACTCACAATCTTCTTGGACAAACAGAAGCTGAGCAAAAAGTCAGAGGGCAACGGAAACAGCTCCGTGGTCTCCCTAGAAATCTTGCACCAGTTGGCGGCGTCGTACTTCACAGACAGAGAGAGCACCCTGCGAAGACTCCACCACCTGCAGATCGCTACATCTGCCATCAAGGTAACAGACGACACGACTTCTTCCTTTTTGATCCAACCTAGACTCATTGGAAAAAATGTGTCAGTGGCCACATTTCTGCAAAATGGTATTATGCTGCTTCTTGCTAAAATGTTCAGTTGGTGGCACTGAGAGCATGTTTAGTATTCTCCAAAGCAGATGAATGTGCATCTGGCAACATGAATTTTATTATTTTGGTTGTTGTACTTATTACGCCAGTTTGGAAATAAAACGTCCAGTGAGAGGGGCTAGCAGATTAATGCTCTATCGCTCTTGAAAATAACGTACCACCTATACTAAACCTAACTGATAATGCTAACAAAAGCAAATGAGAGATAAAAACGGATTTACCATGCCATTTTAGCTTGCTTCAACAAGTATTTGACCTGCTTTATGGAGTGTTGGAACTCTAGACCCAAGCGCTCCACATTGCAAGTGCACTGATGTACCAGGTGAGCTAATTAGCAAGTTTACTACATCTGAAAAGCTATACATATGGAGCTAGTTATGTGCTGCAAATAATTTTTTTTTTTCAATAATTGATAATCTGCCCCTGTAATTATATCTGTGTGTGTAATGTGTAATTAATGTGTCTGTAAAATAAATAAAGGTAACAATTTACTTAAAGCCTTTATGTATAATGCATTATAAAAGTAGTTTTAATGCATTAATTATGCCTTGTAATGCACCTTATAATGCATTGTACAATCTCCTGAATAACTGTGTCACAATGTGCCTATGGTGAGGAGCGAGGAACGAGTACGCAGGAGAATCATAATCAACAGTGTTTATTGACATCTAGGAAATCACACGTAGGACATGGGATCGACGTTCAAGACAGCATGCTAGACATGGAAACACACAGGGCTTAAATCATGGGACTAATTAAGGAATAGACGAGACACACCTGGAACTAATGAACATGACATGAGGGAAAACACAGCTGGAAACAAATGATGAACTAATAGGACAGGAACGGGAAGAACCAAATATGGGCAAAGAGGAACATGGGGGAAAACCAGGACATGGAGCACGTGGGGGAGGAGAACACACACAGACAGTCTAACGGGTGTGACATTACTCCCCCCTCCCGGAAGGCACGTAACAATTCCACCGGGGAGGGGGAATGGGCGCTCTGGAGGCCCCTCAGGACAGACACGGGACGGCAGGCCTCCAGAGCGGTACCCATTCCGGGACTCATGGCGGATCAGGCAGTCTAGGAAGCCATGGCGGAGCAGGCAGACTAGGAAGCCATGGCGGAGCAGGCAGACTAGGAAGCCATGGCGGAGCAGGCAGACTAGGAAGCCATGGCGAAGCAGGCAGACTAGGAGGCCATGGCGGAGCAGACAGCTCAGGAGGCCAAGGCAGAACAGGGAGCCCGGGGAGCCACGGCGGAGCAGACAGTTCAGGAGGCTATGGCGGAAGGGGCTGGACGTGGGAACTGGAGCCCTCCTTGGGCTGGACATGGGAACTGGAGACATTTCTGTGCTAGACTAGGGGACTGGAATCCTCTCTGGGCTAAAATCGGGGACTGGAGCCCTCTCTGGGATAAACTCGAGGACAGGAGCCCTCACTGGGCTAAACTCTGGTACTGGAGCCGACACTGGAGCTGACTCAGGGGCTAGGATGAGGGCTGAGAACAGTCTTTTCCTCCTCATCCTCCTCCTTTGGTTAAGGGTGAATGGAGCGGCCGGCGGGCTTGACATCGGAACGGCTGGCGGGCTTGACAACGGAGCGGCCAGTGGACTTGACTGAGGAACGGCCGGCAGGCTGGTTCTGGCTCGGGGCCGGTCGCTCTCCAGACACCAGAGGATCCCTTCCCTCCAGCTTAGTCCCGTGGTGTCTGGGAAGTCCACGGGGTGATGGTAATTGGCCCCCTGCCAGAACAGAGAGTTGATGGCGGCGTCATCTAAAGCCATCGCCGAGGCGAGCCCGCACGAGCTGGTTCTGGATCGGGGCTGGATGCTCTCCAGACACCGGAGGATCCCTTCCCTCCAGCTTAGTCCAGTGGTATCTTGGAGGTCCACGGGGCGATGGTAAATGTCCCCGTGCCAGAACAGCGAGTTGATGGTTGCGTCATCCAATGCCGTCGCCACGGTGAGCCTGCAGAACTCCCAGGCATACTCGACGAAGGGGAGATCCCTACGGGCTAGGGCAATGAAGTGTGCCGCGATCTCCATGGAAATGGAAAACCAAAACACTTTCAAAAAATGTGAAACAAAAACACGGAGAGTAGGGGTGCCGCTTACTGTTTATAGTTCGGTATTCTGTCACGATGTGCCTACGGTGAGGAGCAAGGAACAAGGAACAAGGAGCGAGGAACGAGAAGAACGCAGGAGAATCATAATCAACAGTCTTTATTGACGTCTAGGAAATCACACGTAGGACACGGAATCATGGGACTAATCAAGGATTAGACGAGACACACCTGGATCTAATGAACATGACATGAGGGAAAACACAGCTGGAAACAAATGATGAACTAATAGGACAGGAACGGGAAGGACCAAATATGGGCAAAGAGGAACACGGGGGAAAACCAGGACATGGAGCACGTGGGGGAGGAGAGCACACACAGACAGTCTAATGGGTGTGACAAACTGTAACCACAGTTAATACATTATAACACTTATCAATTCATTGTTACACTATGAATTTTAAATTCAGTTATAATTATTTACAAGTTATTATGTATTACAATGCACATTATGAATAATTATAATGCATTATACCCTTTAATAATAACTCTTTATAATGCATTATACATAAGGGTGCTTTAAAGGGATAGTTTACCTAAAAATGAAAATTCTGTCATTAATTTCTTACCCTCATGTCGTTCCAAACTCGTAAGACCTTCGTTCATCTTCGGAACACGAATTAAGATATTTTTGATGAAATGTGAGAGCTCTCAGACCCTGCATAGACAGCAATGCAACTGTAATGTTCCCAGGTCCAGAAACGTAGTAAGGACATCGGTAAAACAGTCCATGTGACATCAGTGGCTCAACTTCAGTTTTGCAAAGCTAAGAGAATACTTTTTGAGCGCATTCTCGAGTATTCTCTTAGCTTCGCAAAACTGAAGTTGAGCCACTGATGTCTCATGGACTGTTTTACCAATGTCCTCACTACATTTCTAGACCTGGGAACATTAAAGTTGCGTTGCTGTCTATGCAGGGTCTGAGAGCTCTCACATTTCATCAAAAATATCTTAATTCGTGTTCCGAAGATGAACGAAGGTCTTACGGGTTTGGAATGACATGAGGGTGAGTAATTCATAACAGAATTTTCATTTTGGGGTGAACTAACCCTTTAAGTAAAGTGTTACCGAAATGAAAGTTGTTTCAGTGTTTCACTGCCACTAGTAATGCATTGAGAATATGCAATGCATTGTATGTATAAGTAGTTTTTTTTTTCTTTTGCACAAAAATGTAGGTGAAGGCATGTTTTTTTTAAATCAACCTGTTGGTTTGATTTAGCTATGAATTCAAATCTGTGTATTTTAAAAGTTTTCCTGTTTCTCTATGCATGCTGATTACCGCTTATCAATTTGATTTGTACAAACTTCTACTGTTCTAAGCATTTGAGATGTATGTTTGTTGCCATGGTAAATATTCAGCAATTAAGGCCGCGATGCCATTTCCATGATGTGTCAAGTGGCTCTCGGTCTTACAGCTGCTGAGTGGGTGTAGAAATGCTGGTGACTGCAACATCATGATTCCTTCAGAGGGAGCTCTGCATGAAATTATGCTGCTGAACTGAGACAAATATCATTGAAATTGATACCTGCATGCATACAATTCGAGTTTTATATAAGAAATCTTTCTGTTGGGGTAGGAGATGCTTTTGCAAATTCCCTTAAAGCATATTTCTCACTTGCTAAAAGATTCTAATACGTTTTGTATTTATGTACCACCTTTTTTAATACCTAAGACTGCTTTACAGGGTAAGCAAGAAAAAAGTGATGACAAAATGATCTTTGGTTAATTTGTTTATACGTTTTTGCTTAGTATTTATAAACTACTAATTACATCAACACATTTTTACCGCAATCGATCCAAAGCACACTCACCAACATTGCAAAAGCTGATCATGCAATTTTCCTGATGCACTATACTGTGATTGTCTTTTGTCAGTCACACTAATGCTGGCCAGTCATAATGAAATATGCCATTTTCAAAGCTCTGTCAAAGCCAATCTTTCTACACACTGCATTTATTCCTATGACGAAGAGTTTCAGCCTCAAAAAACGTGTGTGAAATGAAAGCAAGATGGCACAGGAACAGGAGCGGTGGCTCTGTTAGAAGATAATGACTTTCTCTTTGGGCTGCGATGTGCTTTTCATTAGCCTGAGCTTTCTCTGTACAACATCGGCTGAGATGTTCAATTAAACACATACGATTTCATTTCAATATGACCACGGACATAGAGAGTCATCTGCATTTATATGCAGCAAATATGCTCTTGATGTGAAGCTCTTTGGATCGGGATTACAAAATACATCACTCTATTCAATTTAGCATAGATGTACCATTTTGTAAACATATTCTAAAATATCCTGCTTGCGCATGAGAAAAGTGTCCATGGTAACAATAAAGGGCACTTTGTGACAGACAGACCTCATCAAATCATATCAGTGAAATTGTTTTGGTGTACACCTCTAAAGTGCTTTCAGAGAGCCCTCTAGCATCGCTTTAGGGAGCAGTCTGTCCTGCCAGGTGTGTTTGTCAGGGGAGAGCTAATGAGACGTTACGGGGCTATAGGGCCCACCTTTGACTGCTTTCTTCCTGTACCCTGTGTGCAAATCAGCCTGATGAATTGGGCACCACAGCAGAAATGGGTTATAGCGGGCTCATCAATAATGCCATAAAGGATGATCAATTACACCCTCCGCTCAGAAACGAAGAGCTAAAGCACACCAGGAAGCAGCTTCTGGGGGACATCACTTTGCCTTCGTGTAATCAGATACCACTTAAGACCAAAAATAGCCCGAGATCCCAAGGCAGGTTTAGCAGTGATCAGAGTCTGCAAGAACAGTCTTGAGATTAGCTGGTCTTCATGGATCAACAAGACTCTGTCGGCTCAACGGTAACATTTACACTGCTTTGGAGATTCAATATCACCATTTCATAAAGTTAACTGCTCAGTCCAGATCTACAACTAGACATGAAGGACTCACGCCCCTCTCTGTAATATAACCATTTGTCATAATGACATACTATTAACAGTCACCTCTGTGTAGGACACGGAGTTACCGCCAAAGCTACGGCTAAGTACATGAGATGCATATAATTGTAAAGACCATGTTAAAAGACTAGGAACATGTCATTAAAGATGACACTTCTTTAAACATGTAAGGACGTCTACTTGTCCAAAGGGTACTTGAGTGAAAATCAAAGACACTATAACATTACACAGAATCAATGCAAAACATACAAAAAGTATTAGAATTTTTTTTGGATACCATGCAGAAGAGGCAAATTTTTGTTAAAATACCAGAACTGAGTCACGCTTGGTTCTTTTAACCTTTCTGCCTTTGAGCCAATACTAAAATACTCTGATAGTGTTTCATGCACAAATATTACACAACAGTAAACACCAAATCTACTGCAAAAAAAAAAAAAGCATACACACACATTGTTTTGGTGTACACCTCTGAAGTGCTTTCAGAGAGCCCTCTAGCATCACTTTAGGGAGCAGTCTGTCCTGCCAGGTGTGTTTGTCAGGGGAGAGCTAATGAGACGTTACGGGGCTATAGGGCCCACCTTTGACTGCTTTCTTCCTGTACCCTGTGTGCAAATCAGCCTGATGAATTGGGCACCACAGCAGAAATGGGTTATAGCGGGCTCATCAATAATGCCATAAAGGATGATCAATTACACCCTCCGCTCAGAAACGAAGAGCTAAAGCACACCAGGAAGCAGCTTCTGGGGGACATCACTTTGCCTTCGTGTAATCAGATACCACTTAAGACCAAAAATAGCCCGAGATCCCAAGGCAGGTTTAGCAGTGATCAGAGTCTGCAAGAACAGTCTTGAGATTAGCTGGTCTTCATGGATCAACAAGACTCTGTCGGCTCAACGGTAACATTTACACTGCTTTGGAGATTCAATATCACCATTTCATAAAGTTAACTGCTCAGTCCAGATCTACAACTAGACATGAAGGACTCACGCCCCTCTCTGTAATATAACCATTTGTCATAATGACATACTATTAACAGTCACCTCTGTGTAGGACACGGAGTTACCGCCAAAGCTACGGCTAAGTACATGAGATGCATATAATTGTAAAGACCATGTTAAAAGACTAGGAACATGTCATTAAAGATGACACTTCTTTAAACATGTAAGGACGTCTACTTGTCCAAAGGGTACTTGAGTGAAAATCAAAGACACTATAACATTACACAGAATCAATGCAAAACATACAAAAAGTATTAGAATTTTTTTTGGATACCATGCAGAAGAGGCAAATTTTTGTTAAAATACCAGAACTGAGTCACGCTTGGTTCTTTTAACCTTTCTGCCTTTGAGCCAATACTAAAATACTCTGATAGTGTTTCATGCACAAATATTACACAACAGTAAACACCAAATCTACTGCAAAAAAAAAAAAAGCATACACACACACACAGATACCAGTGTAATCCAAACAATAAAAAAAAAAAAAGACTATTACGCTCTGGCACAGTACGACCAGTTCAATTCCAGAAAAGAATGTCTCTGACAAGCAGATTTTTTTAGTGGATAAAAAACAAAAAGAATGTCCAGTGCACCAATGACTCATATGAGCCGATTCTTTTTTTAGTGAATCAAAAACATAGAGTGTAACCAGTTTAATATATGATTATTAAACAAATGGCTTTAAGCTGATTCTTTTTAGTGAAAAGAAAAGAAAAAAACATATAGTGTGCCCAGTTTACTACAATTACTATACAATTGACTATTATGAGCATTTTGTTTAATAGTGAATTAAAAACATGCAATGTGACCAGTTTAATACTATTACCAAACAAATTACTGTTTTTTTTATGAATCAAAAACATACAGCATTACCAGTTTGCTACGACTGCCAAACAAATAATCATTATTAGCTGTTTCTTTATAGTGAATCAAAAACATATGACACAAGCACAACCAGTTTAGTCTATAAACTTTATTAGCAAACAATTGACTCCTATTGTATAGGCCAGTTCTTTTTAGTGAATCAAAAACAGACAGTTTGACCAGTTTACTACAGTTGCTAAACAATTGACTCCAGTTCTTATGATCCAATTATTTTTAGTGAAAATCAAAAACACATAGTTAATGTCAGTTGTTGGATTGCTTTACAAGAGTACATTGGAGTGCCATATAAATACTATGGTGCCTACATATGGTGATAGCTCGGAACAATCATATATGTAATGCTGAAATAACTAACATGGCATTGACTGCTACAGTACTTTTTTGTAAGAGTGAATCTTATATCATTTTTCTGTCTGAGCACAGAATGTAAATGACCACAAGTATTTAAGGGTGGGAGCTCAGAACCCTGCACCAATTATGTCAAGAGCTGCCTCTAGATACTGTAGCTGGCACTGGTCAAGCAACCTGACAGTGCCGTACAATCAACATCAGCTGTCAAATTCAATGAAGCTCAGAATCTGCACTTTAAATCCTGTCACATGTCATGAACTCCTAAACTGCTTTCAGAGCGCATCTGCAGTCTGCAGCCAACTGTGCCTTCCACAGCGGAGGCAGAGGCATTTTTGACAAATGAGTAAACTTGATATGCATTCCTCTAGCATCTCAATTGACAAAGAATAGGCTGCACTCTGTGGTCTGTGGGAGTTTTCAGGGCCTGTGGATGATGTGAAATGTTACAGAAATGGAGAGGAGAGTACTGTTCCGCAGGCATTCATTTCCTTTGTTATGCCCTTAAGAAAAGCATGCAGAGGAAGCCGTGAAAACACAGCTCCGGTAAATATAAGATCAACAACAAAACATGACACTCTCTGAGGAGGCAGGGTGGAAAATGTGGGATTTCAGTGTTTGCCGGTTATTTTGTCAGGTATGATATCATTCCTTAAATGGATGTCAATATTAAGCGCCACTGTTAAAACATACAGACAACTGGGGAGGAAAAACAGCAGGGTGACAGGTAAACAAGAGATTTGGTTAGGATTAGAACTACTAGCTGTACTTGTTTATTCATTCATACTCGTAATCTACACAGTATGATATTGTGTGCATATATATGTGGGTGTACATACGTTTATTCCGCAAAGATGCATTAAATTGATGTATAAATGCTTGTAAGATTTTTATTTTTAAAATGTTTTATCAAAAAAACAAAAAAAACATGATTTCTGAAGGATCATGTGACATTAAAGACTGGAGTAACGCCTGCTGAAAATTCAACTTACCATCACAGGAGTAAGTTATATATTAAAGTGTATTTAATTTGAAAATAGTTATTTAAAGTATAAAAATATTTAACAATATTGCTGTTTTTACTGTAATTTGGATCAAATAAATGCAGCACTGGTTAGCATGAGAGACTTGTGATTAATAAGATTCAATTTCATATTAAGTACAGCCCTAGTTCTCTCTCTATGTATATGTTAGGCTCAATATAGGAAACCAGCTATCACTGCAACAACATAAGCTGTTCATGCTTCAGAAAATCATTGGAATGATTTCCTTGTGAAGAATGCCGTTTTTATGAAGACTGTTATACGGATTAGTGTCTGGTTTTATGTGTGAGATAAACAGCCCGGAGTCCTATTGGGATCAGAGCAATTGAGCTGCAGTAAGCAATCATAAATGACAAGTGATCTAATGAGATGCTGCAGTGGGACGGGGTGCGGAGGAGGGCATGTGTGCGACACTTCAGAAAAGAGACAGTAGTTCATAAATGAATGATAAAGCGTGCATGTATGCGCACATATTATGATAAATGTTGATGCTATCGCACTAAAACTGACATTATCATACAGACTTCATGCAATCTCCATGTTTCAAATGTTAGTTTACATTATCTAAAGATTTTTTTATGTAATATTAATATGTATACATTTATGTGATAATAAATAGTGACATAAGAAAAAGAGTTAATGTGAAAAATATGCGTCATTAATCAATGACAGTGTTGGGCGAGTTACTTCAAAAATGTAGAGTGCTACTGTCTTCAACGCTGCATATATAAACAGCTTGGCAACATATTCTCCATCATAACATCGACTGAAGAATATTTAAAATCCAACAGAGAAAAAAAAACACTCAAGATAAATAGAGGTTACTCATTTGAGGGGAAACAGAGAAATTAAATATCCAAACTAATGATTATGGCGTTATGAGGACATGGTCCCAAATCCTTTGCATTTTTCTGTTGGATTAGTTTTGGATTAGCTACAGCATTTCATTTTGTGACAAAGACCTGACAATGATGTGTAAAATCACAAATTTTATGACAACTGCTGTCAAAACACAGCAAAACAAAACACACCAAGCTTCCAAAAGTGGTGGGGCAAAATTTGATAGAAAAAAAAAAGCTATCCGTGCTGGTGAAATATTTGCAAGATATTTCAGGTATATCAGAGCATCTTTCAGGCTTTAAACATGGACAACATTTTGTGAATGCAGGAAATATATGCTTTTATTTTAATGGCATTTTTAGAGCTATCAGCTATAAAGCACATCTTCAGAACACAGTTATGGAATTCATAGCCAAGTAACCCTGTAAACAGAATTAATTCTGCAGAATTAGAAAAAAAAAAGTTAGAATTAGAAAAAAAACTAGGCTACTAATAAAAAATGAATGCACTACCAATGCATTACTAACCGAAGCTACTCTAGTTATATAGTGTCTATAAGTACACATAAAAAATAATAAAGATCACTTTCAGTACTAAAGAGCCTTAGGTTATGATATAATATCCTGTTAAACTCACAAAGATTTTCATTAGTGCCAATGTTTCAAGCTTTGTATTAGGCACAATTCAGTGAGCTTTGTTGAAATTTGTGAAGAGCATCAAATTGTAATTCAACAAGGTAACAGCAAAAGCTTTTTTCACATCATTTGAAACCATGAATATGTTGTTGTGACATTTTAAAACACTTGCTGATTTTGTGAGCTGTCAGGTTTGTAAATGAGTGGTTCTTTTGAACAGGCTCTTTGCAATGGATTGATTGAAACAAACATGTTGAAGACAGTGTTGAAGTGATTAGTGAGTTGAAATTACCCTAGTCAAACTCATTGGCTAAATCAAACATTATCACAGTCACTCATGTTTCACCAGTGAAAAATGAATACAAAATTAATAGACTAGCGAGAGAGAAAGATATATATGCATTGCATATAAAGTGTGTGTGTGTGTGTGTCTAAATTATTACAATACTGCATATACTGTATATACACACACACTGTAGTCACTGTATTTTGTTGATTTATTTATTTTTTAATTATTCTTTTTTGATAGTCATTAAATGTTTAATTGTTGATGCTTCCTAATGCTTAATGTATTTATCCACCAATTTACAAGTGCTTTGTCTCATTAATTAATTGATTATTGATTTGTCAAGACACACTAATGGAAAGGATCCCCATTAGGACCATCTATTTTGTTTTACATATACAGCCACTCAATGAAAAAAAAAAAAAAGTCCTGGAACATCACCCCGGTATCCCAAGTCTCAGCTGAAATGCCAGGCCAGACACACATTATTTTAGAATCATAAAAGTCTCCTTATATTTAACACTAGGGTCTGTTAACAAAACTACGCCACTGCACACGGCTCACTGCTCTCTAGATTTGAAATTAATAATGCATTGGGACCTAACACTGGAGTCAATTTACTATTTCTATGGCGCTCTGCAAAGTGAGCATTTTTGGAGAGCTCTGACATGCTGAAATGGGCTTTGGTGACATTTAGATATTGACTCAGGCTTATTGCACAGGCGTGCTGGTTTGTTTTAGACAACGGCATATGCTCAGCACTCTACCGCTTCTGACGAGGAACAAACAGGTGCATGATTTCAACGATAATAAGGCATTAAAATATCTCCTTGTTTCCTAGGTAACGGAGACCAGAACGGGGCCTCTTGGATGCAGTAACTACGACAGCCTGGATTCCGTCAGCTCCGTCTTAGTGCACAGCCCAGAAAATAAAATCCACCTGAAAGGTATGACAGCTGATGTGGTCTTCAGAAGAACAACACTGCACCTATGTTTGATAGTATTTGTATCAACTGCCCTGGTGATGTACAGTGAGAGGGTTTGTTGTTGTTGTTTTTAGGATGAGCAGATAGATTTGACTGAGGCTTTTTCAAGTCCCCTAAACGTTCTTGCACTAGCAGAACGATGAAGCAAATTACTTGCAGGCACACAAAGTAAATTCATGATTAATGATCATGAATCCAATTCAGAATGAACTGAATAAATAAAATGGACATTTTAAAATGTAAAATAAATAAATGTGACAAACAAAACAAACAAACAGAGTAACATGAACCTATTAATGTTAATAATAATAAATGAAACATAATAATTATAATAAACAAAGAAAATAAAAAGATGATCTTTTAGGTAGGTTCTGTGCTTTCCTTTATTTGTAACATTGGGGTCACTAACACGCTCCAAAGTTTCAGAGGATTGTTCATCACTTAGGAGAAAGAAAACTACATCAACAAGCAAAATTTTGATTTTGTTTTGTTTTTGGAGCCATTTCGGTGAAATAACTAGTACTAGTTTGTTTTAAACTGACAGAAATTCTCATCTCAAAATCTATACAATATACACAAACTGTTTACAGAGACAACTATGCCAATAGTTGGTACTAGTCCATTATCACGACACAATCTATTTCAGATAACCTTAATGATATCTGATGACAATACATGAAAACAAAGCAAACCATGTAACACTTTACAATAAGGTCGTATTAGTTAACATTTGTTAATTCATTAACACTAACAATTATCATGACATAGGTTACAGTATATTTGATCTTTGTTAACAATAGTTAACAAAAATGCAGTTCATTGTTAGTCCATGTTAGCTCAGGTCCATTAACTAATATTAAAAGATACAACTTTAGTTCATGTTAACTAATGTAGTTTGCTAATGTTAACTAATTACTTTACTTATTGTAGCGTGTTACCTCAAACCCTAATTGGTATATTTATATGTCAGTCAAATTTCCTGTGGGCAGTTCTTGACCAGAATACGTTGCAATGCAGACCAAGCCAAAAGTCTGGCTGCGACAGACCTGAGAAACGCATCACTTGTCTTCATATTTTCAACAAGCAAGTGAAGAGTTATCAAAAGACAGGCAATTAGATTTGCATTAATGCACCTCACACTCTCGTGACAGCAGTGTCACCACAAGTCAGAGGTGGTCGGAACAACAAAAAGAAGAGAGAAAGAAACAGGACTGCAAGGAGCAAAAAGGAAGGTTTTTAAGCCTCTAGCCATTGCTAATTATACACGTGGCCTGCGCCAGTTTCCACTGCCTTCTTGACATTGACATTTAAATGATCAACCCACTTAATACTGCCATCTCCTGAAGCAAGTTTCCTGCTGCACAGATTCGTGTAACTACTTTAATGAGCTAGCCATAGGGTTCGGCACCAAAGCTTATCTTTTGCTGAGTACTTGGGGAAGAAAATGTAAGGGGGAAACAGTTGGAGAGAGAGGAGTTTGGCCTATATTTGTGCATGTTTGTATCGGTTCTTTCTGCATTCTTTCATTCACTTCTTGGGGCTTTCCTGAATATTTTCAATCAAAGTGCCATGTCCTTTCAGAGAGTAGAATGTAGACCTTTTAAAATTAGGACATCAAGCCGTCAATACCATAGAGGACTGAAATAATCCACAGGAAAGATTCCTTTCGTTCGCTTTAAAAAGAGAGAGACTGTGGAGGAGGGGGCACAAGAGCAGCTATTTAGCAGTCTCCGGTATGAAAGCCATCCAAGTCAGTCTCTTTTGTGAGGCTCCCCACACTGTTGGCTCTCTACCCAGCAGAAGCCAAAGCTTGAGATGAAGACTGCATCTAATTACGTCTCTTGTTTTTCACAATCCGACGAATAAATACTGAGGAACACATCATAAATATTCACACTGGGAAGGGAATTCAAAAAGGCTGAATATGAAGGCAAAAGGCATTGATTCTTTCTTGGAGGATGTCAGACCTGGTAAAGCTGTGAAGAGCGTTTTCTCAGATAATATAATTAGCAGGTGTTCAGCAACCACAGCTGGGCTGTGAAATCTGAATCTTTCACTTACGTGGTGGAACGGCTTGTGGATTCATGTATTCAGCACTGAATGCTTTCATGAGTAATTCATAGGTGAGTATTGATGAGGAGGCCTTAGGAGATCACATCTAAAAAAAAATAATAGAGGGGGTTCTGCTCTCCAAATTGTCTGGGTGGATTTTTTTTACATGTTATTATCAAGTTTGGCTGGGAACTTTATTAGAAATTGCAACCACTATCATTTAAAATGTTTTTTTTTTTCTGTAAGAAATTCATTATCTTAGACAAGTATGCATTAAACTGATTAAATGTGCAAGTATGGACATTTACATTGTTATAAAAACAATTTCTGAGAAATACTGTTCTTTTAAACCTTCTATTCATTAAATAATTCTGAAAAAAAGTATCATGTTTCCACAAGACTATTAAGGAGAACAACAGGTTTCATCATTGATGAAAGTAATAAGAAATGTTTCTTAAGCACCAAATCAGCATATTAAAATGATATTAGCATCATGTGACACTGAAGACTGGAGTAATGGCTGTTAAAATTTTAGCTTTGCCATCACAGAAATAAATTATATTTGTACATTAAAATGGAAAACAACTATTTTAACTTGTAATATTAATTCAGAATATTACTGTTTTTACAGTATTTTTTATCAAATAAATGAGTCTTTTTTCAAAAACACTTGAAAATCTTACAATTATTTTGCACTGTACATTATATAAGGTAGATATGATAGAATAATTACTTTTTTAAGGCAAATTCAAAATACAGATTCATGAAAAATAAAAATATGACTTTTTTACTGATAAGTTCACCTGCCACTGGCAAGTGTGGCAAAAAAAAAAATGTTTGACCCTGTTTACAACTGTTCCATCTTGTTACCGCTTTGTTACAATTGCTCAAATAATCAATCATTTGTTTTCCGGGCAAATGTAAATTCTTCTTTTGCCTGCTATCAAAATATCTAATCAGGCATGAGAATTCCACAATAGCCGCATTGATTCCCTGTCTGCAGCGTGTCTGCAGTTCATGACAGAGGTTTACGGCCGAATGACCTTGCCACGGAGATTGTTGGTCTTTATTCATCCCATTACCCCATTACTGTGCTGACATAGCAGACCTCACCGTCCCAAATAGGACTCCCATCACTGATGCTGTTAGAGCAGTCAGGCTGCCTGCCTCTCTGACCCACTTTAAATGCTGTCTGTTTCCCAACGCAGCCTGTCCTGTATTGCCAAGCCAAATCGGGACTATGAATCAATAGTAATGTGTCTTTATTGCAGCGGTGTTTTTAACAGTCTGGGAAGCAAAGGTTTTAAAAGTTTTTTTTAGACCGATATAAATAAAGAAAAAGCCCTGAGTGTGATAATACACACACATACAGTATCACGTTCACAAACAGTCTACATCTGGTTCACCACCTAAAGTCAAGTCTTAATTAAAATGCACCTGAAATTACACTGCAGCTTGAACTTTGAAATGTTGAACTGTTTAGTGCGTCTGTTATGAAATCGGTTAAATTAAAGATTAAAGATGCACCTCCATGTACTTATGACCCTCATGATACCTGAAGTAGATCTGTCGACTAATGATATATCTGTATATATATATATATATATATATATATATATATACACACACACACACCCACACACAGTAATAAATAAAAGCTACACAAATTATATACAGTACATAGTTTTTTGTGTTATGCATATGTTGCTGGTAGTTTTAATGAAAAGGTAATATAAACATACAAACATATTATAGTATTAGTGGCTTGTTGATTCAGCTTTGCCATCACAGGAATAAATTACATTTCAAAATATATTAAAATACAAAACCATTATTTAAAAAAATCTAACCAATTCTGAACTTTTGAGCAGTGGTGTATTCCAATTTACCAGTGAATTACCAATTTACCATGCAAAAATTCCACTTTCCCTTGTCATTTCAGAGGTCCACCTCATGCCACTGCATTACTGTATTGTTCTAAATGGATACTTAAAATAGAAAACATTTTACATTGAGAGTTAAGTGGGTAGAGAGACAGACAGAGTGCTGAGAGAGGAGAGGATAGCCAGAGGGCAGATGATGGGTGGGTTCATAATGGTGTCATATGACTCAGAAATTGATTTTTTTCAATTGTCCATACGGGAATCTCAGACCTATTGGGGATTTGAGATGTTGGCCAAACATATTAGCACATCCAAACACCATTCTGAAATTGTTTACCAACCTAGCAGCAGACAAACAGTGCTATGTAGCTTACAAAATCTCTTATCTGGTCTTGGAATCAGATTTCAGTTTAGTTCACAGAGTCTAACATGGCAGTAAACAGATTTTTCTCTCTTCCCACACGCACAGGTCTACAGGATGTACTTCCTGAGTTTCTGCGGAATCGTTTTGTGGAGGCGGCCCTCAGTTATGTGGCATGTAATTCAGAGGGCGAGCTTCTGTGCCGCAACAATGACTGCTGGTGCCGCTGCTCCGCAAAGTTCCCTGATTGTAACTGCCCCTTCGCAGATATCAAAGCCATGGAGGAGAGTCTGCGTAAGAGCAAAGAGTCCTGGATCAACCTCAACAATGACTTCATGGACTCAGGTAGGTTAATCCAATGGCCATGAAAGTGTTCAAATCTGCTGTATAATCTCTCGGGTTATGACACCTTTCCACACACTGGATTAAATGGGAGAGTGGAACTTCTCAGGTTTAAAATAACAGGTAAATCTCACTGGTGGTGACAAATGATTGATATACTGTCATATTCCCTCAGCAGCTCTTTCCTGCAGGGTTTCTGAGTTCACTTCAGTGTAAGCAGATGCACTTTGTGCATAAATATACTATGACAAGCACATCGCAACTGAAAAAGCACAGACATAACTTTGATGCGCTACCGCTGCGCCACAGCTCCAGCAAAGTGTCTTTTAATTACACTTACATTGATAATGCACTGGGTAATGCAGTAGAAATGGGCAGTGGTGTAATTGTTAAGGATCTGTACTGCAAGCGCAAGGGCTAGAGGTACAATCCCAGGTGTCCAAGGAAATGGGAGTATTAATGAGAAAACAATCACACCCTGTTACCATTGTGTCCGTAGGCAAAGCACTTAACCCTAAAGTACACCTAGGGGATTGTCTCTGCAATTAGTGTACTGTATGCTGCTTTGGATGAAAACCATCTGCTACATGTTAAGTTCAAGAAAAATAACAACAACCCCTACAGAGTAAATATATTAAAAAGTTAATGTTATTAATTAATGATATTCATTTCTCAAAGTATCGATCAGAAAAGCAGTCAGTGGGTTCCATTAAAGAAAATAAGTATTTGGACACTAAAAGCCATTTTAGCCATGCATTCCCAATTTATTCAATTACTCAAATGGTTTGAATGTAATTTAAATGTAATATATGCCATTTATATTATTAATATATGTATATATATTATAATTAAGAAAAATTAACAGAAAGGTCACATTAAATGACTAAATTCATCAAAAGTGACAGTAAAGACATTTTTAATTAAATGTCTTTACTGAAAAAATAGATTTAAAAACAGATTTCAAATAAAAACACTTTTGACAAAAAATCCACATAACATAAAAATAAGCAGCAAATCAGCATATTAGAATTATTTGTGAAGGATCACTTTGAAAAACATCTTTAAAATTTTTTTTTTATAATTGTAGTTTTAAAAATGTGTTTTCTGGTTTGTGTGATTGGTCAATTTGTTTCTGAAAACTTTGAAAAGACCTGCAAGGGCCTACAAGTCAGTAACAAATGCAGGCTGCTTTGATAAATGGGCCCCACGTATGAGGTTTAATTCTGAGTTCTTTAAAGTTCACTGACTGTGATACATTTGCACCTTGGAGTAGAAATCTAAACCGACGAGAGGGAGGGTTTGTCTATTTTATTGCTCTGGTTGCAAGAAAACCAGACTGATAAAATCTTCGGTTTGAAAAATGGTGTGGTGTGTGTGAGAGAGAGAGAAAGAGAGAGCAAATCCAAGGTAAAGAGAGCCGAAGAGAAAGAAGCATGGAAAGATGGCACCTCAGGTTTTTCTCCTAGCTGAGCGTTTCCACATTCAAAGAATGATTGAATCAGCGAGATAAACCCAAGCTGGCTCTAAAAGCTTCTCCTGCATAGTGATGGAGCATTAATGAAAGCAGCTCAAATCCCTTTAACTGTGGCACTGCACTCATAAGAACGCATATCTCTTTTCAGCAGGTGAAGTGCTGGACTTGGGAAAAGGGCTCTTTGACCATAGCATATAGCTACAGCGTAAGGGTTTTATTTATCCAGCCTCACAGAAACCTGCCCCTTTTTTCAGGAGGCCAGACGGCAGATAGAGAACATTTGTTCAGATTTAAAATGGAAAACTGATTTGTCATGCAGGATTTTGATAAACAATATTAAAAATATCTGGAAAAAAAAACTTCACCAAAACAAAAAACATAAATGAGGTTTAACTAAGGTCAGGCACCATGATATCAAGTTTGTACTGTATGCTCCAAAAGTGGCTCCAAAAAGTATTTAGACACTCAAATCACACTTAAAATGTATGAATTTCATTACACTGGATAACAAAATATTGAACCATGGTATCTACAAACAAGTTACGCTAAAACTTTTATTTTCTCAGAACCAGCTTTGTTTTTGCAATTATTTTAATAAAATGTTGTTAAAATGACATTTCTGTGATTTTTTCCTTTTTTTTAAAAGGTTTGCACTATTAATGTCCTTTTTAAAATGTTTAGGGAAGTAAAAAAAACACACAAAAAAAACAGATGTTTTGGCTAAAAGCTCTGGAAGCTTATTTCTACCACGGAACAAAAAATATAAAAAAGATCATTGTGACTTTTTATCTCACAATTCAGACTTTTTTCTAAAAATTGTGACTTTATATCTTGCAATTGCAAAAACAGTATTTGAAAAAACAGTACTTGCAAAACCAGTGCTTGACAAAAACAAAAGCTAAACAAAACAATAACCTTCTTTTGTCTTATAGCCTCCTACACTGTGCATCTCAAAAAGGACAGATAAACACAATCACACCCACACACCAATACAAACAGAGATACTTCAGGGATGTGAAATCATCTTCCCTCACAATCTGCGCCTCAGTGCACTTTGTTCGAAAGCACCACGCATTGACCTTTCCTCAACCAATATCTCCTATTGGATGGCTTTCTAAGGCACAAAATGATTGTAGCACCACCCCTGTTGGTGCAGAATGATCCCCACGCACGGCCTGAGGTCTATTTGTACATGTATTGCAAACTCAACTGTCATAAATAAAAATACTATATAAGGTATAAGACTTCCACTTCAAGATCTGACAAGTGTTGTTTGATAAATATAATTCAGTGACACTAATATATCAGTTTGAGTCTGGTGTATGCATCAGAACATGCCAAATCAAAGCTGGACAGTACTAACCTGTTCATTCTGGTAAATATGTCATGTCTAGTGTTCCATTAAGGCTTTTAATCCATATTTAGATTGATCGATTTTTCTGTTTACGTCACATACTTTAGAGAATTAGTCATAATTCTGGTGCATATCCCATTAAATTATGCCGACCAGATGTGCATTTAGAGTGGAACTGTTCATTTATGATGCACATACGCACTGTTAGAGCTGGGAATTGTTTCCAAAAAGAATCCATTCCGGCACGTTAGGAATCGAGAATCGATTCCAAAGGATGGAATTGACTCCATCAAAGGGAATCGTCTCCTATTCATATTGCCTTGTCAGTTCAATAGAGCTAATCATTGGGTGCTTCTCAAATGGAAGGACACATCCTAGTGAGGATGCGTCTTTCCTAGTCCAGACCTTCTGTTGCTTCAAGGTTGTCACACATATTTCTAAAACTGGCTGTCATGGTATGTCATGCCGAAACATTCAAATAAAGCTGTCACGCATTATTTTAAGGTTCAATTCTCTCTAATAACAAACCATTAACTATACATTTTGCCTCAATAAACTTGTTTACAATAAAAACAATAAAAATTTGCTGCTTAGTGATAGATAGTAAAGTAGTTGTTGGATTTAGGTATTGGGTAGGATTAGGGATGTAGAATATGGTCATGCAGAATATGTGCTTTATATGTACTAATAGAGAATGAGGAGTTACGTCACGATCTTTTCACTCCGCATTGCATTTCGGGAAGGCGCCGCCATATTAGCAGGATACGCTATCCGTTCCCATACAATCACGACAAACAATCAAATACTGCCCTAAACTCAATAGCGGAAAGGCAGCGCTATCCTGCAAATATGGCGGATAAACAAAGCAGTTTCCCAGAACTCAACGCGGCGTTACGTCACATTCTCATTCTTTATATATAGCTGATATGTTAATAATATGCATGCTAATAAGCAACTAGTTAATGGTGAGGATTGGTCCCTATACTAAAGGGTTATCAATAAAGCCATGCGAGTGAATGCATATTGCTGATTATTACATTTCACAAATTTTGAACACAGAAAAAGTTACATAGTGCTGCTTTAAGTTAATGAGGTTTGCTGCCATTATCATTCTGATTTTCTGCATGTCGAACAGCATCCGATTGACAAATATTGATTAGCCTATGTCTTGGACAAACAAATAGACATAACACACAGCTGTAGGCCATGCTTAAGCTGTTCCTTCCTACCAGTGAAGAAGAGTGATATGCATCATATGATTGATTCCATACTAGGATATCCGCCCTTCCATTACCATATATGGACAGCAGGGTATTTCTATTCATAAAGATAAACAGAAAACATGGCTGACTGTTGTTAAAAGTCGCCACAGGAGTTTTTATAAGACTAAAGTGCTTTAAATGGGGAACTCTTGTGCTGGTGTAGCCTTTAGCATCACGCTACAAATAGTATTTGTCTAAATTTCTATGCTTTAATGGTATTTTCAAGTAAGTTCTGAAGAAATGTCATGTGTAATGTATATTTTCCTAACACTACACACCTATATGCACCTTTTATAGGGTGCAATTACATTTTTTTTGTATTTTTGTAAAAAATAATTCACATTTTGTTAACAAAAAGGCATTTTATACAGTGGCAAGAAAGGACTGATGATGGTTGTGTAAAGGTACAGAATAAAGGAAAATAATATTGATTGGGGACGTATGTGAAAAGAAGTGTGAAATGTTTGCAGGATGGAGGCAGAATCATGAATGAGCAGTTTGTAGCAAATCAGACAAGAGGCAATAAAATGAATGGGAGCTTGTGATTGTATTTCACTTGTCCTTTGGGAGTCAAATCCACTCAAATTGACGTGATATTAGATAATGCTTCAGTTTCAAGTCGGCGTAAAAGATTCTTTTCTATTATGAGGTACAGTATATTCGAGTGAAACTACTTGAATGACGAAAGAAATGCAGGACGGGACTTGATTTAGTTCAGTGGAAATTGGTTGGATCGTTGTTGTTGTTGTTTTGTTCATGGGAAAAAAACTAGCATTTCTGTAATTTTTTTCTTTATGATTTAAAATAATTCCAGTATTATTTTAGTAGTACTAAGCGTTCACATAAGCACTTTAGTTGGAGCAAAAGGTTAAACATTCCATGATTAATCGTGTTTACAACAGTAAATTTAGTATTTAAAAGTCAAGAGGTCTGGCAGTATAAAACTCCTGTGTTCCTCATCCTTCAATTCACAGCTTGATTAGCTGAACTCTTCCATTATGTTAATTAGAAACTGGCTCAAAGTTCCGTGGTGTTATTTTATACATGGTACCACCAACAATCAACCTGGCAACATTGTTATCCTCATCAGAGTCTGCCAATGGAAATTTTCACTGGGGTTTGGTCCATTTAGGGGCTCAATTAGTTGCTAAAGCTCCCAGCGCCTGTACTCAGATAAGGCACTTTTGCAGTTTGAATGTGACAGATAGCAATAAACAACAAATGAAGGTGTTTTTTCAGTGAATTTATTTTTTGCTTCAATAAATTGAACTCACTTACCGGGCACTAAGGGTTTTATAAAGAGGATTACACTCTGCACACATATTCTGATATATCTTTCGGTCTCACAAAGACTCGACATTTAAACAGGTTTCCTACATTGCCTACAAGGCCTTCCTTAAGAGAAAATTTAAATTTGCTTCAAACTGTTCGATTAATTACTGTATGTATTGCACGTCAAATGTAGCACACTTAATAAACACATCTCCCATTTGGCATTTCATTAACTTAATACAGGCTGCAAATGGCTTCACCATGCTTCTTATTACCTCATAAACTGAGTAAATCAGAGGTAGATTAGCATGGCACATGTGGTGGATGCTGTTTTTAGGATTAAAGAACAGTGTATGCTGAGTTCTCTGGTATATGCAAGATTTTAGGAGTCCATTCACTTCGGGTTGAATCAGCTAGCAGAACGAATGGATTCACCCAGCAACAGCGCTGGTTAGTCTAAGAAGGGATTATACAAAACTGTACTACTGTCATAAACATGATACTTCTCCCCACCAAATCCCACAAGTGCTTCACTTTCCCTAAAGAAGCCAATAAAAAACTCAGCGTAGGTCGACCTATCGCATATTCGCAAACGGCGAAAATGGCAGTTTCTTATTTAATATCTGCATGTTGCTTGGGGGAAAAATTGCGGCGGATTTAGAAAATTAATTATGCATAGCATGTCCTTCTCTTATGTTGTGCTGTTGCCATTAACTAAGTATGTTTAACAGTTCAGATTCTAATGGGATGTTTAAGATGTCAAGCCATTTTTTAAGCAGAATAGCAGGTAAAAAAAATTTTTTTATAACCAAAATGCCATTTCACCGTTTCAAATTTTTACCTAAAAATACTGCATACTGCAAATATAGCCACTTCTAACCGTTTTGGGGGAAAAAAATAATAATTTGTTTATTTATTATTTATGAGATGTTAGTATGCACATCTAATTTTTCTGAGCTGGAAAGCTTTCTGACACTAGTTTGTGCAGACAATGCTTTTGATTTCTCCTCTTCATTATGGTTAAAACTAATAATAATAATCTTTTATCATTAATATATGATAACTTATGATTGCTTGTTTTTGCCACAGGAAAAAAATAATAAATAAAATAGGTAACTGTGACTTTTTATCTTACAATTCGGACTTTTTCTTGCAATTCTGAGTTTACATTAGAGAAATCTGACTTTTTTCAGAATTGCAAGATATAAAAGTAGAATTGCAAGATACAAATGCACAGTTCTGAGAAAAAAAGGTCAGAATTACAAGATGAAAAGACTCAATTGTGAGATATAAACTTGCAATTGCAAGAAAAAAGTCTGAATTGTAAGATAAAAGTCACATTTACTTTTTGTTATTCTGTGGTGGAAAATAAAAAACAGAGTTGCGAGATGTAAACTCAATGAACTCTGAGAAAAAGTCAGAATTGCAAGCTATAGAGATATAAACTGAGAATTTCTAGAAAGAATTGTGATATATGAACTCAGAATTGTGAGAAAGAAAAATCTGAATTGTGAGATAAGTTGCAATTTCCTTTTTCTTTTTTTTTTCGTTTTTCATTTTGGTGGAAATGAGCTTCCATAGATAACACACTTGTTTTGTGATATTCCTAAATCTCAGAATTCTTCAATCCCTGTGATTACCTTCATACATTCACCATGGATTCTTTGCACTGCTCAGGGCTGCACAACTTAACTAACATATCACCATTTCTTACGCGCACACACACACACACACACACACACACAGAGACACTTTTCTTTGTCCTCCCTTATAGGACAGACACTCTACGAGTGGCTTTAGGGAACAGTCACTCTTGTGCATCTCAGAAAAGTCCAGAAACTTTTGCAAAGGGTTTCTAGAAACTTCAGGATGTTGCTGTCAGGAAATTGTTGTTGAGCAAGGGAAGAGGATGGACAGTGCAGAGCACAGTCAGGCAGATGGTTTCTAGAGAAAGGCATTGTTCGAAGCTCCTGTCAGGAGCTCTACTGACCTTCTGTCTCACTGTGGTTCCCATTGGGCCCAGACTGACAGATAGGTCCCGGCTTAGGGATATCATCTTCAGCAAGGTCCAATGCTGGATGCTGTAGATGTTTCCAAAGGCCTCTGTGGGTGTGCAGTCAGTTCCTAGTCATGTAGGACAGCTCCATAACACACTGACAACATCTTGACACCCACTCACACTTACGTACACAGTGTAAGCACAGTCATACACACACTCAGGGTTTGACAGCCTAATGCCATAGGAGAACCTTTTGAAGTTGCACAAAGAAGTACTTTTTTTTTTCTCAATGTACTGTATAAACTGGTGCTATTGAAGAAGAGATTTCAATTTTACCCATTTCCTTAAGACTAATTTTTCCCCCAAAAATAGCTTGATGAGTTCAGTTTTCTTTTGTACACATTTAGTTGTTAGTTAGTTAGTTAGTTGTATTATTATGTCTTATGTTATATAGCTAGTGGGCTTAAACCTACTAGCCAAATGCTAAAGTCAAGCCAAACTGTCATTCAGCTAATTGTTTCATAATTTCTCCTACATCTAAATGTATATAAGAGTTTCATTAAAATGAAGGTCAAATATATAACTCTATGCTAGTGTTATTTTAGTATGATTGAAATACTTTGTTTTTATTAATATTTTGAACCTTTTTTTATTGTAGTAATTTTGTTGTTTTTGTCATTTTTGGTAACATGATGTACACAGTTATATATTTGTATTTTACATTTTATTTTTACTTACATTTTACAGTTGTTTTTTTTTCTTCAATTGCTTACACACAAAATCTTTACTTGTCACATAATTTCTGAAACCTGACACTCAAACACCAGAACCACACACCAAATCTGCAAAACCATATGCTAATTCTCGGCCTTTGACTCAGTTTTCAATTTCATAAAACACATTTTGCAAAACACAATACACAATTCTGTAGCATACAAAAATCTAACAGGAATTAATATTATGGCAAAGGTGTTTGCAAATGTTTGCTTTTGAGATGTGTTTGTGATATTTTGAATGCAATGCTTCATTTTGCAAGAGATGTGAGGCATTTTGCATTTTGTATTTGCAATTCTTGGATTTGTTGTAAAGTTTTGAAAATAAGAGGCAAAGTTTGAAAATGTGTGTAAGCAGTTGAAAAAAACTGTAATGTACATTTAAAGTTGTGATGAAACTGATGTAGTGTCAGATCTTTTCTTCTGTATCATGGTGTACATCTAAGAAGACTGAGTTTTCATTTTGATTTTGAGGTCAGAAAGATAAACACGCAAAGATGAATCATTCAAAATAAGATCAATAATATGCATTTAGAAAACTGATTTTTTGATTTCATGCTGACGTTAATGAATTTTTAATGAGTTTGTTAGCGACATGTAAATACAGCTAAAATATTACTGTAGTTTTGCCTTTTATAAGCAGTATTAGTATTAAAACATGGTTAGAAATAATATTTAGCATTAAGAGAAACAATCCATTTCAACACAGAAATGCCACAATAGTCAAGACCCTTGTGTGTCTTTGAAAAAAAATCCATAACATTAATGAAACAAATGTGTTAGCAGCTGCACTTTACGCTTTAAATATTATAGTAAACAAAGTGACTCACATTTAGACAGACATAGAGGTACAAACTATGAAGAAG
Source organism: Sinocyclocheilus anshuiensis (assembly GCF_001515605.1). Taxonomy (NCBI): domain Eukaryota; kingdom Metazoa; phylum Chordata; class Actinopteri; order Cypriniformes; family Cyprinidae; genus Sinocyclocheilus; species Sinocyclocheilus anshuiensis. The sequence goes on along the minus strand of NW_015549594.1, from coordinate 134,627 downwards.
CTTTATCACATAGTGACACTCCAACTGACTGCTGAGAAACCTTGTTCTGCACAACTGCATATATTTTCTGCCTTGATAAGCAGCTGTCATTAAATCTGGCAGGTGGCCCAGGCAAAATGAGGATAGATTTGTGCGGTGCGGCGTGTGCAAAATGAGTTTTCGGCTCGGAGAAAAAATACTGTCATTGTCATCAGCGACGGTATTAGAAGTGTCACTATCTGACTGCCTGCCACTTAGGCCTGTAGGTAGTCCGAGCACTTCCCGGCTCTCCTTCTACTGACAAATGTGGGAGACAATGGCAGTTCATCTTGTACGTGGCCTGATCTATGTGCTCGTGTAAAGGGAAAAGGATCAAATCCACATGGGGTACTTCGAGTAGGGTGAGATGGGCTTCAATTCAGGTCACATTTCTTGCTGAGATCACCCACTGAGCACCTCTAAATAATGTCATTTGGAGGGACCACACACTCACACACACACACACGTATATAGAGCTATAGAAAGACATTACTATTCTGTTGCACTATTCACCACACAATTTAGACAACAGTCCACGGAACTGATACAGAGATTCTGACCAGGAGCACTGCTGTCGTAGATTGAATTATCCTGAAATATATGGAGGACAGAAATGAATCTTATCTTTGAAGAAATCCAATATTCTGCTCTAAACATCTGCTCTTCTAGGATCCATAAGCGCTATGTCCTCCAATATCTTAATACAGAGAGACAATGATTTTTATATATTTTTTGATAAAGTAGCAGATGATATTTTTTTGTCCATAAAGCTGTACTAATTTCATTGTAACTTAATTGTCTAAATTCAAAAATTCATTACAGTTTTTCTCAGTTGCTTTGGTGCATTTCTCGAATCAGAAATGAAATTCTCAAAACTACGTGTTCAACCTCCACATCATCTCGTAACTTGTGCACACCATAAAAGCAGTTTCTCGTTATTTTGAACAAGTTGCGAATGATTTGGTACATTCATGCAATTGATTATGTACATTTATCTGCGGTTTCCTACATTATCAGTTGCTATTGTCATGTTGCTCCAAATAGTTCTCTGTGCAATAGTCTTACCCCTCAAAACATCTAGTCATTAGTTCATTGTATAAGTCAATAAAAGCAGAATGGTTGCTCTAGCTGTCATAAACTGTCAAGCATATTTTCTACACATTTCTATTAGAATTTTTGTAAATTGCCATGAATTGTGCAGGTGAATCTTGACTTTCTCTAATGAAAGGAATGTAGATCAACCAATGATAAACCAGTTTTCTGAAATGGCTGAAGTGTAACTGTGAATCCTATCCAGTCTCTTTCAATCAATATCCCACATACAGTAATGTGTAAATTTGTACTTTTGAAATGGATATATGGCATACATAAGAAGTGCAGCCTTCTGCATTTCAATACAGTAACTGTCATCCAAACTGTTGTCATAGTTTACATCAGGTAATACTAACAGAGTGCACTGTTATATTGACAACATGACTAAGCATTTTGACTATCTTGTTTGTAAACAATGACACAAGGACTTTTCATTCTGATGGCACTGACAAGTTCATTGACATAAATACTTACTTTTGAGAGATGAGCTAAAGATTTTGAGTAAGTTACTGGCTTTTGCAAGTAATCCAGTGTTGTGGGGCTATTTGTACGAATTGTTTTGAGAAAGGCACATACTTCTTTGCAAATATTAAGAATGATTCGAGAAATGCACCAAAGCGACTGAGAAAAACTGTAAAAAACAAAAATGTTTGCTGCAAGATTTCAATATGTACCAAGGATATTACACTTGCTTCAGTAGGGTGATACCAAGTATACTCAATGCAAACTGCTAATTTTATATGGGGTAAAAATGGGAAACAGTTTCTATATCAATAGCCTAGCAAATTGCAACAATGAAAAATTTCCTAAAAGAATGCATTGAAATCCAGATATTCTATACTGACGTATAAGTAAAGTGTACAGTTAGGAATGGAAAACATTCTAGGCATAAAGCTTTTTTTTTTTTAAAGTTTAACTTTTTTCAACTTGGAAAAAAAATGGAGAAAAAAAGAAAAAGAAAAGAAAAGAAACAGGTAGCATAAGGGGCCATTCACACCAAACGCGTTTTTGCAACAGAAAATGTTACTTGACAACTAGAACAACTGTGCAAAGTCAGAGGGACTTTATAATTGGCTATGGAGTTTGCTCTCATATTTGTAGAGTATTAATACAATAAACCAAACACAAAAGTTGAAATCAAACTGTGTTATTGTGTAGTAGGTTATTGTGCAGTTCAAATAGACCATACACTAGATCATAGTGTCCAACCACTGGTAAATGTGAAAATTATGATAACGTGACATAATATCAGATATTGCACGTGTGATACTTTCCCATATTCAAATCGCAATGCCGTTTACATTTCAAAAGCATGTGCAGCTGTTTTGAAAGCATTTCAACCCTGCAAAGTGAACAACAGTGGCTGTGTTGTTGTAAGAATCAGCCATGTCCAGATTAATTGCTCTAATTACCATAAAGTTGGTTGAGACAGTCATTGGAGAGGCACAATCAATAAATTCATTCATCACTGGAGGATAGGCTTTGATGCATGTTATATAAATTCATCAAAATCAAAAGGCACTCCAGCAGTAGAGGGAAAAGATTGAGTGGTTAATGGTGGGTGAGAAGTATAGGCTTTCCTTGCCTGTCAGAGATGCTCAGTCAATGGCTACTTGTCTTGTCCACACTTCTTTTGTTCTGTCTTACTTGTTTTGGATGGGAAGCTTTACAGTCAAGGTTTGCAGATCTTTACTGTCCTTTTAAGTCATTTCTCTAGCATCAGTCCATGTAATGTTAATGTATACCACTGTCAGAAAATGAACTTTTCCATTATGGTGAACTTATGAAAGGGTTAAAGTTGAGCTGGTTAGCAATTTCTTTCTTCTGACAGGCCATACATTACCATACATTAGAGATATTTTTTATTTATCACTGTTGGGTCATTATTGGATATATTTTTAGAGAATGTTGCATATTTAATTTATGCACGTTCATTTCCCCTATATGTCTTATCTTTGTCATATAACACTCAATTGAAGTTACTGTAAACTTCACACAGTTAAACAAGGGAAAAAATCATTACACAAAACATTATTTTTTTCTTCCTATACATTATAATATTTGATGCCTAAATTCACTGCATTTAGAATGATAATTTAGCTATTAGTTTTTTATTTTTAATTTATTACAAAATACAATATTACAAAAGACAAAAACAGCAGAAATAGTTATATGTAATCTAATTATATGTAATCAGTTGTGCCCTTTTTCATTTATGTTAAATGCACTAAAATGTAACTCATAATTTAAAATCAGTATCAGCTTCTTTTTTTTTTTAAATGTGACAATATGCATAACTTGGCCGATAATAGAATATATATAGATGATAAAAAAAACAGCCTCCACATTTTACATTTCAGCAAGTTTTTGCCCCCAGACCTTATTTATTTCGTATCAGTGAGAAAGAGCCTCTAATGTTGTTCAATCAGGTTGTGCTTGTTGTGGATCACTATATGTATCCTTCAGCAGAGCTTGTGGTCCTCTAGGAGATATCTGTGAACCCAATAAAACTGTAATTGTATGGGTCAGATATTGGCCTTTCCAATATCCAACAAATGTGACGGCAACCAAAACCAGCGGATATAGAGTGATCATGAGTCACTCTGGACCCAGTAAATACAATAAATCTGGTCAGGCGGAAAATAAATAGTGGCTGCCTGCTATTTCCAGCATACTTATCTTGTGATCGTAGTCTTTGTGCAAAGCATCCAGTCTGTGGACAGGTTTTCATTGACAAGCAAATACTCAAACTCCCACACAAAGGATGTTTTTCTGCCTTTTTAGAGGAGGTTGCAAAATATAAATGTCAACCCTGAAAAATAAAAGTAGGATATGTGAACATCACAGTATGACAGTTTGGTGTCACCTTGGCGCAATGACATGTGGAACAGCGAGATTAGGGCAGAGTTTAACTGCTTACTGCATGTCAGATTGTCTTTAATGTGACTAAACTAAGTTCAACGCCTGACCTAAAACACGCAGAATGCAGCAAAAGAAGCATAACAGGGTGAAATTGTTCCCACTAAACAACATCGTCTGTGCTACTTTACTGTCTGCGATTCACGTAAGAAAATAAAAAAAAGAAAAGAGCAGATTTACTTCACAAAGTCTAAAAACAAGCAAGCAAGAACGAAAGAGAAAGGCAGGCCAACAAACACCATTTAAGATGCTAAAGGCAACAAATGCATTCTTCAAGAAGAAAGCCTGAAACGTATCCTCACGCTCCCCCACTGTGATTGCTAAGATTTATGGTTTGCCACAAGCTTTTTACTGGCTTTGAGATATTTCATGTAATTGCTGGTACATCAGAATAGAAGAGAGCACTGGTGGTATTCCCCTGCTCTTTACAGCTCTGTTGAATTATATATTTGCTTGGATCAATAAAAACCACTAATATTAGCATTCACACATGTAGCAGTTGCTCTATAGTGGAGCTGGAAAATCAAGGTAATTTGCTTCCTCAGATCGCACAAAAGAAGAAAAGCAAGACAGACTAATTGGAAGTCATATCCGCACTGTGATGATGTTCATGATGATGAGTTTAAGCAGACATACATCATTTTCTCTGGAAATCTGAGCAGTCCATTCACTGCCATCACTGACTGTTATAAATGAGAGAAATGCGATTCAGTGTGACACAGCAATGGCAGGAGTTAAATATAGTGGAGACTGGGCTAGTTGTCATGAGGTTGTCATATAAGGGCTGCTTCTCAAAAGCTAGAAGTTTTGAAGTCAAAAGTCCATTTACCTAAATGTATGTTCTCTCCAGAAATGGTTTTGTAAGTATCAAAAATCTAGTTCAAATTATATACTATTATATTATGTTTTATATTATATCATATCATATCATATCATATCATATTATATCATATATCATATCATATCATATCATATCATATCATATCATATCATCCTTGTCTCATGGCAAAAACGTACCTGGGGCACTTTTTTGCGAGACGCGAAATACGTACCAATAAGTACATATCACTGCAGTTTCCAAAATAAATGAACACTAGAGGCAGTAAGGCACCGACACCTTTTATTCCTTTTCACACAAATTTACAGTTTCGATTAATAAAGCTTAATTTTGTAAATCTATCTATCTATCTTAATCTTTATATCCTATCTTTATATTTAATTTTGTTCAAAAAATCCAATCATTATATTTTTTACTGTAGTTAATATCAGTTTATATTATAAATTAACAAATAAAAATTTTACATTGTCATATTTTGAATGATAATACATAATTAATTATATACATTTAAAATTATTATTATTATTATTATTATTATTATTATAGTTTGATCAGTTTTAAAATGTCAAAAAGCATGCTTAGTATGCATTATTTGGTGGCAATCATACCTCCTCCTGCGATAGCTTCATTTATTTCATGTTATTCGTCTGGGGGTCATCATGCCACATTTTTTTCTTTTCTTTTGTCTTCTTTTCTCTTTTGATCTTAATTGTTTCAGTAAGTAGAAGAAACAGTTTGACAGCATTCGTTCAGCTGCAATAGCAGTGCAACAAAGCAGCGCAAATAAGTTATGTCTTTGACATCAAATGCTCAACTCAAAGACTTGCAAGCACATCGTAACCCCAAGGGCCCTGAAACAATACACGTACACATGCCATAAAATATTTTCCTTTTCTTCTTTTCTAAGAAGATCTCTCAGAGATATAAACACCATTTAATGAGTCAACATTTAACCACACACCTGTTCATTTCATAAGCCATCTGGACTCGTTTGCATTATTTCTAGCGTGTCTCTACAATCAAAACTGTGGCTCATGTATGAAAAACTACACATGCTAACAATATGTAAATACATAATATGCATATTTAGCTCATAAGCACCATGCACACAGTTTTGTTTTTCAGTCCTAAATCCTGTGTGCCAGAACTCCGCTTCTCTGCAATTATTTGTCAGAAAAACTGTAGACAAACAGTGAAAGTGAGGATTTTCTTGTATAAAGATGCCAGCTGACTGTGTAGATCCATCAGAGTGCTGTTCCTGGAAAGCTCTGGGGTCACTAAACTGCTTCCTCTCAAACATGTGATGTCACCCCTGCTGTCAGAACCCTAATATGGGCAGGAGACGTAAGCTTCTATACATTGTAGACCTGAATTCAGCCCTGAGCCCAAAAAGCACTGCAGGTAATGAAAAAACCTATAGGCAGCTAAAGGCTTAATCTCAAGGCATACTTAGAGTATAGAAAAAAACATACACCAGACATTTGGTGATATCTAATAAAGTTAAATTTTATATTTGTGCAACGTTATCTCTTTTAATATATGGCTGTGACTTTGAATCAATCTCCTCAGGTGACAAGTTATTTGAAAATAGCTGCTCTTCCCACTTTCATTTATCTCTCTGCGCGAGTAAAACTTCAAACAGTTACTTCAAATAAGTTGCAGACCACCTAATGCTTTTGTTTTTTTTTTAATCCTACTGACCTTGTGTGGAAGCCGAGAATAATATTTTATAATGGCATTCAGAGGCGTATTGAGAGCGGAGAGAGTTTATAACTCTCTGTGAGTGATGGAATACTGAGTGAGACCTGCTTTACTCATATACAGCAGACGAGAGGAGACTTTGTTTTCTTCAGAACCTATCTTCTTCTTTTTTTTTTTTTGAGCACCAATAATCGACAATAAGCTCTTATTCAACAAAAATGCAATCAGGAATATTGTACAAATAATGAACAAAATTGGGCCGGAATAACAAACATCATTATTTATTCATTGTTTTATTATTATTTATTAATTTATTCAACCATTTTTCAAAAAAGAAAAAAAAAATGTCAGTAAGAGGGTTCTTAACGTTCAACTAAACTAAATTTTGTCCATCTTTGGGATAAGATAAAATCAGTTTAAAACCCCGATTTGTGTGATGTTGTAAGTTACTATCGATAAAACTTAAATAAACATCAAAATGAACCATACCAAATAGACTTGTGCCGGTATTCGGTAATGCGATAGATCACGGTAATGAATATGCACGATATTGTTATCGTGGGCTCTTCTAAATACCGTGAATAATTATATATTACAAGTTATTCAGAATTATGAATGCATTTTAAGAATACTTTTCCCATCAACTGGTCAAAATGCACAACACCGCTGTATGCTGCGTGAAAGACGCGTGCACACTGATGTAAATAAGCGCGGACTAGAAGCACATGGCGGAACATGTGAGAGACGCTCTGAATGAAAGCACACTTTCACTCTCTGACAGCAGGTGGCGCTAAACTGCAGAAATAATAATAATAATAATTTATTTAAATGAATATTTAATAACACGTTGTTAAAATCGAAAGTTGCAACTGTGTTATTTAATGAGCTAACATGAACTAAGACTTAATAACTAATAATTAATAACTTCTGTAGCAAATGTAGCTATTGCTCATTGTGAATGTTAATGCATTAACTAAGGTTAACTAATATGGTCTTATTGTAAAGGGATACCTATTGGTCTTTATAGTTCTTTTGCACTTTAATCTGTGTAAAACTTTTAGATTTATACATTTTTCTGTATTGCTTTATTGCATTTAAATGTTCAGTTATTTTTGTTATAAGAAAAAAGTTATTAAACCTGTTATACTGTATTATGACAGCACTTTTTTTTTAAACTAAATTTCAATACCGTGATAACACAGTATACCGTGATAAAAGCATTAGCAATTAATCGCAACATGAAAATTTGATACCGGCATATCCCTAATACCAAATCTATGAAATTATAAAAATGATATAATTTACAATTACATATACTTTATTATAAGTTCGTACAATTTTATTTTCTTAAGCACCACCTTTCACTGACAATTGAATAAATAATAACAAATTAAATTAAATTAAATTGAGTGTGAAATGCTTTAAAATGTGTGAGGCCCAATGCAGTACCCTATTTGTATGCTGTTTCTGTTTTCGTTCAAGCAAAGTGTAATAGCATATGCTGTACATTAAGCTATCAGTAGGGGTTAGCTAATTTGGGTCCAAATGATGGCTTGTAGCTATTAAATAAACTTATATTTACACTCGTCAAACTTACTATTAAAGTAAAATATTTGTTTGTTAATTTTGCTTACAATAATTTGGGTAGCAGGGTTGAATGGTTGGAATTTATGAATGCAGAAACACAGTACAGTTTGTGTAAGAACTGAAAAAATTTAAAATGAGATTATTTACTTGTCTTCCAGCCGTGCTGTAGGAAAGCTCCAAATAATGTTATTTCTTATTACCAAATTCATAGCGGATGCCAGTATAGCTAGATCCCTGCTGAGCCTCAATAATTTACAGCTAAACAGAACCATGCAAACTACAGTACCAACAAACTTATCCTCCAGCCTAGAGAGAAAAAATGCCACTTAACTTTACTTTCTAAACTCACAAGCGTTCATATCATCTCGAGGAAGTCACACATTGTAATTTCTCTCGCTTTAATGATGCAGGCAGTGGCTTGTATGACAGCACAGTCCATTCGGTTTTGATGCATATGCTGCAGCCACCCACCGATGCCTGTTTTAGGTTTTAAGGGTTTCATTCATCCTGCTGGCCCATTTAAGTTCAGACCAGGCCTCAGTGCACCTCAAACTCATAATGACATGGTGGCCTGATATGCTACATGGTAATGGCCTATTAAGAAAAACAAGCAGCACTATAATTTCTGCTAACATAGAAGCATGGGGTGATTAAAATGAACATAATTTTACTTAAACCAAGAAAACCCAGGCTGCAATATGATTATGTATGCTTTTAGAAATCTGTGTCACTTTTGATAGCATGGCACATAAGTCTTTTTAAAACCAACTATAAAAAATGCTTATATGTTTAGTGGAATGGTGTACTATACCATAGAACCCACAGTAAACATGTTTTCTTTCTTCCAGTCTTTTTCTTTTTTTCCTGTCTTGTGAGTGTACTTTGCAACTACGGACATAATTATAAATTTACGATATGTCGCGCCACAACGCCCGCTGTCAATATTTTACAACTTACGAGCGAGCATTTCAAGTGTTTTATGCTCCTCTCCAGACTTTGATAGGCAAAAATTACTGTCTTAGTAGGGATTGATCTCCTTTATGAGTTTTTGGAGGCTGAGACCTCAACAACACAGCTTGGCCTTGCTGAAAGCACCCACTGGAGTACCATAAGCAGCGATCGCAGTGCACAGAATCAAGACAAAGAGGCTAAAGGCCCTATATTTATGGCTCAGGGTTCCAGCAACAGCGAAAGAGAGCAAGGAGTATATTTCAGTGACTGCTTTGGAGCTCTGATGACAGCAGGAATGGAGGAAACTGTATTTTATCAGAGACAAGCTCCTGCAACGGTTCATTCTTATTCTAAAAGATACAGACTCTTTCAACAGGTTACCATCTATGCATTAAGATGGCATTCCAGGCCTGGCGTTTCTTGTTTAGCATTTAAAGAAAGATGTTGCACTTGAAATCCTTTCCTTTTTCTTTGTAGCATGAAAACATTTTTTTCTTTGGGGTTTTTATGTTGAATACACCCAATGGCAAACCTTTATCCAAATATAGTGTTCTTTTTTTCATAGTTTGAGTCATAGCTTGATCTTTTGAGGCAAATTACATATTTTAGTCAAGTGTAGTCTGACAAAAATTGCATGCAATTGTAGTAAAGTATAACATTATACAGAAAGTGCTAAATTAAACCAAACACAAATTTACAAGGGAAAAGTATTATGAAAACCTGAGCTCCTGAAATAACAATAATAATAATAATTATTATTATTATTAAATGTTGTTTTAATTTTACTTATTGCATTTTAATATTTTGAAGTTTTTTCTCTTCATATATTTGTAAACCTATGTTTGAATTTAAATAGTGACAGAATTTTCATTTTTGGGTGATTATTTGACATACTTATGCCCCATTTTTATGTTTTTGTTCACTGTTGACAATCTATGTTCGTTAACAAAGATTCCTGTCTGCAGTTTTGCATTTTAGCTGGGTGGGGTTTGCATTTAACTGGTTTGAAAGGAAAAATTGTTCAGTAATTTTGTTGACGAGATTAGCATTGTATATTTACCAAACACAAACTTTTGTTTCAACTTTTATTTTAGGAAGCTATGGGGAAAAATTTTATTTTTGTTTTCTTTGCTCACAAAAAGTATTCTTGTAGCTTCATAAAATTAAGGCTGAACCACTGATGTCACATGGACTATTTTAAAGGGGTCATATGATGCGATTTCCAACATATTCTGTTACACCAAATACACAAAATAATGATCTTTAAAAAAGCATCATATGACCCCTTTAACAATATCCTTACTACCTTTCTGGGCCTTGAACGTGATAGTTCCCTTGCTGTCTATATTTTGGATTTTATCCAAAATATCTTAATGTGTGTTCCAAAGATGAATAAAGGTCTTATGGGTTTGGAACGACATGAGGATGAGTAATTAATGACAGAATTTTCCTTTTTGGGTGATTAATTGTCATCCCGATGCCCCATTTTTATGTTCTTCTTCCTTGTTGACAAACTATGTTCGTTAACGAAGATTTTTGTCATTAATTTAGCATTTCACCTGGGCAGGGTTTGCATTTAACTGGTTTGAAAGGAAAAATTGTGCAGTAATTTTGTTGCAGAGTTTAGCATTGTATATTTATAAAACACAAACTTTTGTTTGTCAGTAATAAAGAAGGATGATTAAAAGGCTTGGGCCGATGCCTGGAAATATAACAACACACAATACGTATGTGGTTGTCATTGAAGATGTGTTAAGTCGGTGAGTCCATGAAAATCTGTCATTGTCTCATTGCCAGGTTTATTTCACTACCTCAGTTCCTTCTACAGACTTGAAACGGTGTCTTGTTCATGTCACAAATGTCTTCTTGCACAATTACAGGGAAAACTCAATTCTGTATTAATGTTCAGGGAAAAAATGTGCCCGGTTGACTGATTAACAGAGCGAATATCCTTCATTTCGTTCTAACACTGCAAGAAATGTCTAATCAGGACCCTGTCACCAGTCAGCATCTCCAGACGAGCCGTAATTCAGCCACCCTGTCGCTACCTGTGCTTTGATAAATCTGTGAATTATGCCCTGTCCTCTGGGAGCCACCAAATTTTCACCGGCTTTAAAATCATATTCCACTTAGAGATATAAAAGACGTATAGTGGCCAGGCGGCACTGTGTTCTGCAGGGTGTCCGGTAAAGATAACACGACCACTTCCTCCCATGAAGAGGGAAAAGTGCTCATTAGAATATATTATACTGGTGTACTGCTTTCTCTGTGAAAAAAAAAAAATCACAACAATAATAAGCTGAAGGGCAGAAGGTACATCCTTGATCTTTTTTTATCTTCTCTGTCCTGATTAACAATTTAATTACATTTTAAACAGTTTGTATATTTCAAAACACTGTAAACTAGTAGAAAAAAAAAACTCCGCACAACTTGTATTTTACTTTTCATTAAATAGAACTTCTGTGGAGTTTGTGGCTGATAGTTGTTTCTTGCTATTTAGATGCAAAACAGTTCATTATAGGTGTAATGAATGTGTGAGCCCATTTGCATCTGATGAAAAAAATATAAGGCCGTGTTACAATAGATAATTTCAGCAACATTGCCTGCATCTGCTTTCAGCCTGATATCAAAAGTTAAAGTTCTTCAATGCATCTACTTGTGAATAGTTTGCATCGCACTGATGGTTTGCTTATAATTACAAAACTAAATCAGGCCGTACCTGCAGGGAAGCTTGGCTCGGTTAGACAGCTGCCTAATGCACAAAAAAAAGGCAGATCACTGCAGCTTTATGCACAAAATGAACACATTTAGCTGAAGTCTAAGAGGCACTTTGAAACAGAATATCTGATAGAAAGGAGAACACAAATAATTTCATGGGGTTTGTGTATTGTAACTAGAGAAAAAGTGTTTTCTTTTCAAGTAATCATATAGCTGTCTAAGAAAAAACTTTGTTGGGGATCTGCTAGTTCATTTCACTTTTTGCCAAATGGGGCAATCTGTCACAATGAAACATGCAATTAAACCTCAGAATAAGCTACATTTAAAACATAAAACTATTATGAATTGCAAAACAATGCATAAAACAGCATGCAAGCATGAAAAGATGTGCCATGGAAAAATATAATTCCATCATCAGTTCATTTGTTTGTTTTTTGGTCTTTCATTTGTGCATTTATTAATTTGCTTGTTTGTTTATTATACGAACTCTAGCATAGTGCGAAAGGAAGTCTTTCTCATCTTGACTGGATAGTCAGTCTCAGTGATGATACTCCGTGATAGTTTTGTAGTTGAGAGTCTATAGTTGTAACGGAGCTGACGAGACGTGAGACGTGTGGATCCATCTGCAGGCTTTATTAAAGAGACGTGGTAAACAGGCAGGGTCAAACAATGGCAAACAGGTATATGGCGGGCAAAACACAAGAATAGTCCCAGGGCTAGCGTAGGTCACCGATCGGCAGACAGAATCACAGGGGCGAGACGAGAGGGAAAAATCCAGGAATACAGGCAAAGATCAGAAACCGCGGAAACAGGCAAGGCAAGGCAAAACAAGGAAAACACAGAGACTCGGAATGGGACTCGGAAAGGGGTACGGGCTAAACAATACTCAGCAGAGAAAGGTGGTTAGAGTGGGTGTTATATAGTGAGTGAGGTGATTAGAAACAGCTGTGTGCAATGAGTGCAATCAGTGCAGTGTGCAAATCGTGCAAAGAATGATGGGATATGTAGTCCGGGGTGCTATGCAACAGTTTGTGTTGTGCGAGAGTCAATGTAATGGAAAGGGTGACCTCTGGTGGTGAATAAACGGAAGTCCATGGACCGAATTCGTGACAATAGTTACATCAGCAGACATTATTGATTCCTTTTCCTCCAGCTGTCTTTGTAGTTTTCAAAGTCCATACCATGTGGAGAAGCAACACAGGATGCAATATAAGAAATAACTGTATGGCACAGTGTAAATGTCAAAAGTGTTCTCCTCTTTTACAATGTCTGTTGGTTCATGGTAAAAGTGAACTCACCATGTACATAGAACTAACTTTCCCAAATAAGAGTTGAATAGAAAAATTAACATGAACAAAGAAGGTCACAAAATGTAACTAATTTAGCTATTTGATTAGTAACCTAAATATTTCTTATATTCATTTGATATTTCAAACATCATAACATTTATTTGATTAAAAAAAAATCCAAAAAGTTAATTCTTTGGCTTAAATTTGACTTGAATCTAATATTTTCAACATAGTCTCTGACTTTTGGACCGCACTGTATAATGAACATGAATGCCATTATGTTCTTAAACGTGCATAGACGGCAGTAATTTCCCATCTCTCCTTGTTCATATAAATTTGATGTACTAATGTACAAAATGAGAATGTGTTTTGAGGAAAATAACCTCATCATTCCATATGACATTTTTAGGAAGGGCTAAATAGTCCATAAATTTGAACATAAAGTCATAAATGCCAGAATAAGGCAGAAAAGGGGAGAAAAGTTCAAATTGTAAATGTGCTGTGAATAATGAGATCTCCAGCTGAATGTGGGCAAGAAGGAGATAAAAAGATGAGGGAAAGAAGGAGAGAAATTCGACTGTAAACAGTGGAAGGCAAAAGAAGGAAGGTAGAGTGAGAAAGAGAGAGAGGGAGTGAGAAAATCTCATAAAAGCACTGCTGCATATGGCTACATTTATGCCGGTATACTGTATGTGGGAAAGGGACGGCAGGTTATGATCGGATACAGAATGAACTGCTATGGTTTCATTGGGTTACATTAGCATACCACAACCCTGATCTCAGCCCCTCTAGGTTTATGTTTGGAATATGCATGTATATATTAAATGCTTGCTTTTTTTGTCACGTAATGAAAGCAAATGTGCGGCAGATCTGATTCATGGAGTGATAAAGCATCTGTTCAGATGTAAGAATCATCTGAATACAATTACTATAAAATGAAATGTTATTGAGTCCTCATTCAGTCAAGGATTTCATGGCTTTTTGAAGCATTATGAGAGCCACAGAAATATTTTCTGATATTACATAAGATAAAACACCAAACTGAATACCTGAAGTCATTTGGTTATATATAATGCAAATTCATATTTTTTTAAAGGAAGTGTAGTTATTAGTCTCTTATTGGCCTGTTTAAACAAGCCCTCTATAAAGCAAACAAAACAAGCCCTGCAGATTAATAAAATAACAAGTTTTACTTCAAATGTGGCTTCTTATTAAAGAATGAGGCAGAAATTCTATTATTTAATAGTATTCTATACAGTGACAAGGGCTATTTCGATTAGTATTGCATTATAAATATATAGTTCAGTCATGAAACTCTAGGTGGCACATTCTGACGGGGGGTTATTTTATATGCTATTTGTGCAGCAGCAGTATGTCTTAAATACTCATGGCACCGTGGTGAGATGGCTTGAGGGACACAGATAAACCATATACTGTTGCATTCGTGTGCTGATTCTCTTCACGTTTCATCTGTCAAACATTCCCATCCGCACGGCATTCAGCCACAGCGACAGTTGGATGCTTTTGAACATATAAGGGATTTCCTGGAAAGTCATTTGTTTTATTATTCCTATTAGTCTCGATTTTGGACTTTCTGTATGAGGACACCCTCCGTCATCGAGTATGAATAAAACATAAGTTACATGTGAGAGTTTAGCGCTGCGTGCTTTTTCATTTTTATATCACATATCACGACACCCCTAATTAACACGATAACATTATATAAAATTTTTTGGACCCACTTTATATTAAGTGGCCTTAACAACTATGTACTTACATTTAAATTAATAATTTGGTACAATCCACTTATTGTGTACATACATGTTTTACATTGTACTTATATTTTAAAAATACCTTAATGTAATTACATCTGTAATTAATTTCTGTAATTACATTTATAATTACAGTTGACCCATCCCTTACACCTTAACCCACCCTTAAACCTACCCATACCAACAAACCTGTCCCTAACCTTACCTGTTTCCCACCTCAATAGCAGCAAAAGTGTTTTGCAATACAGTATGAACACAATAAGTACATTGTACTTAATTTTTGATGTAAGTACATAGTAGTTAAGGCCACTTAATATAAAGTGGGGCCCATTTTTTAAATACCACGATTATCGCCAATACCGGTATATTGTGACACCTCAATTAAGAGATTAAAATATTAGTTGTACTGATCTATTAACAGATTAAAATATTAGTCACTATTGTTCTATTAAGAGATTAAAATATTAGTCATTATTGTTCTATTAAGAGATTAAAATATTAGTCACGTCACGTCACATCACTTCGATTCAATTCAATTCAGTTCAATTCAATACTTGCTTAACTGGCATGACAATTGTTACAATTTATTGCCAAAGCATAGTATTTACATTGAATCTAGAGATATGTACAGATATGTATTTAATAATAAAAAATAATAAATGCATGTATATCATTTTTTTTTTTTGAGCAAATCAACATTTTAGAATTCTATATACAATTTAACATTTAGAGTGGTGTGTGTGCATGTGTGTGTCTGTTGACGCATCACTGATTTGTTGACTCCTCCCTCTTTTTGTGACAGGCGTGTATCTTGCTGCTATTAAGATACAATCTCTTTTTTCACCTTAAATATTAATAATAAATATTAAGTTGTGTTTTATTGTTTAACATTTTGAAGTCAGGGTAAAGTGTTTCAAATTTTGGATAAAATTTCTTTCAAATTTTTTTTCAGTTACGGCAGCTGGTGAGGAAGTGTTGCTCTGTCTCCACTTCTCCATGGTTACAGTATGGGCAGATGTGGCTCTCTTTGGGCAGCCAGTTCTGCTGATATCTGCCTGTCTCTAAAGTCAGAGTATGACTGCTCAGTCTGTACCTTGTCATTTGTCTTCTTAATTCACAGTCTTTCACGGTACTCAGATATTATATTATTGTAGTTGCTATTGCAATATTAAGAGTAGGGCTGTCAAGATATCAGATTTTTCACTACACTATTATCATGGCCAAAACAATGATATATTGCGATATCTACAGAAATCTAGAAAAAGATATGAAAATATTATAATAAATAATAATAATTAAAAGAACACATTTTATGCCCTCAGCAACGAGTATGACTTTCATTTAGAAATCTCATGGTTATATCACAACAGCTCTAATTAACAATTACGAAATTTCCTCTTTTTTTTTTTTAATATCACGATTATAGTCAATACAGGTATATTGCAACACCCCTATTCTCTCTCTCTCTCCCTCTGTATGTGTATATATATATATAAAAAAAGTCTCAAAATATAAAGTCAAAATCGTGAGATGTAAACTCATGAATATTTTGAGAAAGTCGCAATTAACTTTTATTTTTTATTTTTTACTCCATGATGGAAAAAAATCCCAGTGAATAACTAAAAAGCATATGCCATATATTTATGTACATTTTTTAAATGAATGTGTTCAGTGGAAATGCTTTCATTATATAGGTTCAACATGCACTCATTTGTCATTATTAGTTTTATGTAGCCAACATCACATTAGCAAACAACATGATTATGCACTTCCAGACCTCCCTGATAATTGTAATACAATTATGTTGTGACTGGTCACTGTAGGCTTTTCTTCTGCTGTCAGAATCAAACAGAGACACATGCTTAGACAAAATGACAGGGGAAGAAAAGAAAGAGGGAGTCTGAGCTAAAACTGAGCTTAACTGACAGTCTGAGCCAATGCTCAGTGATTTAGTCTTGTGTGTGGGAGGCTCAGCGCTCATGGGATCATTGCACATTGTAATGCCCTGTGACACCAATGGAACTCTTTCTCCAAGGCCTTACAATTGGTGCTTGTCTCCTCAGTGTTGCGCAAATGTCTTAATTTCTCTCAGTTTCTGAGGGATGCTAATGTCTTTTTAAGTGGCCCGAATGCATTTCTATCTGTATTTGATAATTCCCCTAATGTGACGCTGTTTCTAGCTTGTACAACATTTTGCAATGGAAGGTGTTGGGAAATTCTTTTAAGAGTTTTTCAACTAAACTGTCTGTGCTGAAGACAAATTGGCTTGTCCTTATTTCAAGTAGTGATCAATCAGCAGTGCACAATGATTGCTAAAGTTTTAATAAAACCTCACTTTGTTGCTCCTATATAGTTACAGTAGGTGACTTGTACTCATGTCATGTGATTAACGTTATTGCCTCTGCTGTTTTTTTTTTCCTATAACACCCACACTGAGTCGCTCAATAACTCACGCATTCATATTATGAACCATCTCATGTTCTCTCATCTCACTAGATTTGAAGTTCATAACAGCTCAATATAATTCATTCACCTTCTCCAAGGTTTCACAGTAATAATAACCATAATAACTTTTCTCACTCTCCTTCTGTTTTTCAGATGAGTTCAAGGCCTTTCTCAAGAAATTGCCAACAGATCATTTTTTAAACACCTCTGCTGTCTTAAAGTTCTGGACATCAGATCTGGTCCTGCAGAGACGTTATGGTCTGCTGGAGGCGAGCACTAAAGTGGTGCTGGGAAAAGCCATCAAGATAGTGCGCAAACTCTTCGCTCTCAGCAAGCGCTGTCCTACACAGCCAAAGATCAGCCTGCCTAGAGAAAGGTACGAGGCCATATGATCTTTTTTTTTCTTTCATTGCAACACATTTAAGGTAGTATGTACAATGTGAGTTTCAATTAAATGTATAGTTAATCCAAAACCCGAAACTACATCATTTACTTTTTACTTTTTTTGATTATGAAAACAAAAAGTTGCCAGATATCTGAAAAGACAGATGAGAAATGAGGCTGGAGGATTTTAAAGATTTAAAATTTAGGCTGCATTTAAACTGTAGGTCTTGATGCCCAATTCCAATTTGTTGACTATATCCCCTTTTTATTTTTTGACAACCAGTTTACATCTCCTTTTAAAAGTGACCCATATCCAATATCTGCATTTACACAACTTAAGTTAGACATACTGACCCAGAAAAGTGTTCACCTGAGTTGACGTCATTTGCCGCCATCACTTTTTCCAATTTGTCCGCTTGCATGGCAGACACAAATGCATGTATCGGAATCCTTGTGGGGTTTTTTTCCTGCTTACATGGTCATGGGTCATATCCGATCTGTGCCCCATCTGAGAAAAAAATCGGAATAGGGTCACTTGAACCATGTAATGTAAATGCGGCCTTGGACTTGTGGTTCCCATATAGAGTGAAAGTTTCTGAAGAGTGGTCAGTGTGTGCACACTATAATCAAGAGCTCCAAGCAAGTGACAGGTTGTAGTTAGCATCCTTCAGTTTGAAGACTTTCACTAGTCAAAAGAATTTTCGTGAAATTCTTAAGTGATGTCGTCAGTGCACTGAAAATAAAGATTAAAAACAGGGTGACTTTTCTTAAAAGAAAACAACTTGTGCATTCATAGTTTTATAGTCACAAATTCTAGGGTTAATTTCATTGCAAACAATCAGCTATGTAACGAAGATGCCCTCAAAAGAAAGTCACTAATGTCTGGCCAAGTCTAAGATCTGAACAGAAATAATTCCAGAAATGCAATTCTTACTAAAAGTAATTCCAGAAATGCAGTTCTTCGTGTTCTATTCAGTTTGTTTGAATGATAATAAAGCAAAAATATTTTAACTGATGACTGATTTCAGAGGAGTTTTTCATCAAAATAGAAGATTCACATAAGAGATAACCAGTACTAAATCATTGAACCAAGTTGAACCAAGATGCATCTGTCTGAGTCAACATTAATGTGTAAGAACTGCTTAGTGGTTTATTTAACTGCCTGAATGGCATCTTGACATCAAAGGCTCTCATGAACAAGAAGTACATGTTACATTAGTGGATTTATAAGATTATTAATAAACTCAAGAGTCCAGGACAAAAGGATGCCTGATGAAATGAAATCTCACAGGGAGGCAGCCAACAGAAAGGGCATGTGATGCAAGACATTTTATTTATGTATGCATGGCATTACGTATGCGTCAACAGTTGTGAAGTGAGTAGGAAGATAATGGAGAGCCCATGGAGTTGGAGCATTTATTTAAGTGACTTGTCTGTCGCTAAATTGGATGAAAGAGAATAAAAAGAATGCACCGTCTCCTCACACGCATCCCCAAAGGCTTTTAAGACTCACTTCCTCTACTGGTTAAGAACAATTTGCATTTGTCAAAGAACGGGCCATCAGCACTCGATTAATATTCGTATCAATCAGCAAGAGGAAAGGAATGCCTCATTTACCACAAAGAAAATAAGGCCGATGTCAAGTCTTCACTGAACAATTTTAACATGTTAGTGAACAATTTTTCTTGTCAGCGAAGCCCAGATTTCTTTCGATTTCATCTTTATTTAGTAAAGCCAAGCCTGTCATTTTTTCAGGAACTAATCTTGTCCGTAATTATCACCTTCTTCCTTGCAGGACTCTGGGTTTTTGGCTCAACAAAGCCCAGTCTCTGTTGTACTGCAGCGAGCATGGTGTGTACGGCACCTTCTCTGAGGAAATGCAGGGCTGCATCTGCGCCGCTGAGCAACGCACTGTCTGCCAGGGCAACGTGCCATGTAAGGTGGGTGAGGGGACCCTCTGCTCGTCCTGCGCCCCAGACAACATCACCCGCTGTGGCACATGCCTCCCAGGCAGCATCCTCTATATGGGATTCTGTCGTCCCAACATTGCCAACTCTTTGGACCACTACGTCAACTTTGACTTTGACATGCCGGACGCAGAAATGCGCTACCTCCTCCAAAGGCTCGACAGCCGCATGGAGGTCCACGCCATCTACATCAGCAACGATGTGCGTCTGGGCAGCTGGTTCAATCCGGCGTGGAGAAAGCGCATGCTGCTCACCCTCAAGAGCAACAAGAACAAGTCCAACCTCATCCACATGCTGATGGGGATCTCTTTCCAGATCTGTTCCACCAAGAACAGCACGCTGGAACCCGTGCCTGCTATCTATGTCAACCCCTTCGGGGGCAGCCACTCCGAGAGCTGGTTTATGCCCATCAACCAGCAGGAATTCCCAGACTGGGAAAGAACTAAATTGGACGCCTCACTCCAGTGCTATAACTGGACCCTCGCTCTTGGCAGTAAGTGGAAGTCCTTCTTCGAAACTGTGCACATTTACCTGCGCAGTCGCATAATCACAGACGATCCCACCGCCAACGAGACGCTTTTTTATGAGCCACTGGACCTGGATGACCACTCGGCCAACCTGGGCTACATGAAAATCAATAGCATGAAGGTCTTTGGCTACAGCATGCACTTTGATCCAGAGGGAATCAAGGACCTGATCCTGCAGTTGGACTACCCGTACACACAGGGTTCGCAGGATGCGGCCTTCCTGATGCTTCTGGAGATGAGGGACCGCATTAACCGGCTCTCTCCGCCAGGAGCCCAGCCGCTGGACCTCTTCTGCTGCCTGCTGAGGCACAGGCTCAAGCTTTCGTCCAGCGAGGTGGTACGCATACGGGAAGCGCTCCAGAGTTTCAACGCCAAGCTCCCCAACTCCACCGAGCCAGAACTCAGCCAGCTGTGCAGCTAGCTCAAATGAGGCTCTGTTGCTCATTTTTGCCTGCCTGTGAGAATATATTTGTAAATGTGATCAGAGAGAAAGGGAAAAGAAATATATTGTCAGTGTGCGTGTAAATGTTTGTGGATGAGATTGTCTTTGAATCCTCTTCCTTTGGGCAGCAATTGTAAGAAGCAGAATTTTTGATTGTGACTGATACAGGAGCGTACCTTAGAAGCCGTATGTTCCCAGAATATTCCCTTGCTGGGAAAACCTTGTTGGATCTAGCCTACAGTCAAACTACTTAGTGTCTTTGAGTAAGGGTTCCTTTTGAGACGATGGAGATTTTAACTAAGTGGACTGCCTCTTCATGATTCATGAAAAAGAAAATTTTAAGTGAGAATATATAGCTACGATTTCTTAGCACATATGTGCTGAAGTTGTAGTTATTCTTGGTGATGTCATTGTTCAAGACGAATCCGGAGAATCGATCTATTCCGATGTTAAGTGTCAGAGCACAGTGGTCCAATGGTTATAACAATCAGCAAAGAATCAAATGTGCTTTTCTATTTTATCTGGAGTCGCAAATCCTGTATTGTGAGATCTGTATATCTGTATTTAATGTGGGACTGAATTGCCAGAATGTTGAATAGAAATTCCTTTGTATTCCAGAGATATTGCTAAACCAAAAGGTAAACATGAAAGCAAATTGAATGGCAAAATTTCTTTACTGTTTTTTTTTTTATGTTCACTGAAATCTCTTTTGAGAAGGCAACCTTGGGTTATGAGTCCGACTCTCTAACCATTAGGCCACAACTTCCCCTAAGGTTAAGGTTGCAGTACATACTTACAATATTGTTTTGAACAGGTTTGTGGGCTGCTTTGTAAATACTGCTCATCTCATTCAAGACGTGAAAAGCTTCACAGTGCTTCTTGGATATATACAGATAAACACCCATATTTGTACTTTTTTGAAAGTGCAAAGACCAAAAAAAAAACAACAACATACACTTCAACACAAAACAATTGCCTTACGAAGTGAAGTCTCTGTTCTGATATCAAAGCACACCTGGCTGTATGTCTCTCTCTTTAAGAAAAAAAAAATTTTTTTTTTTCTCTTTCTTTTTTTTCCTCAATACTAAATTCTAATTTCAATTAGAGTGACCTCTAATCTGTAAATGTCAGGTTTTTTTTATTTAATTATTATATGAGGAGTGCATTACATGTTATCTATGTGCAAATACAGAGCAAACTATTTGCATCACCTGGTTCAATAGCTTTGTTTTCCACAACATTTCCCTGCTTTTCTATTAAACATATGATGATGTGAAGACGCATAACTGTAATACATGAATTAATTTAGTATCTCTACATCTAGAGGCAATTATTTCCATTCAGCATTTAATAACCATACATGTACTGCTTAAGTGTTCTTGATTAAGTTACTTGGGTTGTAGCATTTGTCAGCACAAACAACCACAGAATTACAGCCTTTGACAACACAGAGCATTTATTACTGTTTTTATATAAAACTGGAATGTGTGGAAATGTCTGTGAAAATTGCGTATATGCATCAACATAAAAAAAGATCAGTTTTCTGTCAAGATAAGATGGATCGCTCAATATATGGGGAGCAACTTTTACAGCGCTACATAAAAAAAACAAAAACTGAATAAAAAAAGTGCAATTTATGCGGTTGTCATGGAGAGCTGTAGGACCTTCACATTGTCTGTCACGATATATCTGTGACTCAACTGAGAAGGGGGAAAAACATTCTCGCTAAATTCAGAAGATGGAAATCACAGGGAGTCTGTAAATATGAGTTGTTTATCTTAATGTCTAAGAGAGGAATCAGTTGTCGCACCTTCAACAAATTGTCAAGACAGTGAAGAGCGTCTAAACTGGCATAGTCTCTTTCTTGAGAAACAGAGTCTGAATATTTCTGTATTTTATGATTTATGACTAAACTGCCTGACGTTACAATGTATTTTTGGTAACACTTTATAATAACTTTCATAAATTTACTTATAAACAATACTAACATATATACTGTATACTACCGTCCAAAGGTTTGGGATTGGTGCGATTTTTTAAAATAACTTTTTCAAATAAATCTGTTAGTGTCGTATGTATACTTGAAATATTTTAAAATGTAATTTATTCCTGTGATGGCAAAGCTGAATTTTCAGCAGCCATTACTCCAGTCTTCAGTGTCAAACTATCTTTCAGACATTTTTTTTTCTTGTTATTATTAATGTTGAAAACAGTTGTGCTGCTTCATATTTTTGTGGAAACCATGATATATTTTTTATGGGATTCAGCTGCATTTATTTTAAATAGAAATCTTTTGTGACATCATAAATGTCTTTACTGCCACTGTCAATTTAAAACGCCATTGCTGAAAAAAAGCAATTCGTTTATTTTAAAAAAAGAACTCTTACTGACCCCAAATTTCTGAACTATAGTGTACCTTAAAGTTATGAATATTACTTTAATGTGTATAATGTAATCTATTAACAAGTGATAGTTTAGGCATTATGTAGGCATAATATATTGTTCAAATATGTATTATATAAAAAGATATGAAAGTTATTAAATAGTGTCACCTATTTATCTCATGGACATGTGAGATATGAATCATCTTTTTAGTTTGTTTGTTTTTTATCCCCCAATCTAATATATTTCTGATTAAAATCGCTCTAGCCATCATGGTATCATTCTTGTTTATGTGCACAGTTGACTGAGAAAGCTATTACATTTTTCTGTGCAAAGTCATGAGATGAAAATTCATTATTCACTGAGGCTCTGACCATCTACTCAGATTGTGCTGTACCTATTGTAATACACTCTCATGTCAAAGTGAACATACTAATATCTAATCCAGCTATTTTTGGGATTCTAGTTTAAACAATTTAAGCTTTCTTTAAGCAGATTTCATGTTAACTTCCACCAAATATCTAAAACGGTACTCTGTATTTCATTTGAGGCTTTTACCTTCAACACAGGCCAGGCAGCTCTCAGATTCTTTACTGTAACAGTTACAAGCAGCTTTGTTTTCATTTCTTTGGGAATTCACCAAGGGTTTTATTCTGATATTGCTTCTCAGATACACAAGATTATGATTTTCTAGAAACATGTCAAATGTGGCCTACTTTCAGGCTTTTTCTGCACGCTGTTTCAGTGACTTAAAAATAAAATGTGAGGTTTTTCAGATTCCAGGAAAGCATTTGAAACCCAGTCCTTATTAGCATAGTTTGAAAAAAAATAAATCCTCTAATGTGCACAGTAATGCTGTGGCAAGGGGGCAAAAAATGTTTTGTAGTGAAATCATTGCATTAATTAATTTCAGCCTGTAGTTATTTACTGAGCATGCTCTGAAACAAAATGGCATGTTGTCAAGCGAATCCAGCTCCTGGAGTTTGAGGTATCAGTTAGCGTCATACTAGTCGCTGAGTGAACTTACACATCAGGACTCCTAGAAAACCTCAGAAAGGAAGGACATTTCAGCCCTGTACTTAATTCCAGTTGCAATCAACTTCCCTCTCATCCTATCTTTAAACTTCGTTTCTGTGTTGAGGATAGCCAGACACCCATAACTGTATATCTGTATGAACACAGCATTCCAGACAGCTTTACCATGCTGTAAACATCAAGTGACTGAAATTGTATCTCTGTATCTCTCATAAACAGCCTGTACATCCACCTTTTTTTTATATATAATATTCAAATAATATTTAATCTCACAGAGTTCAGTCCAGGGTCCTGCCTTCAGCCTCCATGCTTTGCCATAGTGCAACATATGCTTTTTTTTCAATGTCCCGAACCAAAGTGCTGAATGTAAATAGTCTGAGTGCATCCATTTCTATGAGAGACAATATAGCTCCGTTACGAGCGTGAGGTGCCAGCTTGAAGTATTGCAGAGGGGATTCTGTATGTGGTGTATGATTCTGTACAGAGTCAGATATGGGCAGTGTGGTCGTGAAATGAAACATTATCTTTATACTCTTAAGATCATTTCTCTCTCTCTTTCTCAATGTTTTAACAAGATGTAAATGTTCTTATATGAATTAATAAAAGGATGAAACAATCCTTTCCCCCCATGGAGTCTAAATAAATGCTTCACTGGGTATGTGCCATCTCCTTTCTACCATGAAGAGCATACTCTTTGATCTGTTATACAGCAACAGACGACCATTAAAAGATTAAATGTAGCCATTGTTTTCCATGGTACTAATCATTTACTTTTATGGAGACATTAATTTGTAGGCTAATTTCTAATAGGTTTTTAGAACAGCAGTTTTCTATTTAAAATAAACAAGGTCTGTAGTTCACAGGGTTGTCCCTTATTTGGAATTAAACTGAGAATATATTTTAAACTCCAATTTCAAAATTTAAATTTGAACTGATTTTATGTATATTACGCAACATAGGCTCATTGGAAAAAAAAAAACATGCCTTTTTATAAAATTTTGCAGAACTCCGTAAAACAAACAACTGTTTCACAATTCACGGCATATTACAGTTGAAATGACCACTAGTGACAGTAAAACACCAACAACTTTTATAAATTTTCACACAAATTATGATTACAGCGGCAGATTATCGACTAATAAAGACTTACAGTATTTTCATGCAGTTCCTTGCACAGTACTATGTTTATCGACTAATAAAGACTTATTTTCATGCAGTTCCTTGCACAATACTATGTTATGACCTCAAAATACTTTTACCATTGCGCCTTGTTTGTAAACGAATACATTTAGTTGTTTGCAACACATAATCAGCACTATATATGTATGGCTATTCTGACATGGTAAACTTGTTCGACAGCACACCTGGTACAACACTGCACTTTCAATAAAGAGCGCTCAGGAATGAGTCCTGTGAAATATGATTCACAATAAAACAACCCAAAGACTTATAAAAGCAAACTATGGTATGGTTAGTGAATCTGTTTTTATCTCATACTTGCTTTTGTTAATACTATGGGTTAATGTTTAGTGTAGGTGGAGCATTATTTTCAAATGTGATAGAGCATTAGCCTTTTAGGGCCATTTCATTTCCGAATTCTAGCGATATGTACAACAAACTACAAATTAAAAAGTTACCAGATTAAGATAAATGTTTCGGATAAATCTGAATGCACTTTTGGCTCCACTCACTGGACATTTCCTTTTGAAATTGTGATAAAAGTGGTATGAAGCAATGAAATATCATTCTGCAGAAATGTCGCACCAGGCATGTTTTTCAATGAGCCTGGGTTGATATTACAATAGCAAACAGGAAGCAGAATCATTAGAAATTCCCAGTGCAAATCCTCAATGACAATGATAATTCCCTTTCAGGTTTTAGGACTACAAACTGAAAAGGTTTATTAAATATAAGGGGACAGAACTGTTGCTGTATGTTTATGAGAGAGGCCATTCTGACCTCAGGGACTCTTTCCTACCGACTCTATATGTCCCTGCTGGAACAGAAATCCTGTGAGGAAACAGGAAGATAAGCGAGTCAGGGAGTTCAAAATATAATCTGACTTCAACACACCACACCACAGAGCAAATAAATTCTTCCTGATTCTCCTCCAGTGTACATTTGAGGATTCAAAGGCAGATAAAGAGACACCACAAACAGGTTTAGCACAACTGAGAACAGGAAGAAAGTTAACAAGACAGGTTTCCATGGGCATTGAGGGTGGATACACCGGCCTAGTTTATTTGTTCCATCTAAAACGGGGGTTTTAAAGAAATGAAAAGGTCAAAGCTGGTAGAGGAACAGAAGGAATTGGCACACCAGCTTCCTCAGCTTCAGCAGAGATGTGTGAATCGATAAGATGGTTGGGGGCTGACAGAATGACAGCCACCGGGAGTCCTGAAGGACATCCTGTGAGGGAGAAGAGAAGAGTAGGGTAGAAGTGAATCTGACAGGCCACTTTAATGAATAGTAATTATTTTTCAAAGGAAACCGCTCTGTGGGTTGTAACAGTGAAATCCGTTTCCCACTCGAGGAATGAAGATGTGATTTGTTACTCAGGCCAACAGCAGGTTTGAAGAAGCAGAATCCTGACACAGAGGGTTAAAGTCCAGAGCAATGAGTCATTTTGAAGAAAATCTCTTTTATTGTGACTGAAACTCTAAAATATCAGAATTGTCTAATAGATTTTGTCATTAACTGTCTTTATACATGCATTAAAGAGACAGTTCACCCAAAAATGAAAACTGTCTTCATTTACTTTGTTGTTCTTCTAAATCTATATTGTATGTGATTAGCTAAGCACAAAAATGTCAAATCCGTTTTTTACGCATTTAATATGACTATGCATTATTATTATTTAAAAAAATGACAAAATACTATATTGTAACAACACTATTGTACTGTAAATTAAAAATCAGTACAATCCTAATAATAATATGTTTATATTATATTTTATTTTACAGAACAAAAGTAAAATGACTAAAATTAATATTTATGGTCATCTTGATTTCTTTCGAACTGTAAAGCATAGAGCTTTTATTTGGGTGAAAAACTACAGGAGACGCTGAAGATTCTCTTTTGACAACAGGTTTATAAACAATTCTCCTCAAAGTCATACAAGTTTGGAGTGACATGAAGGTGTTTAAAGGAAGACTGAAAATTTGATTTCTCAGTGAATTGTCCATTTAATGAACTAAGCTATCCTGGTATTATAATTAAGGTTCTCCTACTTGTCTTTGTCTCCTCTTACTTGATAACAAAAGTTATGCAAGATCTCCTATAGGAGACGATGCTGTAAAAACTGTCTAATGTAATCCTAAGGCCAGCAGAAAGCACACGAACTGTGGATCCCCTCCCAAAAATAATGAAATAAAGGGTCTTTTTTGCAAGTGTCTTTCTTGATCTTCTTCTTTGCGCTCCAGGCTATGTGCAGCTGAGAAAGTGAGTGAGTAACTCCTTAATGGCTCTGGCTCATTTGAAGCTGTGCAGAAAAACAGCGAAAGCAGCATTGGGGGAAACTCTAATGTGTGTCTGGCCTTGAAACATGTTGTCTTTCACGCATTCAAGTGTTTAATGATGGAATAGAAAACAGAATAATTGCATTTGCTGGTGTGCTGGATGCCACATTGTTTATTAGATGTGTGGTTTGGAATTCACGGTGTATAGGTAGCGTTCATCTATAGTTTATTTTGCATTACATTTTCTCATCATAAGTTGATTGGGGACTCTCTGTCCTACATTACATGTGCAAATACTGCATTTTGTACAGAGAATTACAATGTACTTGATCTATGCAATAGTTTGGTTGCTTTATTATTATCGTGCACAAGCAACAGAAAGCTAGACAACAGCCAGCAGCAAAGTTTATAAAGGCTTTTAAATCAAAAGCCTCAGGGTGAACTGAAAGTAAACTTGTTGCAATCCGTATGTCACTGATAAGCTCGACACAGCCTCTAGAAGTACAATAGCAATCATGCTCACATGTACTCCTGCAATGCTTTTGCATACTTTGAATACTATTTCTTCCAACATGGGGAAGAGATGTTTTCAACTATAATTCAACTGCAATAAACATAGAAAATGAATGTGCATTATATGTTTGAAAACTCTACTCAGATATTTTGATGTTAATTTAACAACAGCTGGGCAAATGCTGTTATATTAAATTGTGCTTTGTAAATAAATGAAAGAAGAAAGAACTATCAAAACAAAGTCTGCGTAATGTTGCTCCTAAATACTGTCATTTATTTACTTCAACCAAAAAAGTGACCCATAATCCCTAATACAGGTTTCATAAGGTACCATATGATACCGTACTTCATGGTACCGTACTGGTTATTGATGTTTTTTATTTACTAATATTGAATATTTAGTACTCCTAACTTGTTAATTTTTCCTAATACATTCAGATCATTATCATCTGCTATCATCTAACACTCAGTTAAGTTAATCTTTGAAAATACTAATCCTTCATTAACACGAATGTAATCTTTAGCAAATCAAATAATAAAAAAAATCTGTTTTTATATTATACATTATACATTTGTGATGCCTAAATGCACATGTAGCATTCACTGACATTCATGAATGTATTTATTCACAAGCACCAGAATTATTTATTTTTTATATTTTTAAACTGAAGCGTACAGAATTTTTTAATATTAGCCAATTATGGGTAATGTGAACAAATATTGCCAACAGCCAGAATTTCAATATTGGTGCAGTCAGTCCTGCGCACATAGTTGGTCACATCAAAATTTAAAGTAACACACTTCAGATTATTAATTATTGTTATTAATTATAAGTAGATCACGAACCAAAAATTGAAATGTTACTTTACTAATCCGCATATCAAAACACCAAACCTAACGAGCAGCAAAGGGTAAAAGTATCAATGAATAAACACGAATAAAATAATAAAAAGTACTAAAAATAACAACAGTAATGCAATACGAATGTTGTGTATGATTAAGTAACATTCTAGATTTGAATTTAGACCAAATTAAATAAGTAAAATCCAATACTTTCTATTAAGAGGCCAACTGAAATTAGGATCATTATGGTCACCATGTGTTGACAGGCAGCATAGGATGAGGAAACATCCAGAAGCAATGAAATAAAGGACATGAGCAGCAGTGTGTGAAAACAAATTCTGCTTTTGTTAGTAAGCTTCATACATGCCTGGAGAGACAGCTTGTGCTGGAGAGAAACGCTCACCATCAAGGGCAGGGTGGCCTGTGTCTCGGTCCCAGAATGAAGCGTCCCTGAAGATGTCCAAAGACTGTCTCTCCCTCCAGAGTTGACATGAGAGGGTTCCTCTAATCCAGACTGTCAGAAGGAGAAGCAAGGACACCCAAAATGAGCAGTAGGCAACTGATCCATATCACTACTGTCAAAATCCCTGGGGAGGAAGAAAAACAGAATCGAGTGGATCAAGTCAAGCAGAATGTAAATTCAGACGATGAGGCAGCATGTGTGTGCTGTTATATGTGATCTTGTGTGTGTGATTCAGAATCTGCTGGGAGATGACAATGGCACAAGCACACATGGGACAATAACAAGAGAAATAATATAAATAGAACTTACTAATGATGTTTGGTCATTTACTACCATTTATTACTTGATCATTTATATCCGAATGGATGGCTCTAGAAAACAAATTAAATGGTGGTAGTCAAAACATTAGCTTGCAAGACTTTGTCTAGTGTGAGTCACAGCACAGACTGTCTCGTCTAGCAGTGAGACAGCCATCAGTTTATGTGAGCTGCTGGTACGGTAGAATAATTCACAGTACCGTGGAAAGCATATCGCATAATTGTGATATCTCGTAGCACTTCGCTCTGCACCATAGATAACTGTCATTACCATCAGCGTTTCTCATTTCTCACACTTACATACTTATAAAATATAACCTTCACACAGTTTTGACAAGTTGCTAGTTTTCTCTAGGCATGTGCCTGGTTTCCACAATAATCTACAATGCAGCATTGCCACTGTAAAAACAACTTCAGCCTGCTCTGATCAGATCACAACACAAGAACTTCTACACAAAGTGACAGAGTTTCCCCCACAAGATCAACAGTATTCACTCTGTTAGATTTCTCAAATAAAGCAGTGCAAAAAAAGCAAGTCACACACATCAAAACTTCTGCAGTTCTTAGGTTTCTCCTCCGAGTTTAGAAAATGGATCAAAGACTTGTTTGTTATTTATCTGAAGTTTATGTTTTATTTTATGTGGTCCCATTTAGGCCTACAGTAATAAAACTCTTTCAAATTCTTAAAATGAATAATAAACAAGAAAAGATAATTGAGGTATAAAATATTCCGTTGTCAAAAAAATGTGATTATTTTCTAGGTAGATCATTTAATGTTTAGGAAACAGGCACCAAACCCTTCTATTGGTAAACTAATAGGCTTTTCTAAACTTGGCAACCGCAAGTGCACAAAGTAAGAAACATTAGAAAGTTGGTTTTGTTTAGTGGCAATCTCTTTTCAGATGTTCCAGCAAAACTTTGAAAAAGTGGTCCCTATTATAAGGACAACCATTTTATAGGACTGTTCTCAGCGTATAATTAGAGTTTATTTCGGCGAATGGTACATTGTGCCGCACAATGTGATTTCCAAATCTTTTTATCTATCTACAGCTTTCTATCCAGAAAAACATTACATTTTATTGGGGTGGTTTTGCACAGTTCTCAATTATGTTTTGTTTAGGTATCAGCTTTCCTTAGGAGAAAAAACTGAAACAAATGATATAAAACGGTAAAAGAGATATAAAAAAACAACAAATGGCATACAATAAGACTATAAAGTTATGAATGAATAGTTTAATGAAGTGTAATTCAAATATTTGACTTTTGAAGAATCTGGATAAATGTTCATATTGCAACCTCTGAATTTTGATTACAGACTTGACATGTAAGCAAATCTAAACACAGCTGTTGAGTTGTCTTCTAAAACCCCAGGTAGGACCCAGCTAACAATGTTCTCAGAACTTTGGATATTGTTCTGGCAAGGTTCTCTCAAATTTATGAACAAACGTTCTTCTAGTAATGTTGAAAGAAAATTTGTTCAAAGTCATAACATTCTCAAAACATTTGCAAATCATTATTTACACATTGTTCATATAAGTTTTTTTCTAAAATATTTTAGTTAGATGTTCGTCTAACATTTTTTAAAGGGGTCATATGATGCTGCTGCACCAAGAGCTTGTAACACTCCAAAGAGAAAGGAAAAATTGAAATCGCATCATATGACCCCTTTAAGTGTTACTATTTGTTTCAGAACATTTAGAGAACTTTCAAATAAAACATTCACATATTTGCATTTTTTTTCTTCAACATTAAAGATAATATGAAGATTGTTTTACCTGTATTGGACATTAACATCTTAGACATTCAAAGTTTTGTTATTTGTTTTTAAGTCTTTGCGGAACCAGGCACCACAGTACCTATCTGAACTACTGCATCCTCCTTCTCAGTCTAGATCACTTAGATCTAGGGACTCTGATTTACTATATGTTCCTAGAACCAGACTTAAAAATAGGGGTGATCGCGCATTTGCGGTCATCGGTCCTAAGTTATGGAATAGCCTTCCAGCCTACATCAGATCCACCCAAACCTTGTCAACTTTTAAATCCTCCTTGAAAACGTACCTTTTTATCGTGGCTTTCAATATCACTTGACTCGTATTGGCATTAATATCTTTTGATTCTAGCTTTTCTCCTCTGCTTTATATGTATGTATGTATGTGTGTGTGTATGTGTATGTATATATATGTATATATATATATGTGTGTATATATGTATATATGTATATGTGTATATATATATATATATATATATGTGTGTGTGTATGTGTATATGTATGTATGTATGTATGTATGTATATATGTATATTAGTGTTTTTTTTTTTTTAGGCTTTTATTTATTTTTTTTCCTTTTATTGTTTCTCTAGTGCTTAAATGCTTTGTGTCATTATTGTCTGTTTCTTTTAGCCTTGTAAAGCACTTTGGTCAACACTAGTTGTTTTTAAATGTGCTATACAAATAAACTTGTATTGTATTGTATATTGTATTGTGGGTAACTAAACAGGTGTTGGTCCCCACTGACTTCTACACTGTGGAAGTCAATGGGGACCAGAAACTCTTTTTGTGTACAGCAGAAGAAAGTAATTCATACAGATTTGGAACAACATGAAAGTGAGTAAATGATGACAGAATTTTCATTTTTGGGTGAACTATCCCTTTAATGTTTTTTTTGTTTGTTTTTTTATAAAAAATAAAAGAAACCTATGTTTCTAATATTCAGAGCACAATTAGAACTGACATTTTTATAACTTATCATAAATTAGCAAAATGTTCTTAGAACATATCTTTTGCTGTGTAAATACTGTACATAATATTACTGAGATTTTTCTCTGGTATCTATTGCTCTTTATTTCATCTCACTGCAATCTCAGAGAAACAACTGAGGTCTTAAAGATCTCATTTGTGATTTTACTTTCCTATGGGTACATTTGTCAAATTCATGGCTTTCAAAGTCAATTAAATTATCGTCATCCCACATAAACTGTCATCATAGCCCATTTTTAAAATGATTTTTCAACCAATTTTTCAGATAGTCAGAACTCTCATGGCTGATGCACCAACAAATGAGCAATTATTTGAGGCAATTATTTATTTGTCACCCTTCTCCCATACAACTAGGAGTGTCATATCTCCAACAGAAGAAGGCTAGACTACAGCAAATGAGACACCCTGACCAAAATTGAGTTGCTCCTAGTGCGATGCTGCCTTAAGGTGGTGTTGATCTGTGGCTGTGATCAGAATAACGAGGCATCATGTGTTTTAAAGCTTCTAGAAGTTTGCTTTATGACATTTGCTTTATGTGGGTGTGAGTTTCCCGAGCTGCAAATCCCACAATGCTACTCACAGAACAGGAGCAGCTGCTCTGAGTGCATAAACACTGGCCAAACTGCAGAAAGCCACTGAGTAATGTTCAATATTTTTTCACTCGACACCAAGCATCAGTTTCTGGCATTTTTTTCAAGTAGTTGTTTGATTATAGTGGATGGTTTTGTGCTGCCCTGTTGTTTTGTGCTTTCCATGCTTTTCTCCCCAGTTAAAATTCTGCACAATGCCTCCACACAGAGCTACAAATGAAAGGCCTTTGCTCTCCCTAACTCTTCCATTAACCTGTTCTTACCTACCTCTGGCATTTGAGAGAGGGAAAATAATTAAACGTGTCCCTTTGAACTAAGTGAATTAATATGCCTGAAGTCACAAGTATTTAGTGAGATTATTAATTAATGTGCACCTGTTGCTAAGTGGGCTGGAGTCACGGTAGCAATGCCTTCGGCATGTATATATGATCCATCATTTAATGACTCACTTGTAATTCCTGTTTTAAAGTAGACCTCTGCTCCAAGAACAAACATCCTAATGCCCAAGAAATTAAAGGCCATCAGACTGGACCCCTGAATGG
Organism: Sinocyclocheilus anshuiensis; assembly: GCF_001515605.1. NCBI lineage: Eukaryota > Metazoa > Chordata > Actinopteri > Cypriniformes > Cyprinidae > Sinocyclocheilus > Sinocyclocheilus anshuiensis. The sequence goes on along the minus strand of NW_015549594.1, from coordinate 101,076 downwards.
CAATTAGATTCATCACATATGTTATCACTGAAAGGGTACAGCTGCAACAACACTGTGCACTGAATTTACTAACTTTTCAGAGCAGTACACAAACGTTAGTGGCCACATTATCCAAGAGAAGGGTACGGCTCGAAAAGACCTGAAATCCATGCAAAGAATATTAATAATAATAAATAAATAAATAATCTTGTTTAATGCTTCAAATGTATATATTACAAACTTCACATGCTTCAAGGGGAAGGAATTTGTCTACACTGTATATATAAAGAGTTCATTTGCAAAAAGCCTCTGCACGTTCTTTCTCTTTTACTGCTTTAGCTTATCATCTCTGCTCTCATTCTATTTAATCTCTATATCAGTTTTAGACGCAGATAGAAGTAAAAGAGATAGATGCCTTGGAATTTTTGGCACATGTGTGACAGTGTGAAATCCAAAATCCCTGGAGATCAGATTAAAGATGGAAGGGAAGTAAAGCTCCTGCACACTGCGACAGCTCCATGCCAATGTGGGGGAGGTCAGAAAGGTGGATATCTGAGAACAGAGTGATATAGTAGTTTTGTGAAGAGAGTGTTGTGGTATTGCTGCCAAACTGACTCCAGGCTGTCACATCATTTAAGAGACAAAAACAAGCACTAGGTGAAGTCTTAAAAAAAAACAGTATCTGGAGACATGGGTAATAATATTTATTGCGTTCCAAATCTCTTATCATCTCTGTAGATATTAAGAGCTTTCTTGTAATCAAAGCCTAGTTTAGCAAACAATGTTAAATTCAACAATGTATGATTTATGCACCATGTATAAAGAAATATTTTAATATTAAAACATCAAAATAATTTGGAACAAACATTTAATGGCAAAATGATTCTTTCACAGTTTTAAATTAACAATGTTTGCTAATTAGTCTTCGATGTAGGGATGTAAGCAGGCTGTTTATAATACATTATTCAAAATTGCCTTTGAATTAACCTTTCAAGATGCTCTCTTAGACACAAATAGCTTAAATTAACTCAAATGGAAAGGTTATGACTGCACAGCCAGCAAGATGATAAACCCTTTTAGGGTCTACACTGATGAAGAATGTAATTATGTGGGAGCTGTAAGCTATTGCAATTCAAGTACAGTTAGTTCTACCAACCTCTTCCCACACAGTCTCACCTCTCACACAAACAGTGACACAGGCTTGATCCCTTACTCACGGAAACCCACACAATTGTAAAATAAAATAAATAACACACCATTAGATGCATTGGAAAAAAAAAACATTGCAGCTATTTCTGAGTAAAAGTTCGAGACTCTGAAAGACTGCAGCACAACTCAAAATATGGCATGAGGGCATGTAATGCACACCTGGTTCTAGTTTGGGTTTCTTCTCTTTGCACTTTCACCAATAGGCTACATGCTGTGACACTTGAGGGCCAAATCTAAATAATGCTCTGTCATTTTTATATGGGGGGAAAACTACTTGGCCAGAGGCCATGCGGCTGGTATGGCTAGTAATAATGTTCAATCTGTCAATATTCTATACATTAATACATTGGCCTATATTATACACAGGAAAACAATCCCTTGGCAGATTTTTTTTCTCAGACTTTTTTCTCATTTTTGAATGAATAAAAGAATGAACCAATTAATCAATAAAAGAGTAATTAATTTAATTGTTTTTCCCAACTGTAAATAAGTGCAGTATAATATCTGTAAAAGAGACTTAATTAAACAAAGCATCATAAATATCAATATAGTTAGCTAACAATATACCTACAAGTATATATCAATTACCTGTCCCACCAGCGAAAATATTATGAATCACCTTAATGTAACACTAGAAGACAATACACAAAATTCACACACACTATGCATGGTGACAAGGTCGGTGAGTGTGATATTGCTTATATAAAACAGTTCACTAAACAAAATGTCAGTATTGGGTAACTTACATTTTAGACAAAGTATTGCCAGTTTCTTAGTATATTGTCTGCTTGGCCACGTTTTTCCAAACAAAGCCACGGCATAATTGAGCATCTCAGCAAGTGGCGTTTACTTCCTGAATGTATTAGTGTTGGTGAACAAATCTTTTCAATGAATGATTCAATGAATCACTAAAGACAGCCACTTGTTTGGTTCCTGCATGAATTTGTGTTGTTGAACAAATCGTTTGTTTGTTCCTTGTTTGAACGAATCTTTTTAATAAATCAGTCAATGTCTCACTCATAAGACTTTAACTTGTCGCCACCTATTGGTGTAACTATGTAACTGAGAATCACTGATAAATTCCCACAGAGCTGCTGGGCTCACTCAAAGCAAAATATAACTTAGAACTGATGTATAATTAAGGCTTTAACTAATATAAAGCCATTTTTTTCAAACTTAAGTGCATCCACAAAAAAAAACATACTGTAATGCGCAACAAACAGCGGAAAGACAGCTGTAAATACAGTAAAAAAAATTAACTTAGCATATTGATCTACATCCCAGTCTCTGCTGAGCATCAGGGTTCCCATCAATAAACAGTTCCGGTGGAATGCCTTGCAGCGGTGAACGCTCTGAACCCAGGGGCACATGCTGACAGGAAGTTACTGAGGGGAAGCTGCTGTCTGCCTGGTAAGGACTGAAAAAGGTTATTGGAGTTGCAGGGCCCCCAGTGTAATTATCATTGGCCCACGAGATGGTTTGCAGTGCAGCGTGTGAGGACATGTACCTTAATTGGATCATGCTGCAATCTCTCAAAGCTTTACAGAGACCTGGTTGTCGAGGTAACAGAGCTCAGGAGAATGTAAAAAAGGGCAGATAACACATGCACTAGCCGATCTTTTCTATGGCTGTGACTTTCATAGTACAGAAACTGTTTACTCAGTTTTTTTTTTCCAAAGCAGTATAACTCATAAATGATGAGAGCTTGGCTGTCTCAAGTCAGAAAGTAGACTAATTTATTTTGGATCTTTTGCAGTTTGCTGATTTAAAAAGAAAATCCTATTATTCCAGATATTGACATGGCATCCGCATATTGTGCACGGTCAGCTATGTGAAATAATAAGCACTGCCATGGATTTCTTCAAGTTTTAAAACGTTGATTCTTGTAAAACTCCAATTTTGAGAAAACATAAGCCAACAACAACGAGGGCAGCCTGAGAATTACATAAGAAATGTGTGACAGTTAATCTATAAACACTTGGCTTTTGAGGACGCCTAACAAGCAAAAGAAAATAGAGCATATATGATTGGCAAGTTCACGAACTGTTTACATAGTCAACAGCTTAGAGATTAGCTAAGAACTGCGTTATAAAAAATCAGCATATCAGCAGCACAGATTTTTAACCATGAATTCTACATCCTTCAGAAACATAGTGTTATGAAATCAACATTATAATTTGATTTTACCCATACATATTTGTATTTTAGATGCATAATGCTTATGCCATAAAGTGCCTTTCTTGATAAGAAATTCCAAGGTGAACCCTTAATATATTAAACTTTACCTTTTTTTTTTGTCCACTTTTTGCAAGTTATGGAAGTGTCCTACATTGCCGAGGTTGCAGGAAGGATTTTTCAGTGCTTTGAATACCAAAGAGCATTGCTCATGAAAAAAAAATCTGATATGGGAAGGTAACCAGTGCTTATGAAGTGCGCTAACTGCCTGAGCCATGCAGTCTGAGAGGTAAAATTGTCAAAGACGTGGAGATCAATAAAGTAATCTCACTCATCGCTACAGCTCTGGCCCATGATAACACAGCATGAGGCTGTAGTACAACAGCAAGGAAAGCAATTATAACTCTTCGAGGAAATTGACAAGTCCCATGTGGAGAAATGATAGCCGTTAAAATGATGAAAAGGGCAAAAGTGTGAGGAGACCGATACCTAGCCGCCATTTCCTCCCTCCCCTGCCTACTCTAGTAAGCACTCTTCCCTTTGATGTAAGCCTATTACTGGGATCACAACACTAGGCTCTGTAAGTTTTATTATTTGGACTCCGCTTATGTGTATTAAGGTCTAGCGCTGCATCCTTGGTTCCATTGTTATCAGTAGAGTTCAAGGGAACTTGCGACCATAGTTAGCTAACAATGCTTTTGGGAAATGCACCCCTGACTGGTTTTTGCCCACAAAATTTTAGCAAGCAATGGTAAATGTGACCGCACCTTAACACATTAAACTCTATGGTATTTTGGCGCAAATTAATTAAAATGTTTATGAAAAAGTGAGTTTGCAACCTGGATTGAATGTGATTGGTTTAAAAAGACTGTGAACTGCAAAATAATGGCAAGAACACATTTTATCTCCATGGATATTAGATATATACCAAGTTCTATCATGAAACTCTAGATGGCGCAAGCTGATGGGTCCTTAAGGCAAACTAACTGGCACAAGCATTAAAGCTGATTGGTTCATGTTGCATATGCAGCCAATGAGCTTGTTGCTTTACATTGAAATGGCTGGTTTGCATTCACTAGAGCATTTCACAGCACGCTTTTGTGTTGGCGAGACAGCGCTTCAGCGGTGGTCGTTCCAGTGTCGAGTGGGTTGCACACTTCAGGCTGCACTACCCCTGTTGTGTTGCAAGCAGCCATCTCCCCTGTGCGCCTGCGGAGATGGCAGCTATGCTTTCTCGGGCCGCCGAGGGGGTAGGGCTCGAGTGGAAACCTCCACCGCGTCCCGAGCCCTCGAGGCTGGATGATTGGTTCCTTGGGGTAGCTCGCGTCGGTTCTCAGCGCCCCGCCCCCCGGTGCCTTTCTCCCCGGAAGTGCATGACGAGCTCACCAGGTCATGGACGGCACCTTTTATGAGGGACCTGCACGAGGGTGGTCACGATCTGGAAGTTCTGAAAGAGCTCCGAACCGCTACTGACCTTGCGCTCCGAGTAACGAAGGTCAGCAACTCGCCCGCCACCTCCTCCTTTGGAGTCGGAAGGTTCTGAGGTCACTTTGTGCTGTTCAAATTCCGGGCCTGCTCAACCGTACAGCCGACGAGCTTCTAGTGCTCCTCGCGACAGCCCCTCCTTGGCCGATCCCTCTGAGGAAGGATCTACTGACTCAGAGACGGGGCATCGTTTGGCACCCGCCTCCAGACCTTTGGAAACTCCATGTCTGGTCCCTGGATGGGACACGGAGGTTCTAGGTGACCTACCCCAGGAGGTAGTGAACACCATCACTTAGGCAAGAGCACCGTCTACGAGACACGCTTACGCCTTGAAGTGGAACCTGTTCGT
>NW_015549594.1:79755-95536 GCF_001515605.1 Sinocyclocheilus anshuiensis | reverse complement strand
CATGATGAATCCGCGGGAACCGTGGAAGGCTGGGTTCCATATTGAGACCTAAGCGGGTTTCGTATGTGTATAATCCACGGTATAGCCTTAGAGCCCGTGTTCCCCGGCAGACTTCTGCCTGTCTAAGAGGGTTATAATCACCTCCAGTTTCTCCATATACACCTAAATGAATGCTATATGTGTATTTGCTTCCGAAAACTCCTTCCGACGTGACTCGGAGTGACCGACTGAAAGGGAACGTCTCTGTTACATATGGTAACCCTCGTTCCCTGAAGGAGGGAACGGAGACATCACGTCCCGTCGCCATGGTTGCTGTACCACCGCTGAGCCGCCAGGTCACCGGCTCGGCTCCTCAGCGAAAACCTGGTATGCATTGCACCTGCTGCCTTATTATACTCACGCTGTGATCAGCGGCAGCTGGATGCAATAATTGCATGCCAATGTGCATTGGCTCGTTTAGTTTACACTCGAAGTAGATTGGTCTATCGAAGCGATATCCCAATTCGTCGGTCACCGACGTGACGTCTCCGTTCCCTCCTTCAGGGAACGAGGGTTACCATACATAACCGAGACGTTCCTCTGAAACCCTCCACCTTCCCCAGCTCTACCTGTATATGTGCTTTGGGTTACTATATATGCTACTTATGCAGCAGCAGTATGTCTTAAATACTCACAGGAGTGTATCGGCATATGTATTTGCAATAGCAAGTACTTGTACTTCCTATGCAGCAGCAGCAATAATCTACAACAACAGCAATAACCAGCAGCAATTTAGCAGCAGCGGAGCAGATTTATTCCGCCAAGACCAAATACATTAACATTGTCATATCCATTACCATGCAAAAATCTTCCGAGAGTTGTCATGACAGAACTATAAATATCTACAGACACATAAATACAAACATACGGCATAACCTAATTCACAAGCAAATGAGCCGTTTTCTTTTAATGAAACACTAAAACCACCCAAAAACTCAAGAGTACCGTTTTGAATCATTTTGAGAAATCATTTCAGTTGAGTGTTTAATTAATCAAGATGTGACTCACTGAAAGACCAGGTTATCATTGCTTTTAGTCATGTGTTGGGTCGCCATTGTAAAATGCGTGTCCTGAAGCTAAACCATTTACATAAGTACAGTATGCATCATTTACATTAAACAGACCCAAAAAGAAAAAAGAAAGAGACATGATTAAGTCAATGTAGAAGAATCAAATATTACAAGAGTACACCCCTTGTTGGGAACTCACTACAAAAGAGAAGCTTTTAATCTTTTTTTTTTTTCTAAAACTACAAAGACTCTTTCCTTTGAGGATGACTGGAACTTGATTTTATTTGTTCAATAGATCGGCCTATAGCACCCTAAACCACATCTTCATGCCTTCAATGGCAGTTAGTGCTAACTTTAAGTGGGTTATTATTTAAGCTGTACACAGAGAGGTACTAACGGAATTCATACCTCATGAATAATACAATTCAGGGTTTTCCTCTTATTGAGAAATTGGAAAGACCAAAATGAATACACCATGACTGATTTGGGTGAGAGTCGGAGCTGAGAACCAGGGGCCCCTACAGCAGAAGAAGAGAGCCAGGCAGCCACAAAACATGTCAATCTGTGAATTATTGATTAACCTGGGGAGTTATGACAAGGCAGCAAACAGAAGTTTTGAGCAACTGAGGTATCAGATGACATCCCCGTTACCTGCCGCCCCCACACAACACAACAGCCCAAACAAAATTCCACTTATGCAGCTGCGCTACTCGCCTGAATTACCAGCTCTTCAGCACCTACACCACATTAGCATTTGAATGAGTACATCAGAAATGGCAACAGAACAGAGCATTCACTGACACAGGACAAAAGAACTCATTCATAACAAACACATTTCCAGATGGAGTCATGTTGCTGAGCTGTTCTCTACTTCTTTTGATCTTTTGGTCACTAAACAGAGAAAAGATGTGTCTCTCATGCAATGTCGGAATTTCTTGGTCTGAGGTCCGAACAAACACCTATACTTCTGAAAGTGTATTAAAATAAAGTATCTTATAGTTCTTCACAGCAACATTCGGCAGAGTGCAAATTTTAAGACAACTTTCAGGAAGGGTATTTTGATGGAATTTCTGCGTTTTAATTTTAAATGTCTGCAAAGTCTGCATGAAATAAAAATTCACCATATCTATTTTCTATATGCATGTTCTTGATTCATGTTTGACCTTTTTTTTAATTTGACAGTTTTTAATTAAGATTTTTTTATAATTTATTTCACCATAATTTAGCATAATTAGCTAAATTAATATAGCTAATAAAACACTAAATGTGTTGTTTTGTAGTATGTAAATTTGTTATAAAATGATACATCATTTGTCATGCCTTACCAACATTTTTCGTTTGGACATTAAAAAAAATCTTTACAGGTGCTTCAAAAGAAAAGATTCACACAAAAATTATATTTCTGAAACCTATATGAATTTCTTTCTTCTGTGGAATAAAAAGGATGTATTTATAGCGCGTACAAAATCCTGCTGTTATCAAAAAAAAACTGTTCTCATTCACTTTTCTCTGTCACTATTCACTTTCAGTGTATGGAAAAGAACAGATGTCAAGCAAGTTTTTCAGTGAATAATGCATTTCATTCTGTTCTTCACACAGTTATTGTATGACTTTAGATGACTTGGAATGCAGTGTATAAATAGTGCATAACTCTGCAAAGTTTTCTTCCTCTTTGTAGCTGACAGCCCTTGGTCCCCATTCACTTTTCTTCAAAGACAGAGAGTGGCTTGAACATTCTTCAAAACCTCTCCTTTTGTGTTACACTGAAGAAAATCAGTCATGGGTTTGGAACAACGCGAGGGTGAACAAATGACAACTTTTTATTTATTTTATTTTTTTTGCTGAACTATTCCTTAATGTACAAGTAAATCTCAAAGTTATGAGTCTACATACCAATAGACTGTTTAATAAGAACTCTACTGAAGTCAGCATTTGTCTTATTAGACAGTCACATATAAGCAAGTCTGAATCGATACTGAAGAAGAAGAAAAGTGTGCATGCAAAGTAATCTAGTGGGAATACTGGAAGCATTTTCTATCACTTAGTGCATTCGAAAGCACCTCTAGTCTTCAATTTCCCTCCGTTCATTGCTAAAGACATGGCTAAGCAAGAGAGATATGTCAGGGAGTTTGAGTATATTACATTAACACATCACACCAGAAATATTCCTGATGCACTCCATTCCTCCCTAGTCACCATCAAAAATGTATCATGGAGGGTCTCTTCTTCTCTCTTTCAGGCTCATCTACAGTAGTTTTTCATTATCTTCAAAAGCGAACATGGCAGCACCCAAGGTGCACCAGAGTATGTTGGACCTCTGTAAGCCTGCAGTGATTTCAGCTCGATGACAGAATCATAAATTGGACAGAAATCAGCCTGAGTACACTAATCAATTATACTGGTCTATCATCATAGAGAGAGAGCAGTTTATTACTTTATTAGACTAGGATTTCAAAGTGTGCTCCGCAAAAGCTTAGTTGCAAGAAGAAATGGGACAGAATAATAAACTCATGGGAAAATGTATACAAGCTATTTAAAAAACATGAATCTGCGGTTGTTGAATATCAAATTTTTGTGAGAAATACCAAGTTGAGCATTACCCAATTTTGCAACAGCTTTCCTGGTTTCAACATAATTTTAATCTATTAGGTTACAGAATGACCTAATGAATAAAGTGCACTTTCCCCATTGATGCATATGGCAAGTCCAACCTTTACTTTTTACTTTGTATCCAAATTCGATTTACAGGAACAGTGCACATTAATAAACATTCCTGTAAATGTGCCAGATTGGCTATTACAGCTAATTCACAACAACTGCAGTTATAGCTAAACTGTAGTTCTTGGGCAGGTTTTACAAACACTTACATTTATTCATTTTTTATTCATTTAGCAGCTGCTTTTATTCAGAGCATCTCACATATTAAAATCTTAAGCATGATCACATGTTGGACTGTTTAAAGTCTGCTCACGACCTGTCTGCTGCAATCACATGCTTCAAAAAAGATAGGAAAACCCTCATCATGCAAGATTCCAGACAAGAATCAGTGAATTTGATTAAGATGTCCCTGATTTTTAATGGAGTGACATTGATGGTATCTATTTGCTCTGTTGTCAAGCACTTTGAGAGCCTGGTGGTACACTGACAGTAGAGCTGTAAGTGTTGCACAAGAGGACTGAAAACCGCTTAAACAACCTACATAGAATGATCATGGCAATGAAAGTGTTGCTACCTTTTTAGTCAACTTCTTTCTGATATAATGAGTACATTTACATGGACAAAAATATTCAGATTTAAACACGATTAAGACAATACTCTGATTAAGAATCTACCATGTAAACAGAGATTTTTGATTCCGGCTAAAGTTCCTATTTTAGTCGCATTACTGAAGTGCAGAATAGACATGTAAACACCTTAATCACATTATTACCGTCGTGTAGGACTTTTTGCCGCATTTTGCGACAGGATACACACATGGCAGTGGTCAATCATTTGACGGCAAACAAAAGAGCTTCAACACCGCCGTCGTCTGTATGCACGAACAAATAATTAACTGCACTTGAAACTTTCATAAAATTCAAAATGAAACACCCACAACTGTATATGGCATCATCACGAAGACGAACTATATGTTTATACGTGAAATTCTGGAGGGGACGTTGGATGACGTCACGTGGGGATGTAATTACGTGCGCCATTAATCGATCTATGTACTATAACATGTAAAACGTGAACATGAAAGGAATATTCTAAAAGCAACTCATGTAAACACCTTAATCATAATATTGTCTTATTTAGAATAAGGTAAATAATTAGATTACTGATGCCCATGTAAGTGTAGTCAATGTAAGGCTGATAGATTAAATTTCACTATGTTTATTTGTATTCAATATGTTTTTGTTTTTGTTTGTTTTTTGAAGAGTGGAATCCACAGTAATACAAAGATATTTGACATCTAAAAAAAAAACATGCAAACTTCTACCTATGAACCACCCAGAATTTGTTAAATAATTTATGGCAAAGTTGAATTTTCAGCAGCCATTTAGTTTTCAGTGTCACATGATCCACATGCTGATTTGGTGCTCAAAAACAGTGCATTTTATTATTAGTGTTTAAAACAGTAGTGTTGCTTAATAATAAATGTCTTTAAAGTCACTTTTAACCAGATTAATGTGTCCATGCTGAATGAAAGTATAATTCCTTTGGAAAAAAAAAAAAAAAAGACTGACCCCAAACTTTTGAACGCTATAACGTATGAACAGATACCAAATCACATTTCATTGGATTATGAATATTGTAGCCTACTAACAGAGTTAATATGGATTCAGGACTGAACACAATTACATCAAATTCACACAGCTACAATTTCAGCCTCTAATTTGGATATGACATCTCTCAATATTGAAAAATCTGAGCAGAAATGAATGTAGCCATTCAATTGAAATTCAGTCAGAATGATAAAAGCAGTCAGAATGTGTAGAGGACGTGTTCCGATTAGCTTTTTAATTAGTTGTATAATTGACCATAACATATTAAAATTGAACATCAGCAAAATAATTGGATTTCCACTCTAACAATTACTGTTCCATGTTTAGAGCCGAGATCCCTTTTTCTGGAATATAATTTAATAGGACTGTGTAGAAACACAAATACATTTCCAGCAATACTTTTGTTATCCAGTTTTATCAGTGATTCTTCCAATCCAGTAATAAATCTCATCATTCATCAATATTGCTGAAACATAAACATTTGCATTTACTGCCGATCAAAAGTCCAATCAGACTGCTTTCTAAAATGCATATGCACTGCAAATACCAGATGAGACAGATTTGATATATTTGACAATCATACCATGAATGCAAAAGCCCTGGCATTTATTTCCATTATACTGTTCAATCCACTGATTTAGCGCATTTCATTGCAATTATAATTAAGATTGTATCGTACATTTCCAGCCTGATTAATTTCATTGCATGTCTCTGCAGTGCTTCACATCTTCAGACTTGATCCCCCTTATTATCCCACAATACTATGGGATTTGTCAGGCCTTTTCAAGAACATAAGCCCTTTTTGTGTCTGGTCAAAGTAAAAGACTGTTTAAATCAAATTGCCTTGCAGTTCTCTCTCTCTCTCTTTCTCTTCCATACATCAAATGGATGTGGCAAGCTTGGCACCCCCTTCTTTGAGGTGTTAATAGTAAGCAGCCTCTGGCGAGAAGGAGAGAAAGGAGCATTCACAGATGATGTGGAGAACGAAAACACCCAAGGTCACGCCAAAACACGCTGATTCGAAAGGCATCGACAAGCACATAGTGAACAGGATGTACCGACTTGAGTCTCTGTGCAGACGGTTTGCCTTCCAGGGAGTTATATGACATATGCAAAAATACTTCAAGGAACTGATTACACACGATTACAGCATGGCATGTTCACTGTCCTGATGTCCCTGATATTTTATTACATCTGTCTGTAGTAGCCTATACTTGAGAAAGTGGCTCAGGATTCAAATTTAAAATATGTAAATTTCAGAATCACCCTTTGTGTTATGCTAACCATATAGCTGCCAAAATATCATATTTATTAGTTATTGCTGCTGCAATACATTTGGTGTTGCTCTGTGGAATTAGCTACCAGTGTTGGGGAGCAACTAACTAAAAATAGCAATGTGACTAATTTAAAGAAATAGTTCTCCCAAAAATGAAAAGAATTATTAATATTCATGCCAAAGATATTGCACTGGAAGTTACTTTGCATAATAGCGTGTCGCAATGATGCTTATATCTCTTCTAATGTAAGTCCCCAGTGACTAGTAGTCTGTAGTATACTGCTAATGAAAACCAATAATTCATGCTCAGACAGTGTATGCTTTTATATAATATGCACAGTTGCATTAAGAACAATGGGTGTTTTCTTCCTCATCGACAAAGACAAATTAGCATGATTTTACCCTAGAGGGCAAATTGCCAAATGAATCATAAACTTGCAGAATGCTTCTTAGGTAAGGATTAGGGATATTTAGGACATAAAATTGCAAATAGGCTGTGCAATTCATTGTTTTACAACCATGACAGTTTACAACAGTATTCACTCAGCCGATTCATAAATAATTCTGATTCGTTCAGGAACAAAACACCTTCTACCATAAAAAAAAACTACTGTGTGTTGCTCAGAGATCCGATAATTATCCTGCTGATGTAATAATTATGTTGTAGCTTTTATTTTTGGAGCAAAAACACACTAAATAGCATTTTTTATTACTTAAACTTTGATTAAAGTCCTACATAGATCATCGAATTAAGAGTTCACAGCTGTTTATCCTCCAACATTACAGTGCAGTGCACCGTGCATTTCTCTACAGCAACACCTTGACATCTTTATTAGACTTATTAATAAAACATTATTTATTTCAAATCAAGCAGGTCTGTGAGCATAACTCTAGTCACATTTGTATAGATGCCTTCCTTTAATAACACTAACATTTAAGGACTGCATTCTGATTTAATCACATTGCCCTGAGGATTAAGGTTCCTGTTGGCTGTATGGTTAAATTTGTATCTACATTTTCTCCAAAACTACCAAATATACAATATTTTAAAAACATCAAGCCTCCACACCGCCGGCTGTTTACTCCTATTTCCATAATGCTGGAAAGATAATGAAATCTGCTTTTGCAACATAGCCTATTTCATTCATTGCATCAGGCTCTCATCTGCTTGGAGATGCTTCAAGGTCATTTCAAAACTGAATGAAAGAGCATTCTAAAAAAAAAAAAAACGGTTACCCATTACGTTAATCAGTTTGAGGAGATGTGGCGTGAGGCTTTGCCAGTTCTCCATCCATTTTCTCTGGTGTCCACTCAGAACATATGCTCATGCTCAGCACATCGAACAAACACTGTGTGTCAATAAAGGGGCATGAGACCCCCTTAAGCAATGAATTAAGCTGTAAATTACTCCGGCCAAGGAAGCAGACGATTCTGTTACACTTAAATGTGCACTGTCAGATGTACTTAAATACTGCTCAGCGTTGATGACCTCTCTCTCACACACACACACACACACACACAGACACACCACTTTGAATGATTTTTGTCATTATTTCACTTGGGCTGATGAAAGACAGACTAGCGCTATAAGCTTTGCTAGAACCTATTTTATTTATCTCCTCTAAAAATGTGCAATTAAGCTGTCATCCCATTTAAAAACACATAATTATGTAATTTATCTTCATATTTGCTGAAAATAGCAGCTGATATATGATGAATAGCAGTGTGATTATCATTACCGAAAACTAAAAGGAAAACTGAATGATTTTTTTGATCAATTAAAGTTACATTTAAATAAAATAAAATGTAACATTACCATGAGAAACTGAAAGAAAATACATTTTCATGACTTCCAGAATATCTAAACCAAAACTAAAAATGACCATGAATTAATTATAGTTTTTGATACATGGTACTGTATATTATAGAAATTATTATATGTTTGTTTATTTAATTATTATATTATATTATATTATAGTGGGATGTAAAGATTTATATATACATTTATATAAAGAAGTATATGCTTAAAATACAGAACTATACCCTCAGTGTCACATGATTCTTCATAAATCATTCTAAAAATCATTCTAATAAGCTAATTTGGTGGCAGAAATAATTCTCATTATCAATTTTGAAAACAGTAGCTTAAATTGAATTTATAGTTACAGCAAACAGTAACTATAAATACAATATATATATACAGTGTATGTGTGTGTGTGTGTGTGTGTGTGTGTGTGTGTTTAACTGTGAGACTATTTAAAAAAAATAAAAGTATGCGGAGCATCCTCGTTATGTAACGCAACCGGTGCTCTGTATTTACAGCGTCTGAATTCGTCTTGTGTTACGCGACTGCCTCTATCGTTTCCGAATATATATATATATTGTGTGTGTGTGTGTGTGTGTGTGTGTGTGTGTGTATGTACCTGGTATTTATCACGTTATGGGGACCAAATGTCCCCACAAGGATAGTAATACTAGTAAATTTTGACCTTGTGGAGACATTTTTGAGGTCCCCATGAGGAAACAAGCTTATAAATCATACAGAATTAGTTTTTTTGAGAAAGTAAAAATGCACAAAGTTTCCTGTAAGGGGTAGGTTTAGGGGTAGGGTTGGTGTAGGGCAATAGCACATACAGTTTGTACAGTATAAAAACCATTACGCCTATGGAATGTCCCCATAAAACATGGAAACACAACACGTGTGTGTGTGTGTGTATATATATATAATTAGAACATAAATTAAATTAAAAAACTGTCATTCTAAAAATCATTCTAATATGCTAATTTGGTGGCAGAAAAATTTCTCATTATTATCAGTTGAAAACAGTAGCACTGCTTAATATTTTTTTACTTAAAAGCTCAGAAGCTTTAATTTGAAATATAATATTTTGTTACAAAGTAAGTCTTTGCTGTCACTTTTGATAAATGTAGTGCAACATTGCTGAATAAAATAATGATTGTAAAAAAAAATTTAATAAAATAAAAAAAGTCTTACTGACCTTAAACTTTTGAATGGTGGTGTAACACTAAAGCTACAAAATAAAACCTAAGAATCTTAAATTAGAAAACATACAGAAAATGATTCAAAACTAATCAAAAATGAAAGAATTAAATAAAGAGAAAAAAAAACAAAGCACACACTTATCCGAATGCCCTCTATTCTAGTGAAATCACAAAATAAATGGCAACCACATGTAGGATATCAGACTGAATCAGACAATCTAAGATTTGGTCAAAACATGGTTGAAACATGAGGAGCCGAATTCCACAGAGGCCCAAGACAACAGGATGTTCATAAATCAGATCCTAGCACTAGCCAGTCTGAAGCAAGCCTAACCAACTCTTTCACAGAACAGCTTTCAACATTAACACAAAAGGAATATCCATTGCAGAGTTGATGTTATACGGCTCGTTCAATGAATCGCTGGCCGTCTCAGTGATCAGCCGTAAAACAGTGATTCTGTCCAAATTCCCTTTAAAATCTTAAATGATTCCCTTTGAGATAAATTGACCTGTTTCCCTTACACACATACACCACAGTTACTGATGCAGTTTAGATTGGTTTATTCTAAAAATGGTCATTCAAACTCTTGACTTCTCACTCCTATTTCTTTAGAGCCACAGCAGCTCTGATTTAGCCATTATGGCTTATCATCACTTCAGCTACAGTGACATGTATATGATGAACATGTTGTCACTTTTCACACTTAAAAACTGGGTTCTAATTGGTTATAGAAAGAAGATAGAGAGATATCTACAGACAGGTCACAGGGCAGACGGCACAGAGCAAAACCCTGGAGAGAGCACAGCTTGTTGGGGGCAGGTGGCGTTTGCAGACAGATGGAACATATGAAGATGCTGCGTTTCCACAGGATGTACAGAACATGTAAACAAACACCAGATCCAAGAATACTCCTATACGCACATCATCTGGTTTACAGATAAATTTACACTGCTTTTTTTTGGATGTCATCATTTGAGATGTATGTGTCAATTACAAGATTTGTGAGTGTTGTATTTGGCAAGAAAGAGAACAGAGAGACTGCTAGACATGGACCATAGAACTCGGGTTCCCCATTTCTCTCTTTTACTGTCTCTGTCTGTCATTTCCTCTTGCTCGGAGGCAGCCAATTTCAGAAGCTGAAGTCAGCCATGCAATACAGTAAATATCAGAATCGCAGTGTATACGGATTCAAGCATAATTTCCTATCTGAAATCCATTAGCCACTCTCTCTGGTTAAATGAATCTTTCCCTCAAGCATGAAAAAATAAAAACAGAAAAAGAAAAAGTAAGCTTGGGCTGCAAAGTCTCATTCATAACAGGACCGGCTGGCTGATAAAGAAAGTCGAGATGATTTGGAGAATACAGACTGTTTTTGCTAGCGGATATTTTTGTGGAACGTTACAATTCCATTAAAGATTCCTGTCTGAGGGGATGGATGGAATTCCAGGGCCACATATCCACACGGTAATAACCGGACTCAGGAAACATTAGTCTTGAATCAGTCGGCTCTGATTCTTTGTGCACAGGAATGCAGGGTTGGGTGACAGAGTGTAACGTGACAGAGCAAAGAATGATAGACTGTCAAAGTCACGCTGAGCCCTTCTGCAGTAAAGCAATGGAGCAAAGTGTAGACTGATTAGACCAGCTGAGGAAAACAGAGCTGATGGACGGGTTTGTTGAGCATTGTTCAGACGATCCACAGACATGCTAAATTAAACTTGTCATCATAAAAAGTAGACTAAAAGTATACTTTCCTATTTTTAGTTTAAAAGAAGTATACTAATAGCACACTTGAATAAACTTCTTTTTCGTAAGGGATAGCCAAGAGAAGGAATCGTATTTGACAGGGCTGGGTAAACCAAATACTGATTTCTCGCTTTTAATCGATTCTCATTTTTACGAAACGATATCGATTCTTAAATCCCAAGAATCGATTAGTCTAGCCTGTTTTCAGTTAATGAACGGAACATGTAGTGACCTTCCCATCCAATAAATCGTAATAAGCTTTGTGCGTTGTTACTTTTGATATGAAACAAAGTCTCAGATTTCGAATTCTGTCCATTTATTTACGATATTCAAACAATAAAATTTAAGTTGAAATAAATCCGTCAAGTTTTATTCTAGAAATATAATTATGTAATTTCAAATTAAAAATTATAAAAACTTCGCCTAATTGAGTGTATTTTGTATTTGTATACAAATCAGCTAATTTTAACCTTCAATATTATAGTAATGTAGTACCAACCAACTACAGCACAGCATGTATATTTTACAGCATTAGTTGAAAGATTTTTTTCCTTGAGAAAAATAATCGATATTGAATCGAATTGAATCAAAATCGTAATTGAAACGAATCGCAAGCTTGTGAAGCATAATCTAATCAAATTGTGAAATTTGTGTCAAAACCCAGCCCTAATATTGAACTTAAAGGGACAGTTCACATGTCATTAAATCTGTGACTTTCTTTTTTTTCTTTTTTTTTTTTTCTCTCCATACGATGTCCAATGTAATTCTCATCTCTTATGACATTGGTTTAATGGACAGAAACAGTTAAAACATTCTTTAAAATACATTATTTTGTGTTTAGATCCTGAGAGTGAGAAAATGATTATTATTTTAATTTTTAAATATTTTTTTTTTTTTTGTCAACTCTCCCTTTAAATATACAAAATTAGACATTTATTCTTATGCAAATCAGATTCAGCTTTTGATGTTTGGTCTTTTTCGAAATACAGCCATGGATGGAAACTAAATAATGATATGCATCAAATAAAAAGTAATGAGAGAATAAATTAATATCTAAAATTACAAATTGAACTAATAGAGCAGAGATTACCCATTAGCAGTCTCTGTCTCAGATATGAACCCTGTGATCAAATCATTTGTCATAAATAAACATTATTACAAACAAAGAGTTAGTTGACAATGTACAGTGGACGGAAAACAATATGCACATGATTGCCATGACAACAGAGAGCCACTTCTTATTTTTCTCAATTTACAATGAACATTACTGAAATGCACATTCCTTAGGCATATTTACCTGTGCTAGGCGGGAATTGTAAAGACTGGACCTCTTGGAATGTTAATTGAATATCCCTGTAATAAAGTAAAAGTCAGCTCTGAATTAAAAGATAAGCATCTCCGGTTGCATTGGCACCTTTTAGAAAGTGTAGTCACGAACATAAATAAAGTTTAATTGATATTATAACTTGAATGAGAAGCTACAGACACATAATGGTACAGCATTAGGGAGCAGAAACGTGCATTACTAAAGGTCGCTGTGACAATAGCAGTGATTAAACTCATCTGCGTCACCAGATGGCTTACTGAAATAGCCTCTATAATTGCTCACATGATGATGATTACAATTTCACTGAAATTATAACTTCTATATTCTATTACCCGATCCAAGAACTGGATCATATTTGTGTTTAACTGTAGCATCCAGAGTCATTGAAACTAGCCTACCTGCTAGATACCTGGGTGACCGTGATTTCACCAAGTACAACATGTTCATCAACATCCTTGTTGATCCTGGAACAACATTCCTATCAACCAATCAGAATTGAGGGATAACTTTTCAGGAAATATCTGTTTTAGGCTTACAATCAGGGTTAGGTGCTTCTACACCCTTGTAAATGAGCTATCATTTCACACTGTTTTTAGGAATAAATTATGGGTAGGGTTAGATTTAGGGGTAGGGATTGGGTTAAGTCTATATTTTTGGACAGTTATGTTGATCCAGGATAAACAAAAGATGTTGATCCAGGAACATGTCTTACTTGGCAAAATCACGGCGACCTAGATACCTGCTAGATTTAGTGAGCATTTGTATTGCCCAGTTGTATCTTAACTGTAGAAAGTGAAAATAGTGCAAAAACTAATAAAAAAAATAATGTATATATCCTGATATTAATATATTCTAAGCTGTGAACAACCAACTGTTTATCAGTCAGTTTTTGCTGTATCCTTTCTAGCTTCCGCGGTTATGACAATGATAATTGTTCAATCGCTTAACGGCTGAGGGCTTCAAAGAAAGAAAGAAAGAAAGAAAGAAAGAAAGAAAATATCATATATCACCTTAAAATCCCACACAGGAAATCGAGGGATAAAAAAAAAAGCCGTGAAAAATTAAAAGATTGCACCTTTCTTGAAATGTGACTCATTTTCAAGAAAACAGACACAAACATACATGCCACATGTATCACAGAATTGTGGGTGGCAAGTGTTGCTGACATGTCACTTCCTCATAATTAATTCCACCTGAATTATGATTCCTGCTATGAGTAATCAGCACTGATCACAGAGCTCACTGCACAAACACATCTCTGCCCCTTACTACATTAGTAATAGTGTAGTATGTATGTGTGGGCTGGAAATTCAGTTGAATGTAACCTGCCCACTTTGCAGAGATGTGATGAGGAAGGACGGAAGCTTGATGTTGTCACACAGGGAAGGTGTCACAAGGGTTATATTACAGCAACTACACTCTTAAAAATAAAGGTGCTTCACGATGCCATAGAAGAACCTTTTTGTCTAAAAGGTTACATAAAGAACCTTTAACACCTGAAGAACCTTTCTGTTTCACAAAAGGTTCTTTGTGGTGAAAGATGTTTCTTCAGATTACAAAAAGGTAAGAAAGAGATGGTTCTTTAAAGAACCTTTGACTGAATGGTTCTTTGTGGAACCAAAAATGGTTCTCCTATGGCATTTGCTGTGAAGAACCTTTTGAAGCACCTTTATTTTTAAGAGTGTAGTCCAATTACACAAATGTGTGTTTTCTCTAGCAGTGTTTTTTTATGTTGGTTTCAAACACCTTGTTCAAAACTCTCTTAATATTTTTGAATGAACTTTATCCTCCAAACTAAAATATGAATATCAACTAAACCTACATAAGCGTGACAAAATGTCTCACCATTGGGTGCAAATGTGTGTTTAATGAACTGTATCATTTTTTCCAAAGCAGTATGGATGGAAATTCAATTTTTTTTTAATTTAGCCAAGGCCTTGATGTATCTGCCAATACAGATATGAATATAAGAGTACACCATACAAAAGTTCAGGCACAATTTGTTTATTTTATTTTTTTAAAGAAATTAATGCATAAATGTTTAATGCATCCTTGCTGAACAGAAGTATTAAAAAAATTTTTTTATTATTATTCAAATAAATCCTATACTTTTGAACTTTCTATTTATCAAAGACTTCTAAAAAAACAACAACAACAACTGTTTTCAACACTGATGATAAGAAACGTTCTCGAGCACCAAATCAACATATTAGAATAATTTCTGAAGGATCATGTGACACTGAAGACCGGAATAATAACTGCTATAAATTTAACTTTGCCATCACAGGAAAAAATTACCATTGATTAATATTAATAAATGCTTTAGAAGCATTTTTCATTGTTAGTTCAACTAATGCAGTTAACTGTTTATATTTAAATCCTTATTATAAAGTGTTACGAGACTTCTTTCAAAAATGTATGTAGAACGTGTGACAACTAACCCCAGTCTCCCCTATATAATGCTGCATTAGCAATAACAAATATCCTTTCCCCACGACAGAAGGAATTAATAAACATTGGCTTTTATGGTGTGATCTCAGCTCAGTGTGACTTCAGCGCCTCCCTCTCCGCAGGATGCTTTCCAGCATACCCTCACTACCAGCCAGGACCCCTGTAAGCACTGGGATCCAGCCAGCAATTCAGAGACACGAAACCCAGGCAAAAAGAAGTGAGGCATCATTCTGTGTTGTGGACGGTCTCCCGAGAGGACAACATGTGGAGGAAAATCAATAAGCATTGGTTAATATGCGACAGTGTACTTCTAAGAAAAAGATGCATAAATATTTTCTACTGGCTGTGGAGGCCGGTGTTTCCAAATTATTGTGATTGAAAATATATATATATTTGTTATTATTATTTTGCTGAGTTTTTTTTTTTTTTTGCAAGAAGTTCATGCAAGAAGCACAGGTCAACTGGCCAGCTAGTCAGAAACTCTGAATCAATTTTTTAACTTACATTTGGTTCCCGGCAAGTGTTCTTGGCATTTTGAACCCTGCACACACACACACGCATCAGCACAAACGATAGCACTATCACAGCTGTTCAAACACTTGAAATGGATATAAAAATCACACTTGACCCACTGTGTACAGTAGGCGGGGGGGGGGGGAG
>NW_015549594.1:72596-79717 GCF_001515605.1 Sinocyclocheilus anshuiensis | reverse complement strand
GGGGGGGGGGGGGGGGGGGTCACATCTTATTAACGGATGATCCGTTATTATGCATTCAGTCTGCTAAGTTGCAAATAAGACTCGAGATTGTAGAGCTCTTAAGGCCTGGGGTCAATAGACAGACACTAATAAAGGACGAAGGTTCTCCCCAGTATGCAGATCAGCTGGGATATATATTTCATGGAGGATTGCACATCCTGAAATTGGCCCAAAAGTAAGAAGGAAGACTTTAATCAAGGTCCTAAACTCTGAATAGTATGTCAAGATCTAAGAGTGAAATCCGGAGCGTCAAACATCTTCTTCTCCAAAAGCTCTGAAAACAAGTAATAAGGTCTGTGATTGAGTCATTCATCCCTTTCAAAAAGAAATATTCAAACCCTTAAATAAATAAAGAGCCCCGTTTCAATGCAGTAGTAAAGAAAGATGGAGAAATGCAATGCCTTTGGGCAATTTCAGTTAATCTCTTGATTTAAAGATGAGGCTGGAGGGAAGGAATAAAACTCTTTAGAGCTTTTCGGCCTGGCCTCTTATCAAAGTGGAGTTTGAATATTCCTTCAAAAAAGAGACAGACATGGACAGCTACACAGTCTCTTCTTAATGGGTTGTTACATTATGATCTTCAGTTAAATACTTCCTTCAGTTAAATAATGTCCTGGTTTGATTCTTCTGATTTCCTCAAGCAATAAGAATGAACAATGTGTCCACTTTATTATTTTAGGAGAAAGGCTTAGCAAAAAGTTTAGTTTAGCATTTTGTTGTGACACACCAGTGTTTCTCTGCACACCGAACACATCACAAAACTGTGATGCCTGATTTGAGAAAATACTCTAGTAAACTGGTTGTTTTCAAAGTGTTTTTCAGAAAGATTCCTGAAATGCATCTAGAATGTTTTTTTTTTGTTTTTTTTTGTTGTTTTTTTATGCTCGACCAATCAGATTTAAGGATTGGAACAAATTATTGCTATTAAAATTCTGACCGTAAGGCAAACATGTTGAAACCATAATCAAAACAAAATTTAAGAAATAAAAAATAACAGTATTCTAAAATAGTTGAACTGAATGTAGGGTAAACTTGTTGGAACCACAATCAAAACATTTAACTTTTTTCTTCAAACAGGCAGAAATATTCTTACAGAACCAACTGAGATTTATATAGTGGTATCACTAGAGTTAGAGCATTAAATTAGAATAAATTCAAACTAATTACAACTAGAAAAACCAAAACGAGTTTCATTATTTTTCCCCTTTTGTGCCCTGTGGTGAAGCAAAACTGGCAGATGTGAAATCGCATACAGCTGAGGTGTTCTTGCACCAGCTGAGCAACTGCCATTGAGATGAATGGGACTCAGTCCAGTCTGGGCCGTCCGCCTCTCTGGGGGATTTATAGAGGCTCCGGGGCACTTGACCACAAGCCCCATCTTAACTGCCTTCTGACTCAGGTCATTCTTTTCCTTCCAGTGTACAGTTCAGTTGATGGGTTCCAGTCCATGCGATCATGATCCTTAAATGGACCTGGAGAAGATGAAAAAGTGTATGTCAAATGCTCACTCCCCTCCTCAGGCAATGTCTTTTTTTATTCACTGAGGAACTTGGATGCACAAAATCGCAGATGGGCTTCCTCACAACTGCATCTCTGATAGTGTAGGACGTAAATACTTTTGAAATGTTAACACTTTTGAAACGTCGCATTGATCTAGTGAGTTATTACTTTAGGTTTAGAAAAAGAATGAAGCAACAGACATACAAGATCAATATAGAAAGAATCAAATGAACAAAGATACATAAGGATCAAAATAATATGATCTTCCTGTCATCTGCAAAAAAAACAAAAACAACAACAAACTGACACATCATGCTGGAAAAAAAAGTGCTGGCCTTCAATGTCTTTAGAAGTGTTTTTCTGACAAGAGGAAGTAGCATATGGTGAGTCATTTTTATCCATATGTTGCATTTCAGATCAGCTATTGGTTGTGAGAGCAAGTGGTGTTCACAGTCGGTGGTGATATCATTTGTCCTTTGATCCTGCAACCCACCTCACCTGGATCCTACTCTACCTCAGTCTGGTGTTCCATCAAAGCTCCCTCTCAGTGATCAACATTTCATCAAAGCAAAACTCCTCCAAGACCTGCAAGAACCAGGTGATACTCAATAAAGTTTATGTGACACTTATGAGGGACATTTATTACAAAATCTCAGACTTAAAATGTCTGTCATATCCAACTAATCAAACTAATGGATTTAAAGACCTTCATAAGGATGTATGAAATCATCAAATTAGATTTCTGTCCATGTGGAACACCAGTCATATTAAGATTTTATAAGTTGTTAAATAAGTTCTTAATTTTATGCAAAAATTGTGCAATTTAAGCATTTACCAGCTGCTTTAAAGGAAAAGGGAATGCCAGTATGAAACCAGGAAAGAAACATTCCTATCTGCCATTGGCTGGACAACAAAAATAAAAAAATAGCCTCACCCCAAACTTGTGCCATTGGATAAGATAGTGGCTGTATCCGAAATCGCATACTCTCTTGAGTAGGCACTTTTTTGAATAAGTAATTATTTTGCAACTGCAAAAATAGTAGGCCTATGTTTTATATAGTATGAAGGTAATCTGGACGTACTACATTCGCCATGTTGCTGGCCTCATGGGATAGGATATGCACACTTCAGAATCACGCAGGAAGTATAGGTCATCTGGGTACTTTTTACCTACTCTTTTATGAATACTGTGAATTCGGACATACTTCTTTTGTCACATACTTTTTTTTGCCTATACTATATAGTAGGGAAGCATGTGATTTTGGATGCAGCTAATGTTGCTATACGCCAGGCTTGTCAGGATTCTAAAACAAACAGAACAATGTTTTAATAGAACAGAAAGAAGTATTATAAAAATGACACTTATTCAATGGTCTTATAATACGGCTATTGCTTTATTATTCTGAGATATTTTCAAGGTGTAAATTATTTAACTCTATAAAACGTAAACTATTTAAAAGATAGGTTTGTAATTTTTTCTATGTCAAAATACATTCTCTTAATTCAGTTTGACTACTATAAATATGCAATTTTTTATAAATTCAGAAGTATATAACACTAGCAGCACACTATAGCACAGAAACCACTTCACCTTTAACCTTATCACACCTTATCGCACACTATAATATCATATGAGTGGCAATTTGATGCTATTATGACTTACACACGTGTGTTTCAAACCTTATTTGGTTGAGGCCTTTAGCTTGTATTATAGCTATAGAGTTAAATGATCTCAAAGGTATATCTCAAAATGCTGTTATGTTGTGTGTCTGTGTGAGAGTGAGTGCAAATTCAAACTCATTAAAAGTTAAGTATACCAACACACCTCCTCTTTTATCTCCACCAAAGTACTCCCTAGTGGGCTTAAGTGTGGATAGTGAAACAGCAGACTTAATAAAGATATTGAGTTTTATAATGAGTTTATCATATATTCAGATAATATAATTTGTACATTAAACAGAAACTGCTTGAATACATCAGTAAACTGTCTCCAATAGTCAAGATCTGTCAAACACATTCAGAAAGACCTGCATAAAAAAAAAACTTTGACAGACAGCAGATTCTGTGAGAGTGACAGACTTCATATCCAGCTGAACCTGCTGAAATATTGATTAACAATGCAGAATCATGAGAATATAACTGCAGCAAAAAATCTACAGAGACAAGTAATATTATAGATATTGCTCCAATGGAGTATCAGAATAAAATAAAAACAGCTTTGAGAACATAATATCAATTCCGTTTTACCTAAAATGCAATTTCTTTGTGTATTGTCAAGCTGTTTGTAATGTGGAAATTAAGTACAAAAATTCAGGGCAAAATGGTGCAATTTCATGATACTTTGCAATCGTTTTATTGTTATGGTTTTACAAATATGTATCATTATTTTTTATTGATAGTCTGCTTTTAACTTGGAGGGTTTATTATTTTGCTGGTTTATAATGGTAATCTTGTTATAGTAACACATAAACGGTGGCAATAATGTAAACCCACATCTAATAATGGAGAACACTGTCTAAACAGTGGTTTTCCACTGAGACCATTTACACAAATTGCAAAATGAATAGTTTTTTGGTAATGTTATTTGGTGTTTGCTGTTTGGCGGAACAGTGCAATCATTTCAGTGACTGTTAAGAAATAATTCAAGGTCAATGTGAACAAAATGAGAAGGACATTCAATATCGCAGGATAACCAGCTCTCAATATGGCTGTCACAGTTTCGGGCTGCATGCTGAGGAAGTAACCAAAGCAATATGAACTTGAAACCTGTGTAAGTGCAATATTTGTAAGTTCGGGAGGAGCGACAGGCTGATCATGACATGGGTGTCACATTCTTTATGGGTTTGCAATGCTTAAGAAAAATGTTTCACAAAAGCATTTTGCACAATTGTAAACACACATTGGTGGGTTAAAGCAGGGGAATCATACAGATTCAAAATTGAATTAAAATAATACAAATAATAAAATAAAATAAAAAGAGTGAGTTTTATAATGAGTTTATCATATATTCAAATAATACAATTTGTAAATTAAACTAAAATTGCTCAAACGTATTAGTAAACTACCCCAAGTGAATCATACCCATTCAAAAATGTAAAAACAAAATAAAATAAAATTACATTTCTGCACCACTTTGTGCTTGAGAACTAGCCAAAAAAGCATGTCATTATTTTATTATAAACTCTTTTGAATGTACACTAAAATAAGCAGAAAGGGAGTGAGGAATTAGCAAGAAATCTCTTTAAAGGAGGTAAACAAAAGTAGTTTTCACAGAAAATTACAGCACTGTCCAGACCCCTCGCAGAGCTGAAGGGATGGAGGTTAATTGACTCCGTTGCTTTGACACAATCTGTATTGTTAAAAGCGCTATATAAATAAAGGTGACTTGACTTGACTTGACTTGTTTAAGGTTTCTTGTGAACTGAGAGAAAATGGGTCATTAATTATATGGAAATTCCCATTCAAAACTAATTCCTATTAGAAAGTAAAAATAATCCAGGACATGCATTCTATACAGATTCACTGATGAAAAGAAAAGCACCTGATGAAACCCATTTTAATGAATTTTGCAAAGCTCAGATTAGAATGTCTGGTGAATTATACTGCATGAAATTTCTCTAGGTGAATTAAATTAAAGTTTAATCTTACTTATCTTATTTCACTTTTATTTTTAATTACACACACACACACACACACACACACACACATGAGGAATTAGCAAGAAATCTCTTTAAAGGAGGTAAACAAAAGTAGTTTTCACAGAAAATTACAGCACTGTCCAGACCCCTCGCAGAGCTGAAGGGATGGAGGTTAATTGACTCCCAGAATAGCCACTGAGAGCTTGTGTATAGGTAGGCTCTGATCCAGGCTCCATCTGGACTCAGCCAGTTTTAGCAATACTGTCTGTTACCAGGCTTCATTTGCTTCTTAAATAGGCCCTAGATGATGCTTCAGTATAGAAGTGTCCATGTTGGAGTCTAATGTTGAAGTATCAGCTGTGCTATCAAACAGAAACAAATAACACCCGAATAGTACCCGCATCAAAAGGAAATCAGGCACTTACGTATATTACCATTTCCTCACGTCTTCTGTACCCATGAGAAAGAGAACATCTTGATCTCATCACATTCGGAATGAGGAACACAGAATGCAGATCAGAGCTTTCTGGCTGCATGTTTACTTTAGTTGTGAGCATCAAGGGTTTTTAATCCAGTCCAATTCAATCCTATTGAAGGACATTCGATCCCTTGTGGAGAACGTGATGACAACTTCATTGCAATATAATCATGTCACGTCATCCATCATAACAGGATCACTGAAGAACAATACAAAAAGCATTTCTGACATGTGAAATCGTTCTTCTCTCTATTAGGATATTTTGCACTGCCAAAAGGCCCACGTGTATCAGCTCTTTAAAAAAAAAAACATTCAAAGGAATTTCATAATGTCAGGTGGACAGCAATCATAAGAAAAGGGTGCATTCCAAAGCTAAAACAAAGAAATGCAGGTATATTCAAGGCGCTAGTGGAATGCAGATTAATAGAGTTATTGGTATTCCACATGCAAATTTGCACGTTTTACATTCCTTTAGTGATGCCAACAAACAGAGGATGAACAAAGTCATACAGATGAACCCATTGACAATATGTCACTTATCAGAGTTAAATCTTTTATACTATGATCTGCCCTTTAATAGACAGGTTTGACTCAAATATGCTTAGGTTCAGAGAAAACAGAGCGTGAAAATTCATATCAAATCAATGAAAATTCAATGAGAGAACTCAGAAGCCATTTTCTCAGCTGTAGTGTTGGTACATGTGTTTTGCCTTTCTAGGGCAGTGTTTACAGCGCGCTGCTAATTCTCCCACCACCTCTACTCCGTGTGTTTCTCTGCACAGGCCCGGTGCACCCAGGACGCGATCTTCCCAGATGTCCTTCACTCCGGCGCCGGGACACCACGGACCCTGGGTGCCCCCCCCACGGAAGACGCGAGCCAGGCCCCGGGCGACGACCTCTCCCCCTCCGCCGCCTCCGGTCTTCGAGATCTCCACCCGGAACCGCTTCGCTCCCCTCCGCGAGACGGAACGCGACGCTGTGATCATCGGAGACTCCATCGTCCGGCACGTCCGTGCTACGTTAGCTGAAGGTAAAGTGCACACTCACTGTTTCCCTGGTGCTCGTGTTCTCGATGTTTCTGCGCAGATACCCGCGATCCTGAAGGGTGACGAGAGCCCCGGAGCAGTCGTTCTTCACGCGGGGGTTAACGACACCAAGCTGCGGCAGACGGAGACACTGAAGAGGGACTTCAGGAGCCTGATCGAGACGGTGCGCCGCACATCGCCCGCGACGACGATCATCGTGTCAGGACCGCTTCCCACGTATCGACGAGGACATGAAAGGTTCAGTAGGCTTTTTGCTTTAAATGAATGGTTATTGTCATGGTGTAAAGAACAGAAACTGCTCTTTGTTAATAAAGAGCGTCCTAGGCTTTTTTGGGAGCGTCCTAGGCTTTTTCGCGCTGATGGCCTGCACCCCAGCAGAGTCAGAGCGGAACTCATGTCGGACAACATCTCCAGGACGCT
>NW_015549594.1:58911-70303 GCF_001515605.1 Sinocyclocheilus anshuiensis | reverse complement strand
TCAGAGGACCTCAGATGATGCCAACCCTGAAACAACATACAGAACTACCACATTTTGCTATAAGTTTGATTGCATCATATAATAATTGCTGTTAATAGTGTTCATCGTCTGTTTTATTACGTCTTAAATTGATTTTTCCGTACTGCTGGTTCGTCTGGTCAGAGGAGAACTGGCCCCCCGACTGAGCCTGGTTTCTCCCAAGGTTTTTTCTCCATTCTGTCACCGATGGAGTTTTGGTTCCTTGCCGCTGTCGCCTCTGGCTTGCTTAGTTGGGGACACTTCATTTCCAGCGATACCGTTGACTTGATTGCAAAGATACTATTTAAACTGAGCTGGATGTTGACATCACTGAATTCAATGATGAACTGTCTTTAACTGAAAAATTTGTGTTTACTATTGTCATTTTGCATTATTGACACTATTTTCCTAATTAATGCTGTTCAGTTGCTTTGACACAATCTGTATTGTTAAAAGCGCTATATAAATAAAGGTGACTTGACTTGACTTGACTTGTTTAAGGTTTCTTGTGAACTGAGAGAAAATGGGTCATTAATTATATGGAAATTCCCATTCAAAACTAAT
This sequence comes from Sinocyclocheilus anshuiensis, assembly GCF_001515605.1. Lineage (NCBI taxonomy): Eukaryota > Metazoa > Chordata > Actinopteri > Cypriniformes > Cyprinidae > Sinocyclocheilus > Sinocyclocheilus anshuiensis. The sequence goes on along the minus strand of NW_015549594.1, from coordinate 69,721 downwards.
TCCTATTAGAAAGTAAAAATAATCCAGGACATGCATTCTATACAGATTCACTGATGAAAAGAAAAGCACCTGATGAAACCCATTTTAATGAATTTTGCAAAGCTCAGATTAGAATGTCTGGTGAATTATACTGCATGAAATTTCTCTAGGTGAATTAAATTAAAGTTTAATCTTACTTATCTTATTTCACTTTTATTTTTAATTACACACACACACACACACACACACACACACACACACTGTAACTACACTGTAACAAGCAAAAAAAAAAGCTTTCAGTTTATATATAGAATAGTTTTCTATTACTTTCTATTAATAATAATAGTTTCGGCCAATTCAATTATTCAAGTGCAAAAACTTATGTATATTCCATCAGTCTAGCATCTCATAACACAGTATAATCTGGCTATGTATTTATTTTTACAGGAATATTTTACATTGGTTTTCTGACGATATTACACCACATCAGCACCTGCAGAGAAAAGCCCTCAGATCTGCAGACTGTCTACTAACGGCACTGTTTGATTAATTTGCATCTCATTTACATTCTGCTTCTTGCCATTAAAGCTTCTCAAGAGCTTGTCTGTGTTGGATTGTCCTTGAATGACTCGTAATGATGTCAGTTCTTTTCTTAGGATCTAAATGGAAGGAGTAGGGTGTAATTAATTATAAAGTGTTTTGCTTATCTGTATCCTCAGCACATCTATTGCAACAAAATATAACATTTAAACAAATGTTTACTGTATGTGCATGTATGTCTGGGGCCCAGAGACCCCAATAATGTATGCGTAAAATGATCATTGTAATTTTGAAATCCCAGTAGGCAGATACAATTAAAGATTTAAGTCTGTTGTATGTGTTTCTGGGCTATTAAAGCAGTCTTGGGGTCTCTCAGTCTCCAAACAAAACATGGGGCTTAACACCAGACAGCTGCATTTATTCATATACATTGCAGTGAAGATCGGTAGGAGGATCATATGAAATTTAGATACAGGAAAGACCCCTGCAGTCAAATCCAACATGAGTGAGCTCAAGACTTTCACAAAACTTTTTGCTGAATCTAAGCACTGAATCTTGTCAGAAGGAATTACTTCTGAATATACTGACGGCACTCTTTGTGTCTGGAGATTGCTCAAGAGTGAAGCAGTAATGAACTGATGTTATGAATTGAGAATATTTCCTGCAACGTCCTGAAGTGCCTATCACACTGTCTTGATATGCTGAAAGTCTTTCTCCACATCATAAGTGTGCTTTCTCTGCAGACAGTAGATTTCATCATCTACTCTATCTTGCTTTTCATGAAAGTGCTACACTCATCAAATCTGAATGATGCTAACATGGTTTGAAGAGCCCAAACATCACTGTATAAGGTCTGCCTACCAACAAAATAAACTAAATTAAAAGAAATGGTAACTATAGAGGAGCTGAACTCTATTCTCCCACTTGACATCTTGTTTTGCTGTCAGGAACACTCCATATGACAACAGAAGCAGGCAAGGCTAATCTCATTAAAACCGAAAAGTGCTGAATAGCCAGACTATCAAACAGTAGATTCACAAGCATAGCCTTCAGTGTGGACTAGATATGCCAGGATTGCTTGTATCATTTTTCAACAGATATATTTTAACCACATATTCTCTATTGGTGATAGCTGAGAGCTGGAAAAGAACAAACACCATGTTAAAATATTATTTATTTTATCTACTGATAAAATGTGTGTCTGAGTTAAAGTTAAAGAGATAGTTCACCCAAAAATGAAAATTCCGTCATTAATTACTCACCCTCATGTCCTTCCAAACCCGTAAGACCTTCGTTCATCTTCAGGACACAAATTAAGAGCTTTCTGACCCTGCATAGACAGCGAGGGAACTACCACATTCAAGGCCCAAAAAGGTTGTAAGGACATTGTTAAAATCATCCCTGTGACATCAGTGATTCAACCTTAATTTTATGAAGCTACGAGAATACTTTTTGTGCGCAAAGAAACCAAAAATAAAGACTTTATTCAACAATTTCTTCTCCTCAGTTTCAGTCTTTAATGCGCGTTTTGTTTTCTTCGTGCACAAAAAGTATTCTTGTAGCTTCATGAAATTAATTAATCAGTTGAACCACTGATGTCACATGGACTATTTTAACAATGTCCTTAATACCTTTCTGGGCCTTGAACATAGTTGTGTTGCTGTCTATGGAGGATCAGAAAGCTCTTAATTTGTGTTCTGAAGATGGATGAAGGTCTTATGGGTTTGGAAGGACATGAGGGTGAGTAATTAATGACAGAATTTTCATTTTTGGGTGAACTATCCCTTTAACATTTTAGCCTTTTTAGACAACTTTCTTGGCTTTTTACAGGCTGTATTTAGTTATTTCAAATTAACGAAACACGTCAGGTTACAAGCTCAAGCTGTTTGTACAGTTTCCTTCGGGAACATCAGGTTCTATTGAGATTTCGAGCTAAGGCACAAGTTTGACAGCCTCATTCCTGCATGCAAATTTAGTACAGGGCACCCTGAGACCTGTGATCTTGTTGTTCATGTAATAGTGGTGGTGATTTCAGAAGAAGCAATCATTACTACAAAAGGTGCTCCAGCATGCATGTCAAATGAAGAGCTTCTTGTGTTCCTGTATCATTATTATTGAAAGGTTTTCATTGACATTTCAGGTGTCAGCATTGCAAGAGTTGCGGACTTGTCAGTCCGTCACAGAATGCAAATTGTTTCTGACAGACACACTCTCACACCGCACCACTAGATCGACAGCAAGCCAAGGCCAAACGCAATAGTGCACAGCATGGATGCTCACACAGCACAGGCACACAGATTAAAGAAAACCAAAGCCGGAAAATAGATTCGAAAGCAGCTTGGTCCCTCTTTCTAGGGCAGAAGGTTTCTCTTTTAAGTGTCATAATCACATTAGACCGCTTGTGGACTGCATCGTCTGTCATACTGCATGTAAAAACAATACACTTTCATAAGGAAACGTCACTTGAGCTACTTTTACACTATACTGCAGTAAGTGCACCACCAAATCTTTACTCTGGTGCTGTAATGTGTAGTTTCAGAGGAGTCCATTACATTACCAAAGACCAAACTTTTATAGTTAAAATAAATATCAAGTGTCATGATTTCCATTATTTCATTACTTTATTAATTAATCATTTGTTTATTATTGTTATATTATTTTTTTTTTCTGTGCTTCAAAATATCAAAAAGTATATTCATTATAACAGTATTAGTTATAATAATAATTCTAATAATAATAATAGTAAACTATAATGATATTTTAATTGTTATTTTATTATAATACTGTTATTTCTAATTTATAGTATAAAATAATAATTTTATAAAATAATAATAATAATACTTAGCAGCAGTAGTAGTAGTAGTAGTATATAATGATACTTTTACTTTCATGTTTCATCATTACATAATCATTGTATCAATATAATAATAATAATAAAAATAATAATCTATTTTACATTATTCATGGGGAAATTTACAATATAATATATTTTAACACTTTATAGTAAGGTTCCATTTGTTAACTTCATTGCTTAATGAAAAATATTTTATTTATTATACGCATTTGTTTAAGCATTTTTAAATCTTTGCTCATGTTAATTTCATCATTTACTAATATGTTGTTAAAATGTTGTTAAAACAAAAATGTATATGTTAATATTATTTAATGGACCTGAGCTAAGATAGACTAACAACAAGCTGTATTTTTATTAACTAACATTAAAGATCAATAAACTAAAGATTAATAAATACTGTAATAATGCAATATATTTAACTCATGTTATCTAATGGGACTTTAGGCAAAGTCTACATAACAGAAAATACAATCTAAAATGTATAATAAATAAAATATAAAAGATGTAATGATATATAAATATAAATGAATAAACATTAATATAAATATAAATTTTATTTTTTTGTTTTACCAATTTTTTGGTGGTAAAAGTCACTAGATGTTTGTTTTATGGACAACCTTGCTGGAAAAAAATACAATAATTACACATATGGTATGCAAAGGGAAAGAAAACAACTACAACTGAGAAGAATCACATGTTCCTGAAATACATTACTCTTGTTATTTGCATAAAAAATGTGTGGCAAAGCATGCTGGATCCTCTAACTTAACTTACGTTGAAACAAATCAAGTTTCATTAAAGTACATCACAGACAGCAGATGTTATTTAAGGAAGATAAACAAAATGCAAGCTGGTAATTACACCAAGATGAAAGATTATGCTGTTTTAAATTATTTATTATATATCGTCTTTCCAACCCTTCCATTCCTTCATCATATCACAGCTCTTGTAATTATAACTCATAAATGAGACATGGGGATGTTTGTACTCTACACAAGATAGACCACAGATCACCACTGATGCATCTGCTTAGCTTGTGAAATCATCAGTTCTCTCTCCATCAGGAATCTTTGAGCTCAGACTCCACAAAAAGATAAGTCACTATCAATGCATGCATGGCTGACTCCTTCTTTTAAGGGAAGAAAACATCAGTCTACTGTGGAGAATGAAATACTTCCAGACTTAGATAGTGAGAATGATGTGTGATCCTGACAGAAGTTGCACAGTGAGCTCTGATCCTCCCGTTTGATTTTGTAAGGCACAGCTCTCCATGTACGAGAAACAAAAATACACTATTTATCTTTCCTTTTCAAGTCATGTATATGCATGACTGAACAGCACTGAAAGAAGTGTTCATAGCGTGGCAAGAACAAAAGATAGGAGCTATTTTTGTCAATCCAAATGACTCAGCAGGAAGCTGTACATACAGTAACCTCTCTCTTATTCTAACAGGTCCATTCACTTCTAAAAGCATGCATTAAAACAATTACAGGTCATGTTATTATGCTTTCTATGGCATTGCGAGCTGCACTAAATGATCAGAGGCTCAATGAAACTTCCCAATGTTATGAACAAGGACTTGTCAAGAAATGATAGCTTTATGACAGGATATAGGATGATCAGATCTCCTACCTGAACACTGTAGCATAGATAATTCCCATTAGTAGAGTTATTAATCATGGCCAATATCAATACAGTGTAAAAATAATTTTATGTAAATCATTGTAAAGAATATGTTATACAAGAAAAAAACATTTCAGTTTGTTGCTACTTCAAAATTTCACATTTAATCTAATATGTTACTTGCTCTTTCTTTATAATTATTAGATCAATTTGCCATATCAGCCATTTCAGAGTGAAAATTGTTTCTACACAGATTTTTAAAATGTATTTCATTATTATTATTATTATTATTTAAGTGAAGTATCTATAGGTATCATGCCTATAAAGTTTGGTTCTAGTACATAAGCATACAAATGCTGAATCATGCAATAATTAATGTACTGACAGCATCTAAAACGGGAGCGCTTTTATGTATAAATGTACAAATTAAGGTTAATAATATATAGCAGGGGTGGTGAACTCCGGTCCTGGAGAGCCGCAGCCCTGCAGAGTACAGCTACAACCCTAATTAAAACCTACCTGCCTGTAGCTTTCTAGTAACCCTTCAGACCTTGATTAGCTTGTTCAGGTGTGTTTGATTAGGGTTGAAGCAAAACTCTGCAGGGCTGCGGCTCTGCAGGACCGATGTTCGCCACCCCTGATATATAGAATTCATGGAATATGCTGATTTTATTGAAATTATGATAATTTATATTTAATTACTTTTTAACACCAATCACATTTTACACAGTTAATTTGTATACACTATATGGACAAAAGTATTGGGACACCTGACCATTACACCAACAGGGACTTTAATGATATTGCATTATGAATGCATAGATATTAATATGGAGTTTGAAGTATTTCTGTTGGAAGTTTTATTTACATTCTTCCTGTAAAGCATTTGTGAGGTCAGGCACTGATGTTGGACGAGAAGCCCTGGCCCACAATCTTCATGGAGTGTTCGATGGGGTTAAGGTCAGGGCTCTGTGCAGGCCAGTCAAGTTCTTCCACACCAAACTCATCCAACCATGTTTTTATGGACCTTGCTTTGTTTTTCTTGCTGGAAAAGAAAAGGGCCTTCCCCAAAAGTTGGAGACATAGCATTGTCCAAAATGTCTTGGTATGCTGAAGCATTCAAATTTGGCCTAGCCAAGTCTCTGAAAAGCAGCCCCACCATTATCCCTCCTGGAAGTTTGGAACACTTCAGCTATGATTTAGCAAAGAGTTGGTGACTTTTACACACCACACATTCAGCACTTGGTGACAGTAAATATGTTTTAATATTTATAAGATATGATATAGTCTAGTTAAGCAACATGACACGAACAAAAGAGTGCAGTTTACCTTGAAAACCAGTATGACTGCAAATTTAATTTTGATTTTATGCAAGAGTTCAAACACTTAGTTAATATTAAGTGACTTACATTTTAGACACAGTCAGTGCTGACTGTTGTGCTCCATTTAAGGAAAATAGTTCTAAACAAAGATCACAGCATTAGTCACACATGTCTGAGCAACACGGTGTTTCGTTACGAAATGATTCAGTGTATCGAATGAATCAATGATTCAGTAACCCATTCATAAAGACAGGCACTTTGTTCATTCTTGAATGAATCAGCAGTCTGAAGGAATCGTTTGAATTAATGACTCAATGACGCACTCAATAAGACAGTCGCTTGCTGCTGCCTGCTGGCGGTTTACTTTCATATTTAAAAGTATTTCAGATTTCTATATTCAACTTTTAATTTAAAATTGTAATTTAAAACAACATTATTTATGCAGTTGTAATTTTGCAGCGTAAATGCATTCATGGCATGCTACATTTGAGCTTCATTGCATTTGTCTGTGTAAAAATGCATCTAAAATGTCACTTCAAGCTGCTTCACATTATTCTGCAGTGGAAAGATCTGTTTGTTGATTCTGATTTCATTTTATTGGTAACAGTTCTATAGTGTCTCATTGTATTAACTGTAATTTTTATTAAAATTGATTTAACTATTTGATATGAAAAATTATCCATACATTTAATTCTTCTTCTTCTTCTTCTCCTCCCACACTAACAAGTGTATTGAAAAAGACTGCCTTTTATATAGGCAAAAATGACCTGGAATTCAATTTAAAGGGGTCATATGATGTTGCTAAAAAGAACATTATTTTGTGTATTTGGTGTAATGAAATGTGTTTATGTGGTTTAAGGTTCAAAAAACACATTATTTTCCACATACTGTACATTATTGCTTCTCCTCTATGCCCCACCTTTCTGAAACGCACCGATTTTTACAAAGCTCATCGGTCTGAAAAGCGAGGTGTGCTCTGATTGGCCAGCTATCCAGTGCGCTGTGATTGGCCGAATACCTCAAGCGTGTGACGGAAATGTTACACGCCTTACCCTACTGAGAAAGGAAAAATTTAAATCGCATCATATGACCCCTTTAAGTACATTTTAGTATGCACTCGTGAACTTTAATCATATAAAATGTAATTTCCCAGCAACAAAATTGTGGCCGGTGAAAATGCTGAGTGGCTAGTAATTTTGGAAAACCACTAGCCACAGTGGCTGGTAAGCAAAAAAGTTAATGTCAAGCCCTGCATCCTATCTATCACAGTACGATGCCTGAATTAATTGAGCTCTTTATAACGACCCATGTTTTTCACAAATGTTTACAACCTGAATTCAAAATTAAGGTCTAATACTTTTGTCCATCTAGTGTACATCTAATCGGACAAGATTTGACATGAAAAGTTTCATTCAATCCTGTAGGACTTTCTTTTTGCACATCATACATCAACATTATCAATGTTTCACATGTATTTCATAATTTAATTCAGTCATACAAGTGCAAATTACTGTTATTAGTGCCATCTGGATTTCATTTACATCTTTTCTAAATAAATTTGCAGTTTAAACAGGCCTTTCCCAATCAAAGTTTCAAGATAAATGAAAAATGCTAATATCTTATCTATATAGCACATTTGCTATTGTTTTTTTATCGAGTCTGTACGATTTTTTTTTTAAGAAATTAATAGTTCTATTCAATATGGATGCATTAAATTGATCAAATGTTACAGTAAATACATTTAAATTAAATAAATGTTATTTCTATGTTTTGATCTATTTTCCATTCATCAAGAATCATTCAAATGTAGCACAGCTTTATTAAGCAGCTAAGCTGTTTTCAACATTGATAATAATAGGAAAAGTTTCTTGAGCACCAAATTTTACTACTTTGGTTTGAGTAGAGATTGCAATTCTTGGCATGGCCCTGAGTGCTACACTAACTTCTGACTTGAAAAACTATATTTATATCTCTATATTCACATTTTTATATCAATTTCTCACCCTCATAAAAGTGAACTGCAAATCCCCACTGAGCAACAGCTTAAATTAAGCGCTTTATTTCCACCCTGTTAATTTTCCAGCCACTGTGTACATAATCTAGCTAAAGTGCATATGTCTGAAAATCTGCTAAATCCTTTTATGGAAATATTCCTTTTGAATTACACAAGAATATTGATCTTTAAAGGGTATAGCATTTAAAAGGTACTACAGGAATGACCCATATGTAGGCTTCTGCTAAATTACATCTCACAGCTTGGATTAATTAAACCACCAATATTCCAATGAAGTTTTGCTAAAGTATCCATGCAGTGGATCTTCAGGACTGTAGTGGCTTGTTAGAGCAGCCACGGCTTGCCAGCGTGACTGGCTCAGATATAAAGGAGGCCGTGTGGAAAGGGTCCAGCAGTGGTCTCCTGTCTCTGTAGGTTGGCTTTCCTGCTGTGGAGACAGCACAGCATGAGGCATCACAGGCTTGGGAAGGATCGATGGAGCAACGTGAGAAAAGCTTTAAATAAAAGTTTGGCCATGAGGGTGTATGTTGTATCAGGGAAAAAACAAATATCTGGTTTGTTTGCTATTGTTCTGACAGCTGACTGTTGGTACAGTACAGTTTACAGTATTTATCATCTGTAGGCTCGTGTGTCATATCAGGCTTCTGCAATAATAATAATTATTATTATTGTTGTTTAATATATATATATATTATTAATTTGTAACATTATAAGTAGAATATTATACATTACTAAATGTCACACATAATAAACAATTTATAACACTTATCAGTTGCTGATATTCACTACCAGTCAAAGATTTTTGAACAGTAAGATTTTTAATGTTTTTAAAGAATTCTCTTCTGCTCACCAAGCCTTTTTGAATTTTGAAATATTTTTATTTTTTAAACAGTTTTATTTGAATATATTTTTATATAATTTATTCTTATTATTTATAATTTATAATATATTTTTATATAATTTTGTAATTTATTCCTGTGATTTCAAAGCTGAAATTTTAACATCATTATTCCAGTCATATGATCCTTCAGAAATCATTCTAATATATTCATTTGCGACTCAAAAAACATTTATTATTATTATTATGTTGAAAACAGCTGAGTAGAATTTTTTCAGGTTTCTTGCTTTGAATGGTATAGTATGTAATGTTACAAAAGCTTTTTATTTCAGATAAATGCTGATCTTTGGATCATTCTATTTATCAAAGAATCCTGAAAAAATTTACTGAACTGTTTTAAATATTATTTGAAATAGTAAAAATAGTTCACAATATTACCTGCTTTCGCTGTTTGAATCAAATAAATGCAGGCTTGGTGAGCAGAAAAGAATTCTTTACAAAACATTAAAAATCGTACTGTTCAAAAACTATTGACTGGTAGTGTATATTGAAAAAAAAAGCATAATATTAATAATAATTATAATAATGATAATAATAATATAAATGGTTAAACAATTTTTTTGTAAATATATTTTAATAGAAAGGTAAGATATTTATATAGACATTTTATTATAATATTTGAAAAAGTTTACATTTATTATTATTATTAATGTACATTATTATAGATTTTATTACAATGTATTAATTTTATTTAAAAAAAATCACTTTGGCAAGAGAAATTACTTAAAATCATCATTAGTCTTTCACCTAAATCCCTCACAATCCTCTAAAATGGCCTCTTCCCCTTGCTTCAGTATTTCTGCTTCATGTTTGTTTGTTTTTTTATCAGGGTCTCCACACTCTTGCTGGCCCGGGGTGTGATGGCATTTGACTTGAACGGCCGGCTGATGGTATACCAGAACCCACTGCTCCTCCGGATGACCAGCCCTCTGTCCTGGCTGAGCGCTGCGCTGCTCACAAATGTCACTCGTACACAGAGCCTGCCAACTCTTTCATTAGCAAACATGACCTGGCTTCCATCACATGACAAACAACCCTGCGGGTCAGCGACCCCTTGCTAAAGATCTCCCACCTGCTCTGCCGTAAACAGACCTGCTGTGTGCATAAGTAATGATTATATGAATCAAGCTGTTGTTTACATCTACAGCATCTTTATACTGTCATTTGTGTTCTCTGTAAACAACTAATGTGAAATCAGTTACTTGGAACCTAAAGTTGTATTACAGTGTCCAGAATTAAAGACTTCAAATAATACTATAAAATAATTTGAGAGTGTAGTTTTCTTTATGTTAATATATTTCCTGCAGAAACAAGAAGGTTGAGACATATTGTATATTTAAAAAAAAAAAAACGAGAAAAAAAAAAACATTAGGCTACATAATGTTACATCACAGAAATTATTCAAGACTTATTTGCTGGTGGCATGCAGTATTTATGGGGAGGGACATTCTTATTGTACACAGAATCTGATTGGACAAAAATCTGACTAGTGCAGTATGAGTCATCAATATTATGCACACTGTTTTTTGGAAGCTAGAAATTGCTAAATAAATTTGCAAAATGCATTTAATATATATATA
>NW_015549594.1:26671-58901 GCF_001515605.1 Sinocyclocheilus anshuiensis | reverse complement strand
ATATATAAATTTGCTAAAAGTAAAAGCATTCATGCTTCAAATTGCAATAACAGGCAAAATAACACCCAATGTGAGGAAAATAAGATAAGAAACTGTAACAAAATACATGGTTTACATCATATTGTAAGAATGATAATCTAAACCACACTAGGCCTACCATTTGTAACAAGCGATTCAAGGACATACAATTATCTACAAAACATTTTCAGTAATTTTTACCTCAATAGAAAATTTACTATCAGATAATATCTAAGATGAGGTTTTTGTTATTTTTCAATAGAATTAATTTCATGATTTCCTTTTCAAGATTTGTCGCAAATTTGCAAGATAAAAATTAAATGTATACACACACACACACACACTTAAAACTGACATAAATTAAAAGCTAGGCCTATATAAAAAAAAGCAGTATTTCATGTAGCCTACTCGTAATGCCAAAGATTTAAATCATTTTAAATCAACAACAAAACTCTTTCTATAGCTACACGCTTACACTTTTCTCCAGTTACAAACATCTGCTGAAATCGCTGTGAATTTATGGCTGTTTTTGCCTTCACTCCCATAATAAACAGTAAACGTGCGAACGGATCATTCGTTTTAATTAGCAAAAGTTTACATGCAGCATGATTTATGTTTTGGCGTTTAACATCACCATCAACTGCTCTCTTGACTGTTTGCTGTTTCAAATTACCAGAGCTGGCAGGCAGATCAGAGCAGCTGTGTGTATGTCTATGACTAATACCACAGATACAAACAGCGGTGCGGCGGAAGCATTTTTTTTCCGCGCTCCCCGCATTATGAGGTCTCATCTTCACCAATTCAAGAGTCTAATCTAATTTCCCTCAGACTTGTAGAGCGTGAACAAGCCGCTGTGAAGCTTGGCATCTGAAGACGGTCTGCGACAAAGGCTCTGAGAATAAACATGAACGAGCGTGTCTGCATGTCTTGTGATCAGAGGCCATTGATCTATGTGTTCCTGGTCAGTGTTGCCAGATTGGATGGACGATTTGCAGCCCAAAAGCTCGCAAAAACCCACCCAAAACTTTAACTGTCAAAATAATGTGATGGAATATGTAAATCAAGGTTGATATGGGCCATTTTAACTCCTTAAAACAAAACAATGTTGACAAAATAATTTATATAACGTTAGATAAATTTCCCAGGTAAACGGATTGAATCGGGGCATATACATTAAAGGGAATTAGGCTACCGAACATGAGTAAAATATTCAAGCAGACACTGTCAAAACGGCAATCAAGAAATGCATCATTTTCAACGTCAGCAGTCAGAATAATCCAATTTAAATGCAAAAAGTGCCCAATATAAGTGATAGGAAAAAGCAACGTTGCAGGTATTTCACACTCGTTCATGCACACACCATGACAGTCAAAACTGTGTCATTCATTGATAGGCTACATACTGAATTATAATCCGACAATTAAATAAAATAAAATAAAAAAACAATAATGCGCTTACCTTCGTGTCGGTCTATAATTTTACACAGAACTGGAAGCCTCTAGTTAAGTTCATATTGTAGAACATAATACAGAACTTTGCACAGTCAAAACTAATCAAGTCTAGCAGTTTTCAAGGATTTATCAATCTGGACGTTTAAAAGATAAAAGACATGATCGTATAAACTGACATATTTAGTTTCGGTTATGATTAATTCAAATGTGCTCTGATTTCGGAGTTGCAGTGATAGAGCCTTCCTGTCATCTCACTCCACAATAATTCACGTTTTGAGAGTTGAGTCACTCTCCCACTCTTTAACTTATATTTAGGCATTGTGATTACTTGAAAATTCAAAATCAGATACGTTATAACTTATCACGCTAAAAACTTGTCACTCATGAATCATAACATCTGTCTGCTGAGCCCTCGTGATAAGTGGGCTGTCGACGTTTACATCAGCACCAACGCCTCTGCAGTGTGTGTGTGTGTGTGTGTGTGTAGTAGGCTAACATTGTGATGACTGATTGGATGCAGTACATGCATACTTGGGCTTGTTTGTTAAACAATTTGCCTATGCAATGTATATGTTTGAAAACCGCCAAACTGACCCCAAACCAGCCCAAATTTTGTCCACCCGCCCAAGCCAATTATTACCCGCACACTCAAATTCAAAACCGCCCAAACTGGCAACACTGTTCCTGGTATGAAATAGTGATGTGTCGTTCGCGAACGAGCCGGCTCCAAGAGCCGATTCTTTGTAGCGAACGAGAAGAGCCGATTCCCGTCGGGGGAGAGCCGAATCTTCAGCCGGAGCCTTATATTTTAGGCCAATTTAGCAGTTGTGAATGGTTTGTGTGTTGGTAAGCAATTTTTTATTTAGTGTTCATAAAAAACTTATTTTTATGCATTTTTTCGTTACAAAAACAGAACAAAACAAACAAACAAACAAAAATACACATGCGGCTAATCACATGGGAGGACAGACTAGGATCATACCATTATGTGAAAGAAGGAATGGGGACACAAGCTCCGAAGATAGCGAGTGTAGTGGTAAAGGCCAGGTACACAGAGCGACAGAGAGAGACGGGGGAGCCGGATTTAAATGCAAGCGCGTTGGATAAGGTAGGAAGCATTGACTGTGGGTAGGAAGACACTGCATTGGTGCAACATCGGTCCCCTCAGAGAGAGTCATCTCAAAAACAGGACAAATAATCACAGAGAGGAGATATCGCATCAGCACATCCAAGCTGAGGCATCTGATATTTCTGAATGCCAACCTGCACTAAAGACTAAAGTGTCTTAATGTTGAGACTTTTGCCTTTATTTATTTGTTTGCTGTGGTTTTGTGTTCAATTAAAGTTTTATTAAAATGTTAAATAATAGTATGTGTGTATTTTTTTTTTTTTTTGTAACGAAAAAAAAATGGATAAAAAGGCTTTTATGAAAACACTGAATAAAAAATTGCTTACCAACACACAACCCATTCACAATTGCTATATTGGGCTAAAATAGAAAGCTCAGAGTGATACTAAATAAAGAGCCATTTGGGAGCCGTAAGAGCCGGCTCTTCTAAGGGAGCCGAGCCGAACCTTTGAAAAGAGCCGAACTTCCCATCACTAGTATGAAAGCGGCTGAATGTTTTCTTGACAAGTTTTCTTCCGGAGATCAATACACCGGAGGAGTCTAGTACGGTGACTGTGAAGTGCAAAACAAATCACAATTCTGAAAACAAAATAACAAATTACAAACGCAAATGCAAGTCTAAAAAACAAAATCAAAACCAATGGCGCTGTCTCAAACTATACCTACCTCTTCCGGTTTGTCTGATTTGTCGTGTTTTCTGACTTGTTAATTTGTTTTTGGATTTGTCGTTGTGTTTTCTGACTTGTTATTTTGTTTTCGAAATTGTCATTGTGTTTTCTGACTTGTTATAATGTTTTCTGAATTGTTGTTGTGCTTTCTGAATTGTTATTTTGTTTTTTAGACTTGCATTTGCGTTTGTAATTTGTTATTTTGTTTTCAGAATTGTGATTTGTTTTGCACTTCACGGCCACCGTAGTCTAGCGGCCTCTAGAGGTCAAGCAAGTCACTACAACATTCAGCAGAAACTTGCCCCACCATATCCACCTTTTTCCTAATGAGCCTACTGCATTTTAAATTATGGGAGGCACTTCCGGTTTGAGAAGTTCCACTCAAAAAGACTGCAACAAATCATTTAAAATCATAAGACTGCACTTCAAATAATCCTTATCCGTCATTTTGACTGAATGGGCTGTAAATTTTCATTCCTTACCTATTTTTAGAAGTCAGGAGAATAATGTTACGCTTGGTATATTAATGTGATGTGATATAACAATATCTATAGGCCTAATTCTTTTCAACCCGTTGTATTATTTTCCCCCTGATTATTTTCATGTTTCCTTTGTATTCTGCTGTAGGTAAATTAAAAAAGACAACATATACTGTAAATTTGTCGTCTGTTCTCCCTAATTAAATTAACGATATAAACCATGAATATTTCCCTGGAATGCACTAAGAATCTTTCATATTTCTCCAGGTTTGTTTTCACACGGATGCTGTAAAATGTAATTGTTACGAAATATAGACATATATTACTATAATGATATTTAACACATCCGTAATATTGCTGTGGATAGAAGCAGGATCTTTAGGAGTTATTCATGGTATGTTGAAAGTAATTTGTTAATGCTTTTACATTTCCTTTTAATGATTGATGTTTGAAGAGTGAGTAAAATAATGTCACCTCGTTGTACCCAGTTTTTGAAAATGCTTATTATTGCATTCATAGACTGAAACTTTTGCTGACTGTTTACTGTGTAAACGGAAGTTACTCGCATAATTTGCGCAAAGTCACATGGGTAGGAAAACGGTGGATAGAAAATAAATGTTTTCTTGAAAACCAGATATGCACATTGTGATTCCATATCTCAATCAATGTACCTTGCAATTCGCTTCCAACATGGATTCTATACAGATGCGGCGAGACCATATAAATACAATGGCGGGATGAAAGAATACTCTGATCAATTTCTCAGATGCCCACAAGCTATTTTCCTTGTGTCTTACCATGATAGATCCGTGTACAAGCACACCTGAGACCCTGGCCGATGATATTCCATGCCACAGCATCCAATATTCCCTTTTAAGTTAAAAAAGGAATATAGGTTTTCTCATATGACACGATTTGATATTTGCTCGGAACATGCAACTTAGCCCTGAACTTCTTGTGCCTGATCTCCACAGGCTGGAGATTTAAAAGCGATCCCTTCTGCACCCATTGCCATAGTAACAAAATCTACCCCAGTTATAGCTCAAACACTGCCCTGCTTAGAAAGGGTTTACACTTAGATATCCTCTAATAAGGTCGGATGTGGAGAATACGAATATTTGCTCTCATATTTCTCTACGGCAGAGCTCTTGTTTTGTAAGTGCGACAGGCCTGTGAATGGGGACGGAATCAGTTCGGTAATAGATGAGGTGCAGCTGGAAAAAATATCCTTTAGGGCTCGGTATGTTACATCACTGCTAATGGCTTCTGCCCTGATGGCAAGTGAAATTAAGAGTACATTAATTAGGTTCATTAAATGAACTGTAGTCTGCTCACAGAAGTACAATTCGGCCAGTCATTAATTCAGATGCAGTCATTTTATAATGTCTAAACCATGTCTTTAATCATTCTTCCTTTCACAAGTCTGAACATACATACATTTCTTAAAATCAAAATCAAATTTGCGTGGAGACAAACAGCAGGTACTTGAGTCCCAAAAGAATGAATTTTAATGACTCATTAAATGCCGTGCTTGCGTAAGAACCGTGACTCCTGGCTCAAAAACACTGAGGATTCAGAGTATTACAGCAACCAAAAATAAGAAGATAAAGCTACAATACCAAACAATGGCTCTGCATGCAGAGTAAATCTTCTCCTAGTAAAATATTTATATATTTAATAACAAAAGAAATGTACATCAGTGGAAGCGATTAAAGATTATGTGCAACATATCAGAGAACTTTGTTTTTAACTCATTTTACACGAGGCTATTAGGCAAAACAATACAGAGTTGCAAATCTTTCTACATCTCTAGGGGCTGACAAAACCAGGCAAGTCTCCCAAGTTTGGTCCTAACTCCCAAAGTATTATAAAGTGTTTGGAAATGTATGCAGAGAGTACATGCGAAGGCTTTCCTGGATAGCAGGGAAGCAGTTGAGTATCTGAATAAAAATGCATGGGTTTGGAACTAAGGATAGATCTTAGACTCTGTGATTGTGAAGATATCATGAAAAAATGATGAGGAAGCTCTGGGACTTTTCACTGTTCACTGCATTAGTGGTGGGGATTTTTCACTGGCATTTTCTACAGGTTACATACTTAGACCAGTAAGTGGTGACAAGCTACCATCCTCACAAGCAAATCTTTTAATCATTCATGCAGCGAATATGCCAAAACATTGATTCATTCAGGAACGAAACAAGCGACTTTTACGATTGAGTCAGTTAATCATTCACTCAGTCGACTCGTTCAGAAACAGTTTCATTCTGAAATGAAAACATAATTAATTTATTCAGTCAAACAGGTTGTTCAAAACAGATTTATTCAAGAACAAAATTTGGTAACACTTTAAGTTTTTATGTTTAATATATTATTAAGGGTTTTAAAGGGTATAATGCATTATAATTATTCATAATGTGCATTGTAATACATTATAACTTGTAAATAATTATAACCAAATTTAAAATGCATAGTGTTATAATATATTGACTGTGGTTACCGTTATTCATTAGATGCAATGTGCAATGCATTACAAAGTTGCATTACAAGGCATAATTAATGCATTAAAACTAAATAAAGGCTTTAAGTAAAGTGTTTCCCAAAATTGTATTATAATTTAGATACTAGGTTTGTATTTACCATTTTGAATTTAATAATTGTAGGTTTTTCATTATTATCAGCTTTAATTTTAAAGTCACTTGCAATTTTAGTTAATTTCTATTGTGTTTTTGTCATTAGGGGCCAAGCCCAAAGGGCTGTAGCCCCTATTGTATCTGTATGTTTTATTATTATTATTATTATTATTATTATTATTCTTCTTCTTGGCCAATGGGGTTCTATGGCAGCCCTATGAACAGAACATAGGAAAATGATGAAATTTGGCACACTTGTAGTGATGGCCATGAATAGTGATCTGACCAACTTTGGGGTCACTAGGACCAACTCTATAGCGCCACCACCAGTTCAAAAATTCAGCATTGAAATGGCAATAACTCCTGAACCCCTAACTCTAGAAAAATGAAACTTAGTACACCTGATTCCACTCTTCATGGAGATCACATTCCATAGCTTACATTAAGACTCCACCCATTACAGTAGCAGCCATTTTGAAAAGTACAGTAAATAGTCTATTCCCTACTACTCCTTCAAAATTGATCCAATTCTTCCCAATATTGGCTCAGATGATCTTTGGACTGAGCTGCACAGACATGACTTAACCAATTTTTTTTATTCATCTTTGTTCAAAAGTTATGATGTTGTGAACTTAACAAGGTTCACCTGTGATTGGTTTAGAGGCTGTATCTTGGCCAAACTTTGATCAATCAAAACCAATATTGGTACGCTTCATCATCACCATGATCTGAGGGCCCACGCCAAAATTGGGAACAGCACCACCTATGGGTCGTGAGATACCAAAAATGCACATTTTAGCTTGTAACTTTTGAACAATTAGTCAGAAAATTGTGATCTTGGTGTCTATGGATTCCTTGGGTCATGCCGAATCTGTGGATGTCAATTTTGCGAAACTTTGCTTCCTTTGCTCCTGTAAACAAACGCTGGTTTTCACGAGACTCACCGGCGCATGCGCAACGCCAAATTCTTACGTCATCCGCCCGGAGCTGCTTCCGTGTACAACTGTTGGCGCAAGCTAGATTAAAGTGATTATTACGTTTTAAATATGGTTATTTTTCTTACAAAAACGCATTGATTCGCTACAGGAGGCCTTTGTTCACCCCCCCCGGAGCCATGTGAGACACTTTTTTTTTATGGATGGGCGCTTTTCATTTCACTTCTTTTGGACTGAAGCACTGCAACACCCGCTGACTGCAATGATGGAGCTTGGAATAGCCAGGACAATTTTTAATATAACTCCGACTGGATTCGTCTGAAAGAAGAAAGTCATATACACCTAGGATGCCTCGGGGGTGAGTAAATAACATTTTTGGGTGAACTAACCCTTTAAGTGTTCAAATATTTGTTGGCTTCACTGTATATGAAATATAAATATAGAAAATGTGGATGGATAGACTAATAGCACTAAACAACAGCTTAATTTGTGAGGTTAGAAAGGTTGAAAGAAAGGACATGGATGGCATCTGTTTTGTTAAATGATTTGTCCTCCCAATCACGCTCATCTTAAGCGATGAGCACAGGAATATTCATGGCAGGGAGGCAATGAAGGGCCCTTCTGTCTTTCATTACATGCACAACAATGAATTCATTGGAATTATCATGGAAGCATGACCTTCACTTTCAGCACTGTGTTCATTACTGGCAGCGGCAGGGCCCATGCTCTGAGATTATTTCACACTGTATAAGAGAGTAAGCCAGAGTGGAGCGTGCAGACCCCATCAAGAGGTGGCAGGCTGCAGGAAATGAATATGAAATGCAAAGGCAATTTTCCTTTTGGCCAGATGGGTGACTTGGTATTCCTGACGAACGTTAGGAGATCAAGAAGTCCTATTAGCGCACTCTGATAACGTGAGAGGGAGGGGTTGACATTCTGCCAGAGTTCCTTTTACAAAGAAAAGCCTTGCAACGGTATACATTTGCTCTAAATGTTTGTTTATCAGATTCCTCATAGAAAGGTACAGCCAGCATTTTAGCGAAAAAGGGAGCTTTTGCCAGGATATTGACAATAAAATTCTTGTCTGAGCAAAGACTGACTTGAGAGTCGATATTCATTTAATACGCCATTGTTGGTTGATTGAGTTGGGCTTCTTTGAGCCAAGGTGATATCTATCAAATGCCAAAAAGAGTATAAACTGTAGGAGGGGAGGGGAAAAAACTGAATGAGGGCAAAAGAGGACCTTTCATGGACAGACTCCCAGACGGAAGCTATTCCCCATCTCTTTAGAAAGTGTAATGAAGGGAGACTGAATCAAAGAGGCCCAATAATTTGCCTGACCAAATGGATTGCCTTTGCAATGAACAAACTGGGGACAAAGATAGGGCTTGCTTGGAAATACTATATTTTCTCTTTTTTCCCCCCTCAAGATTTTGGCATTGACAGCACTGCTGCTCGGGTTTTGGCCCTGGGCCCCTCAGTGAAATCATAATCATTGCCTGTCCACCTAATCGTTGCTGAAGCTTAATTTAACATTGTTCTATTCTGAATGCTGAGAGTTTACCGTAATATGTGTTACAACGGAAGCGGAAAAATAAGACCAATTGCACACTACTAGACAAAAGTGCTTTTGAAATTTATGTGACTAGTCATAGTGTGTCTCACAAGTGTTCCTATGTGCACACACTGTAAGCTCACTGTGATCTGTTTTTTTTTTTTTTGTAGACTAATTGTAGACTTAAAGCGATAGTTCACCCAAAAATGAAAATTCTGTCATTAATTACTCACCCTCATGTCGTTCCAAACCTGTAAGATCTTTGTTCGTCTTCGGAACTCAAATTAAGATATTTGTGATGAAATCCAAGAGCTTTCTGACCCTGCATAGACAGCAGCAGAACTACCACATTGTTCAAGGCCCAGAAAGGTAGTAAGGACATTGTTAAAGTAGTCCATCTGACATTAGTGGTTTAACCGGAAGTCGTTATTTTTGTTTTCTTTGCACACAAAAAGTATTCTCGTAGCGGCATAAATATTAAGGTTGAACCACTGATGTCACATGGACTATTTTAATTATGTCCTTACTACCTTTCTGGGCCTTGAACATGTTAGTTTCATTGCCGTCTAATTTTTAACTCACAATTCTGACTTTTTTTCTTCTGAATTCTGAGTTTACATCTCACAGTTCTGTTTTGTTTCTGCTATAGAATAAAAAATAAAAAAG
Organism: Sinocyclocheilus anshuiensis; assembly: GCF_001515605.1. Taxonomy (NCBI): domain Eukaryota; kingdom Metazoa; phylum Chordata; class Actinopteri; order Cypriniformes; family Cyprinidae; genus Sinocyclocheilus; species Sinocyclocheilus anshuiensis. Next base: position 49,370 of record NW_015549594.1, on the reverse strand, counting down.
GGTCATTTTGACTTTTTATCTTACAATTCTTACTTTTTTCCTTGCATAGTGCAAGTTTTTTTTCTCACAATGCTGACTTTTCTTTTTAGAATTGCGAGTTTATATCTCACAATTCTAGGTTCATATGTCAGAATTTGAGGGGGAAAAAAACAGAATTGTGAGATATAAACTCAGAATTCAAAGAAAAAGTCAGAATTGTGAGATAAGTCACAATTACCTTTTGTAATTGTTTTAATTTTTACAAGTTTCCGTATTAAATCAGTAATTCACCCAAAAATGTAAACGATTTACTCACATTCATGTTATTCCAAACCTGTATGACATTCGTCTGTGGAACACAAAAGCATGTAGTTTGACAAATGGCTCAGTGGATACCCCTGACAATGAAAGTCAATTGTTGTTTTGGACCCTACTGACTTTGTATTGACAAAAACAGAAATATTCTTCAAAATTCTTCTTTTGTGTTCCACAATGACTTGAAAAAAGTAATTGATGACTGGATTTAAATCAAAAAAGGCTAAAAAGCTTTAGTTTTTGTAGTGTGTACTTGGTATAATAAAACAAGAGAGTGTGTTTTAGGGTGGGTTTGGTCACCTTAGTGAACCTGCTAATAAACTAGCATCCATAATGACATCAATTGGTAATATATTGTGCTCTACAGGCTGATAGCAGCAATATATACTTCTCTTATGTAGACAGATATTGATTCTCACAGGGGAGAGGATGCGTCACTGCAGGAGAAGACGAGGCTGATGAAGTTGTCCTGGATTATCCCGGCCTGCCCCTGTCGTCTGGTGAAGACAAAGTGCACAGACATACTGGCAAGTGATAAACAGCATGGCTGTTTGCAAAAGTCTCAAGTAGCGTGATCATCTGCATTACCAGATAAACTAAGGCAGCAAGCTGTGAATGCCTCCAGGCAACCAGTGGCAGTGCTAGACTGAAAGACAATTCAGATTCGTTTTGTGCACATAATCAGTGCTCTTATGCACCTGACTGATTTGGGTCATTCTATATAACAGGTGCTTCTGCATGTTTGATAAGATGCTATTAAAGTACATTTTTAACTTATAAAAAAAGAGGACACTTGTCCTTGAGTTTAATTAACTTCACATTATTTATTTATTTTGTATTAATTCATTCATTATTAATGCATGGTAAAAGTAATTAATTAAATTAAACTTTTAATTCATATTAATATTATTTATTTTTTTAATAACACATTTTGTTTTAAATGAAAATGTGCATATATGCAAAAACAAGAAGGATCCAGGAAGGTACAGACCAAAAAAAAAAAAAAAAAAACACCCTTGTGATAAGAGAAATAGAAAAATTCATTACAGAAATATATTGCATTTTAAAATATATGTCTGTAATTAAAACCCAAATTTATGGCACCTTTTCTGTAGAATGGCCCTGTACTAATGACCCACCCACAGAGTTACCACTCTAAAGATAGAGTAAATGGCATCCAATTAAAACTCCAGCACAATAAGGCAGTCATTACAGAACCATTTCAAAAGGAAGTCATTAAATTAAATCTGGAAATGTCACTTTATATACACTAAAGCACAAATCTCTGAATTAGTCATATTCTAATGGCATTGTGGTGAAGTGCTCTGAGGCAAAACGAGATTTTAAAGACATGTAAATCAGGATTATGAGATAACCGTGTTTTTTTGTTTTCTGTGGAAAGGAATAAGAGTTACAGTCAACAATGTCATTTCACGTGGTGATTCGATGATAAATCTGCCGAATTACCATGAAGTGTCGAAGCGATCCCAATCACATTATCTCCGTCATATTACATTCATGACATACAAAAGCAGTGGACCCAGGGGCAGTCATTAACCATTACACGGCCATTCATCATTCTGATTTTGCATTGACCAAACGGGTTACAAATGTTCTCTCTCTGTGTGCATGCAAAGCGTTAACCTTCTCCTTGGCTCCTTCCTCATCCTCAACGGCCTTAGTAAAATGGCAACTTCACAAGCCGTAATGATGTCACTGAAGTATCACTTGTCATTTGTAAGTGATGGCAAGCAGAGTCCCCACACAGTTCAAAGAAGATTGATGATTTCAGCGCTACTGCAGCAATGCTAAAGGTCACACCAAACTGTCTGCACCATGAGATTGGCACCGCAACATCTTTGTGTGCCACTTTCCACAAAAAAGGTACTGCAAAAGGCACAATGCGAAGCTGAGTGCCTGCAACCCCTTCAGCCATGAATTATTCACAATACAGCACGGCCTCTCGTACCTTATTGCTTATTCTGTCTCTAAGATATCAGACACTTACATGAGGTCAACAGAATCAAGTATTTGCATTTTGTTAAAACAAAATCATTTAATGCAACTAGAACTGAATCTGAAAAAGCACTTAAAGCACAGAAAGTCAGAGTGAGCTGCTCTTGGCTTTTTCTTGTCTTAGTAAGAAGTGTCTCTTCACCCTTTGCAGAGGTTTAAAGCAGTAACTTTAATTCATGTAGGCTGTCTGTGACTCAGCTCTCTCGTAATGGTTAAAGCACATATCTTCCAGCCATTGGTCCATCTGTCCATGCTTCATTACCTCTGTCTAAGCTGCATTTCATCTCAAATATCTCCATTTTGACACTGCATAGCAAATACAGCCAGGGTTTGGAGAGTTGGGAAACTTACAGCTCTAATCAGAAGTAAGACACCAAACGCAATCCAAGGCAGATGGTTATGTCACGTTAACCATCTGGCTAACACTTGCTTTCATGATTTTCATTATATCATATGTTGCATACGCTAGTTCAGGAATAAAATAAAAAGGTAGCTTGTTAACCTCATGTAAGCAATGTTGCTTTGAAAAAAAAACACTTGTCATTTTTTAAATATATATATATAATACAATAAATTATGCACAAATTATATTATTTGCGTAATATAAAAATATATAGATAATAACAATATAAAAACCACAAATTTCAGAATTGCTCAATGCCATAAAATTGCTTACACTGGACATAGTAACCTAAAAATTGCTATCGAATCCTAATTATTTTCTTAATTTTAAAACTTAATTTTTTTCCAGTTTAAATCCTAAAACTTAGTTTTTCCCCATTTAATGCTATTCTAATGACCTCACTGATAAATAGTGAAATTAAATGAATTAAAAAAATTTTTAAATTGAACATAAATTAAAGTATTTAATTTCTTATTTGGCCAGTAAGCCTCAAAGATTGCAGGTATCCTTAGTTCCAACCATGAGCATGTGAGTAACTGTACTAGTGTCCAGTGGCGGCTCTTCAGGGGAGGCAGGGGAGGCACAGCTTCCCCATAATTTTGAGCCATTTTAAAGTGGTTAAGCAAATAATAATAATAATAATCGGCAGGGATCCCAGACCAATACAATTAGTGGGCCTCCTCTATTTTAAAACCCACGAGCTGCCACTGCTAGTGTCACAATTTCTATCAGCTTCATATAAACTCTATCAGCTACAATAAATGAGAAGGTGCAGTCAATCAATGGAGGGAATCTCATCAGATATAAAAAGCAATTAAAAGTACCTGGGTTGTTTCGAGTGAGTGAATGTTCCTGAATTTTAATGCCTCTTCTTTATCATCATGGATACCCCTAATAATAACTGCACAATACAACAAAAGCGGAGTGCAATCAGCTTCTTTTCCCCCCCAATAAAATTTAGCTTTGTCATCCCTTCCCTGACACAGATTGTGTCACTTATGTTTACTCAATGGCTTTCATTCTAAAACTTAATCTGCGTGAACTCTATCCAAATGTACAGTTCATATTAAGAAATTTATCTTCCGCCTTTGTTGTTGGTCTCAACGCTCCTTGGCTTTTCAATTCAGAATTAATTGTGTGGGCTCAGAGGAATTACATGTCTCTAAAATGGTTTCAGCCTTCCAGAGAAATGTTAACACCATTTGCAAACCAAGCAATAAACTTCCTCGCTGCAATAATATTGCATCCACAAAGTATAGTAAAGACGGATTATACCAGGATAAAGCCACCCTGAAGTTTTGAAGACTGCTGTTATATTTTCCTTCAGATCAGTACATAAAACAGAAAATGAGCACTCAAATCATCCAACAAGTACCACGGTTGCCTGATTGGAATGCGGTTGAATTGAGCAAATAAAAGCAACCTGATGCACATTATTTGCGGTAGAATGAAAAAGCGTCACACAGAGTAGATAGGTTTATGTGAACGCTCAAGGGTTTTATGAGGTTAAAAAACAATTACACCCTTAGTGATCCTGATGATAGTCTGCACTGCCTGAGACAAATATATTTGGATGTCATTTTAAACTAAAAGAGTCATCATTCATAGCACTTGCATCACAAATGTTTTCCTCCCTGCACAATATACAAAAAGCAGCATGTCAACTGAGTACGATATTTATTATAGTTATCTGCAATATTTTCCCAGGTTATAGGACTGATTCGCCCATGCAGTGTTCTTAATCACACACGTTAATGTGTTAATTTTGACTAATTAAAGAATTAACTAATTAACTAATTTAAAGAAGATGCAGATTTTTATTTTTACGTAAATTGAGGTGTCTGAGCAGCATTAAAGAATATCAGCAAGGCCAATATCAACTGCAGTCAGACTGTATTTCTTTGTACTGTACTTATTTATGTATTTTCTTGTGCTGTGCAGAAAATAGATGACGTTTAACGAGCAGCATTTTGGACCAATGAGATTTCACTTTGGGCAAGGTCAGGCCTGGGCAATATAAAAATATCATCGCAATAATTTCCTCTTCTGTGTGCAGAAATTAAAATTTAGTATTACATAAAAAAGGAAAACACATAATCTGAGGTGTTTATGAGCATTAAAGAATATCAACAAGGCCTATATTTAGTCTGTGTTTCCTTTAGTCTGAAATGACAAAACAAATTAATCTAGAACTCTCTCTGCCCTCATTATTTACCTCAGCATGAAAATCAGCATTTGTGGAGGCTATTCTCATGAAGCTCAGTCATAGTGAAGAAAACGTTTCAGCCTTTCTTGACTGCAGTTCTTGTCTGAGTGATGTAACACTTTCTTATCAGCCCAAGTTTTCCATACTTTTGTTTTTTTATTATTACTTTCCACAGGCATTGAGGTAAAAATCTACCAATAAGCTTGAAAATGTACCAACCTAAGGCAAGAACTCATCCTAGATGTTGCATTTAAAGATATCTGTTGATGCCACACTTTGTAGCATTTCTTCTCTTTACCATAGCTGTCGATGTGTAGATAAGCATGAAAAATGAATCGTCCCTTTACCAAAAGTGTTTTGAAAGATATTTTCATTGCAAACAATTTTTTCCTCCTAACTATTTAAACAACACAAGCTGTAAAAATCAAACTCATTATTACAGCACTCTTGAACACTTGATTCTGATTTGTGAGTCTCTGCATTCTGTGGTTAATACTGGATAATGACGCTAAACTCTAGTTTCAAGTCTACTGTTGTTTCACTTTCAAAGTCTTTCTTTTCACATCAGTAATTCCTGCACTGCCACGGCAAAAAATAAAAAAATAAAAAAATCTATTTTACCTCAGCTAGAAATATAGCAATGTGTACATGTGTGTAATGCAAATTTATGGTAAGAAACATCTTTCTGTTGATTTGTCTGTGTTGGCTGCTCGCAAAAACAACATACAACACGACCAGTGTAGTCCAGTTCATGAACAAATTACCCTTAGGAGGTGGTTCTATTAATGAAGTTAAAATGAATGAATGACAAAGTGTAAATAAATATAAAAAATACATACATGTACATAAAGGCTGTCATAATGGCCAGCTGACTGTAGCCTCCTATCCAGTTCATTACATTGATACTTTCTTTCTTACTAAATTAATAAATAAACACACATTATCCTTTCATACAATACTAGTACATGAAAAACTGTCAACGTTCATGAAATGTCCACAAAATTATATCTAGTCATCACAAGCTATCACTTGTCCTCCATCCAATAAACATGCTGTTTATACAAGATTTGTTTTCAGGGAAGGATTACTGTAGATGTTTGCTCGTCAGCATCATTTGCACATTCCTTACACATTGAAATTCAGACACTGAGCACAGATAAGCCCAGTCAGTCTATTAGTGAAACCTCAATAATAGTCAGTCCGATGGATGCGTATGTAATCCATTACGCAGATAATAAAGAAAGTGCCATGGCATATTTGCTAAGGTCTAGCTAAGAACCCAGAGTCTAATGTCCAACATTTCAGTAGCAGGACCTCTATTTAAATTCAGAGGAATGGAAGCAAATGCAACCAGCAGGATTATTAATGATGTCAGTTTACCCCTGGTGCAGCAGTGCACAATAAATGATATCCCTCCTTCCTAATTTATTCAGCCTAGGCTCCACAGCGGCCCGCTGTTTAACACAACATGGATGGATCTCCCCGGGCTTACTTATAGCCCTCTAATAAAGGTCATTTTTACCTGCTGTATGCGGATTGAATTTGACTTGCCATTTTCCGCTCGCAACTCTCTTTGGCAGTGCGCTATTGGGGGCACTAAGTGAAAATCGATAGGGCAGGCTAAATAAGGTTTAAATCAAGCCGTAATATCTGTAATAATTCACCACACCAGTCCAAATTATCCAGCAGAGATTGTAACAGGGTGAAATATGCTGAGAGTCGGTTTGAAATGGTCTCCCAGTCAGCAAGTGATTGGAATAAAATGGCATGGGAAGACGTTCGTACTGTTCAAACACTATGTGAGATGAGAGCAGACTTCTCTGAGTGAATGCAGCCTCAAAGTCAGGGGACAGTTTGCTTCAAAGCTCTTTATCTCGAAATTGCATCCTATCCGCTCTATGGTATAGAAAAATTCTAAAATCCTGGCACCCAGAATTACCCAGAAAGTGAATTATGCAACGTTTGATGGAGGTGGAATAGACATGTCTCCAAAGTAATAATGGCTGGATGATGTTTTATATTCAAAATGCTCACTCTTGCAGTTGCCTGTCCAAATCTTCAAAAGTATTTCATGAACTCTAAATTCAGTGTGTAACAAAAACAAGTCATGGGTGAACTCATATTTCATACAATGTGATGTGCAGTAAATTAGAAACAATTGAAAGACTTTTGATGTTTAATGAGGCAAAGGCAGGACTGGATGATATGACCAAATAAAAATAAAAAAATTACCACCATATTTTTTCCATATAATTCAATTTTGATATTTATTCATACAATTAATGGTGTAGCAAATGCATTCTACATGTTTACACCTCAAGAATGAAATGCAAACAGAAATTTAGTGTACCATGAAATAAATATATTATTCCCAAATTCTGGGTTTTCTGTTCTATTTTTTTTGTGTGTGTGTTCTGTGTTTCATAATTTAATACAAATTAATATGGTGTCTAATGAAATTAATTCATAAAACTTAATTATTCTTTTAAAATGTAATCAAATATATAACAATTCATTTATGACAAAACATCGCATTTGATTTTTATTTATATACTGTATAAATTAAAATATGGATGAAAAATATATTGTTTTATGATAATCCTTTCTTAACTGCCACCCCCATTTTTGAACACAGACGTGAAAACCTCTAAACTTAAATTGTTATAATTCATGAATGAATATATTTTGTAATATGATTTTGAAATACCACTTCCATGGTAATGCAATGTCTGGTTTTAAAATGATTTTCACAGCATGGATTTTGAGGTCTTAAGCTTTCAATTTATGATGATTACTAAAATGTGATAGGGAAAAAAAGGCAATGAAAAAAAGACTTTTTGTGACAAAAGTCAGAACTCCTGTTATGATGTAGATAACAAAACAAAAAAAACAGTGGTAAAATATCTATTTAGGAGTCTTAGACCTTCCAACTATATGCAGTTTGTCATGATTAGATTAGGATTTAATTGTAATATATTTTTTTTATATAATTATAAATATCATTTATCACCCAGCCATAGGCAGCAGTACCACGAAACTATAGCGACTAACAAAATGTCCTTGTCGCATCTGGTTAGGACATGCATAAAAAGGCCAGCTGCAGTTCCATCAACACTGAAAGCAACACAGTGTGTGTTCATTCTTCTAAGGTCTGACACGGCCGTTTTACACTTTACTAAACCTATAAAATGCAGTCTGCTTAAAATGAGCCGTACTCCGACTCTCCATTATATACCCCACAGAGCCAATTAAAATGCTCGAACTCTGATGGAAAGAGAAATGACGAGAAAAGAAAGAGCGTTAGCACACCTCAGGTTTTCATTGTCAACGAAAATACGTGACTAATTTTCACAAGCAGACCACATCTTTTTGCTCCATCAAACACTAGCCGGACCTCAATACGAGAGAACAGCCATGATGGATGGCTGCATCTCATGTTGAGACGGAGGGCAAAAAAAATAAATCCTTCTGAAAACAAGTTTGTCAACAATAGCACAAGCCTTCACGCCTAGCCAATCCCCACCCCTCCAAGGATTCAAGGCCCATTGAGATCCCTAAACACTCTCCAATCTGATCCCTAAGCAGTCGATGAAAAAGCAGACGTCGTCTTTGATATTCAGTCTTGGAAGGCTTCTACTCCCGCTCGCTCATACCTGTCTGTCTTGGGTTGGACTGAGGGGATGTTGATGGGAGGGGAAGCGAGCTCTGAAGTAAATGCCTAATGAGTTTAAAGCTCACTTTGTAGTGCATTTTTTTCTGCTATTAAAAGCCTCACTAAAAGATGCCAGCGGGAACCGCAGTCTCTCTGCAACAGACTCCTGCGTAAATAACAGCTTAAATAGAGGAAGTGACTCAACCGAGCAGAATAAACATTAGCGATTATAAAAGATAATGATAATGAGTTCATTATAAGCCTTCCGATAAACCGTGTTGCTGAAAAACTGTCAAGTGAAGAGAGGGACATTGTTTGTAAGATTTGTTAGATGTCATTGAAAGCATTGCAATGGGAAAGGTTGATTAAGCTTATCGGTACACATCTAAATATTGAAACAGTTGTCATGAAATGTGTTTAAACAGCTTAGCGATGCTTGAGTGATTGTAGAAAAGGACTCTGAGTGAAATGGGGAAAAAAAACACAAGGAGATTTAATTGGCTACAAAACTATTGCACAATTACAGCTATTTAAATTGGACAGATATCAAAATGACTCTGCTTTTGTAATTTTGATGTGTTCTTAATGTGCTTTGGAAATGGTTGCAAAGTCTGTTACACTATATAGATTTTTGCATTACAGGGTTTCCTCTAAGTCTCAGATTGCCAAAGCTCTAATGAATGCTTTCTTTAAGCTGCAGCTAATTTAAAATGAGTAACCTCACCTTTACAGCATCCAGTTAATGCAGTGATGTCAGGGAATTATTTTACAGCGTTGATATAGTTTTAATGTAAGCAGAATTAACCTATTAGAAATCCCTAAATGAGAGATTTGTCTATGCAGCCAGATAATTATCTCAGTCATGAGACGATATAAGGCCTTTGGACCTCATTACTCTCTCTGCTCTTAGTGTTTGCCCTTTTACTCTCTGGACTTTATTTCCATATCGGTCTTCCTTGTATCTGCAACAATAAATTCAGTTTTAATTCTCTCGGAATGACAGAATATATTAAATAAATGTTTGTGTCTTATCTGAATGTAAACTTTACATTCAGAGCCATGCTATAAACACATATTGTTGTTCTGTCTTTTTTTTTTTTTTTTATTATGAAACTCACTTTCTGCAAACAAACAAAATAATAACAAAGGTTCCGAAAAATACAAATAATGCTAATTTAAAAATCTAAATTATTGAGCCCATTGTCTCAGGCTCGTCTGTGAAAACAGTATTTCAATGTATATGCAAATGCTTGTATCATTTCATTTGAGCTCTCTCTCTCTCTTTTTTAGCCTTAAGCTTAGTATATGACTTGTTTTCTTATCTACCTGTCCTGGATTTGTCACTTACGCAAGCTGTTTTGGTGAGAAAGCCTTTGCTAACAACATAAATATGAACATAAAAATGAGTGGAATAATAATAAACAAAAACTATAACTAATGTGTTGTTTACAACAGGAAACCAGTGATTTTTAGCTGTCAATGACCACTAACAGATGTGGATGTGTGGGGAAGGCTTTGTTGGAAGTCACTGAAAGCTCCCAAGATACCCATCAGTGGACCACGTGGCCTTGAAATGTGTCTGACAGTACCCAAGCTCTCTATTAGCAGTCCAAGCACCTGTCATCACAAACAAGAAAAGCACTCCTCTGCATTGTTATCCACAGCACTGTTGAGTCTGTGCACACTGCAAAAAAAGCTGTTTTAATCTATATTTGTTGTTGTTTTCCAGTTGAAGTATAGCAATATCCTTATAAAAAGAAACATTTTTGAGAAGCAAAATTGCATAAAAGAAGAGACTTGTTTTGAGAGTAATATATATTTATATGTATATTTATATTTATATAAATATACACCTTATTATTCAAAACTTTTGGATCAGTAAGATTATTTAATGTTTTTTGATAAGAAGCCTCTTATCAAGGCTGTAATTATTTTATCAAAAATACAGTAAAAACAGTACTATTTTTGTTATTATTATTATTAAAATATAAAATAACTGTTTTGTATTTTAATATATTTTAAAATGTAATTTATTCATTTGATGGAAAAGCCACTACTCTTCATTTACAGTATTTAGTTTTACATGATCCTTCATAAATCATTCTAATTTTCTGATTTGGTGCTCAAAAAACATTTCTTATTCTTATCAATGTTGAAAACAGTTGTGCTGCTTGATATTTGTGAGGAAATTATTGTACATTTTTGTGTTTCAATTAAACAACATTTAATTGAAACACAAACATTTTGTAAGATTATAAATGTCTTTAATGTCATTTTGACCAGTTTAATGTATTCTTTCTATATAAAAATATGAATTATGTGACCCCAAACCACTGAAGTGTGTTGTTTATTATAAGTTTATTTACTTGTTTTTTTTTTTTTTGCTCGGTAACACTTTATTTTAAGGTGTCCTTGTTACACATACATGTACTTACTATTATAATAATAATTAATTATGCATAATTGCATGCAAGTAACCCTAAGCCAAACCCTAATCCTAACCCTAACCATATAGTATGTACATGTCGTTAATTAATATTACTCAGTACCTAAATGTATAATTACAATTAGGGATGCATGATATATCGTATCTGCCGATAAGTGCTAATTTTTTCTGTTATCGGTATCGGCCCGATAAGAACATTTGGACGATATCTTAAAGCCTATAAATAATGCATTATTTCCTTCAGAGAGACTTCAGATGCGCGCTGTTCGCCATGGTGGTTTTGAAATGCTTGAAAAATGATTGGAATCACTTCAAAAAGGACAATTCACTTAAGTGCAACATGTGCAGGGCAAGTCTGTCATAAAGGCTACATAAAATTATAATGAGAACATTACTGTAAATAATGTTGTGGAATCTTTGTGCACCCGTGTTTTGTGCGTTCGTTGAACGCGTCCACAATGGCGCTACACCTCCATGACAGTTAAGTTCGCTTGTGCATTTGCAGCCTTTTGTGCAATTGTACATTGTAATATTGTTTTTTTTTTTAATGTATATCTGATTTATCTCATTGTAATATTGTTTTTTTTTAATGTATATCTGATTTATCTCATATGGAATGCGTTTGGTTAAGTTAATATAGCGTTAAGCGCTTCAGTTTACAGGTGATCGTCTTTAGCTCAGCACACGCAGCTCAAACAGCAGTGCACAACATTAATAACTATGATTGGGAATGTCGTGTATATAACATTCTAATGAGAACATTATTATAATAAAACATTGTGAATTCTTTGGGTTTAGTTGCTGTGTTTCAGCGCGTTGTTATGGGAAGAGCGCATCCACAACAGGATCACACATTCTGACCGTAGCACGCAATAACTGCGTAATTTTGTACTTATATAAGTTGTAATATTATGTTGTTTATGATGTATTAATATCTGATTAATCTCATGCATTTCCTTGAGTTAAATAAGCTGCCAGCAAAGCACTTCAGTTTACCGTGTTCATTTAGCTCTTCAGCTTTAGCATGCGCAGCTTGAACTGCAATGCACAACATTAATAACTATAACTGGGACTGCCATATACATAACATTATAAAGAGAAAACAACCGTAATAAAAAGTTGTGAATTCTTTGGGGTTTATTTGCTGTGATTCAGCACGTTGTTATGGGAAGAGCCAAGAGAGCATTCACAAGTTACACATTTGACTAGCGCATAACTTAGTTCAAGATAACTTGTGCATTTCTGTCTTTTTGTGCATATATAATTTGTAATATTATGTTTATGTTCTATAAATATCTGATTCTCATATAGCATAATTAACCCGCTATAACAAGCGCTTCAGTTTACCGATGTTCATTCAGCTCTTCAGCTACAGCGCACGCAGCTCAGGTGACCGTGATTTCACCAAGTATAACATGTTCCTGGATCAACATCCTTGTTGATCCTGGAACAACATTCCAATTAACCAATCAGAATTGAGGGATAACTTTTCAGGAAATATCTGTTTTAGGCTTACGATCAGGGTTAGGTGCTTCTACACCCTTGTAAATGAGCTATTATTTCACACTGATTTTAGGAATAAATTATGGGTAGGTTTAGGTTTAGGGGTAGGGATTGGGTTTAGTCTATATTTTTGGACCGTAATGTTGATCCAGGATCAACAAAAGATGTTGATCCAGGAACATGTCTTACTTGGCAAAATCACGGCGACCCGTAGCTCAAACGGCTGCTATTTAAAACAGTGGTATTAATTTGTTACTTTTTCAAAATGATTGATGCATTATTAATAATAACCACCACTTTTATTTTTCTCTTATTATTTTCATCAACAATATGGTTTAGTCATTCAAATAATTTAATTACTGTCAGTGCAGAGGCTATTCTGTTTTATTGATCCATGGCGCATGCGTTTTGATTCTTTACACGTTTAATGATGCCCAGTGACTTGTTTGCATTATTTATGCATTATTTTATTTATCTCTCAAAAAGTATATAAAAATTTGGATATAGATTTATCGGCCAACATATCGGTTATTGGCTTTCAAAAATAAAGAATTATCGGTTATCGGTATCGGCCAAAATGTTCATATCGGTGCATCCCTAATTACAATGTAACAATGACACCTTAAAATAAAGTGTAACCTTTGTTCTTGTACTTGTACTTGTATTTAATTTCAGTATCACTAAACATTAAAGCGTTCCTGTGGCTCAGTGGTAGAGCATTGCGTTAGCAGTGCAAAGGTCATGGGTTTGATTCCCAGGGAACACACATACTGGTAAAAAATGTATAGCCTAAATGCACTGTAAGTTGCTTTAGATAAAAGTGTCTGCATAAATTAAAAAAACTGCATTACAACATAAACATTTCATGTACAATTACAAATACAATGTAACTATTAATTATATATTATTATTATAACTTGCACCTTCAAGTTTCCATGCCAACATCAAATCATGTAGTAAGATATAGGCTACAACAGCTTGTAACAATTCATTACATGTGACCTTACAAAATAACACCAACAGACTGCATGCTTAATGACAAAAGCTGTCTCACTGTCTCAACTACTGCGCAATGTGTCAGTGATTGATTAGCTCAATTAGCACTTCGGACATTGTCACTGGGAGTTGTGGTGGTTCTGCTTTATGATGCAAGCCCATGCATTATTGAAAGCCCATTAAGTAGCAGATTCTCCCTTAAGATCTTAAAGCTTAAGGTAAAAGGAAAAAGCCACTAAGGGAACCTAGAGTGAATGGCTGAAAACCTATTGCATTGTGCCTTGGTGTAAGACCGTACGACCAATTGAACGTCATTATATGTGGCGTCAATCCTGTTTCCATTACCATCTGATTCTGTTATTTTACTATGGCACTGTCTCAGTAATTTCAGTCCTTTCATTGCTAACAATGCAGAGTAAAAATGTAATTGTTCATTGCGCCACTTACAATCTTTCTTTCAGTGGTTGTCACCAGGTCAATACTGCCCTCTATAGATAACGCATCGCTCCCCTGATACCTCCATCTCCGGCTCATCTGGTAAATGTGAACACTTGAATACTGTGTTCCACAGGTCAGGGTTCACTGACTGACAAAATGGAGTTAAAAGAGAGAGTTTATCAGGCTGGGCTCAGGACTATTAATGAGGAAAGGAAAAGCAGGTGGTCCCTTTATCTGTGATAGAGGTCAACCCTACCAGAGAAAATGGCAGGAGGATTAGATATGGGGATTAGGTTGTCTAGTAATTGCAGCTCACTGGAAGAAAAAAAAATGCATATGCAAAATCCCTATCAAACGATATGAGGTGCAAATAAAGAACTGTGGGCAGCATGATATTGCAAAAAAATGTTCTATGTTAATTTTAAAATAGAAATTACCACAATTTAGAGCTCTAAGGAATAAATCATTATGCTACTTATATAAAGAATTTCAGGCATTTTTTTTACTTTCTATACGAAAAAGGTGATGAAGCATTTGTAAATTAGAGACAAAAAAGACAAAAAAAACATCCAAATAGTGTAAAATAAATAAATAAATAACTATTTTATATATATTCCTAATTTATAAATTCCTATTTTAAGTAATTATTTTTGTTAATGTAAATGCATTTTTTTAAACTTCGTATTCATCAGAGAATCATGAAAAAAAGTGTAACAAAATATTAAGCAACACAACTATTTTCAACATTGATAATAATAATAAGAAATGCTTCTTGAGCTCCAAATCAGCATATAATGCCGAGTTCACACTGCATGATTTTTAAACTCGTCGGATCGCCGTTGTTTTCCCACTGCATGACTATCTGGGGTAGCATTCAGTTGCTGCTGTGTTCACATTGCACGATGGATCGGCGACAGGGGGTTTCACATTGCATGACTTCACAATAGAAAGAATCGCTGACAGCTCTGTCTGGTCCGCAAACTATGTTTCACAACAAAACACACGCGAGAAGTGATAAGGTCGGGCATTTGTCGGCGATTTCGCAAAACCTGTCGGCGAGTGAAAAGTCGGGCTAAAATCGTGCAGTGTGAACTCAGCATAAGTGTCAGTCCTGTGTCTTGTGTTTTTCTACCCGTGTGCTTCACATGACCCAGTTTCTCCCATATTTTGATTGTTCATTGATTTCAGGTGTGTCCCATTAAGTTCCATTAGTTTCCACCTGTGTACATTAATCATCTAATTAGTTCTTTGTTATTTAAGCCCTGTGTTTTCCTGAGTCCTTCGTCCTGTCTTAAACGTCAACTCCATGTGCTACGTGTGTGTTCCTGCCTGTCCTGTGTTCCCCGTGGTTTGGATTAAATAAACTGTTATTATTGTAATTCTCCTACGTTCTCCTCGTTCCTCGCTCCAACGCAGTAGCAACCCTGACAATAAGAAGATTTCTGAAGGATCATGTGACACTGAAAACTGGAGTAATGGCAAAAACATTTTATATTTAACAATATAACTGTTTTTATTATTTTTTGATTAAATAAATGCAGCCTTAGTAAGCATGAGAGACTTCTTTAAAACATATTTAAAAAAATCTTACCGCACAAACTTTTGAACAGTAGTGTATACTAATAGATTTAAAATGGTGTGTGTGTGTGTGTGTATATACACTGTTAGCGATTTCTGTAAATTACACAGTATGTAACTGTAATATGAACTGTACTTTACTGTTTTAAGAATTTTACCTATAATAGTTAGAATAGTATGTAATATATATAATAGTTTGTAACAATGTTTTGTTTGAGTCTTAACTGAATCTGTGAAAATATTAAAATGTTTTTGCAAGGATTACAATTGAACAATTAAAAAAATTAAAAGTTACACAGTTGTCATTGCTTATTTGCATAAAATACAAAAAATAAAAAATTATTGTATTTCAATACGTTACTGAAGAAAAGACCATAAAATTACTGTATTTTACAGTAAAAACTAAAAGTACAGTATACATACTGTAAATACATGTACAGCCAGTTAAATGGTACTGTAATTATTAATACAGTACTTTTACTGTAAGTTTAATTTACAGTAAGTTACTGGCGAACTGCTGCCAGTAAGTTACTGTAATTTCTACAGGAAATTTTTAACTGTGTATATATATATATATATATATATACTGTATATATAGGTAAGATTTTTTCAAATGTTTTTAAAGAAGTCTCATATGCTAAGGCTGCATTTATTCAATCAAAAATACAGTAAAAAACGTAATATTGTTAAATATTATTACAATTTTAAATAACTGTTTTGTATTTTAATGAATTTCTAACACAAACTGTTAAAGGAGTGATAAAGAAACACTTGTAAATTAGAAACCCAAAGAATGTAAAAAATGTGACAATGTGGCACGTTCACAATTTAGCTCGCTGTTGAACAGTTTTCATTAACGGCAACCGGAACGGTGAAGAAGATGACACAAGCTCAAGGTTAACCTAGATAAGGTGTGACGGCTACAGCAGTGTTTTAATATCGTCTGCCACACCGTTCCCTCCACCAGATTTATAGTCCGAATAGAAATCCAGCATGTCCCTGGGGCCATCGCTCTTACTGTTTTTTTTTTTTTTTTTAAAGATTGTCATTTCATTGTAAATCTCAATGAATTAATGCGTCTTGCACAGACAAATCAGACCAATATGAAAAATGTCCACTTATTACAGAGAAATAGAAGAGGATGCCTTTGGCAGATGGAATCTCATTGAACTCTGTATAACGGATGTCTGGGGTGTTTTCAAGTCTCTGGATGAATCCATCATCCATCATCTGGAGACGAATGGTGCGAATGGTGGTAAAGGACTCTAGTAATAATTCTAGTTAATCACTGTCAGTGAATGGCAGAAATATTAACTATTCATTACCCCTCTTCACACCTCAGAAATGAAGTATTGATGTATCTTAAAACAAAAATATCGCTGCAGGACATGATCTTGATGGTGGCAGAGCAGTGGAGCTCTATTCAACGCTTCTAGATGCATATTTTTTGGCCTCGTCACGCCACGCCACGCTCGCACAGAAATACAGCGGCTAATGAAAATGCATTGGATGTATTATTTATGCAACTTCTCACAGTAGCACAAGAGCCGTCGAGATGCATGAAAATGCATGTTGTCAGCTTCTGGCTTCCCTAGGTTGAAATCAATAGAGAGAAGCACTAACCTGCCACCAGCCCTGATGACTGATTGAATTCAGAGAGGCTGTGAGGCTTAACGCACTTCAGAAAGGAAACTGCAGTCTATTGGAGGCATGCAGTGGAATAATATTCCAATACTGGTGTGGATGGTTTTCCTTCCCAGAGTGCACTGCTCTTACCCTTCACTGCTCAGGGACCGCTATCGATGAATAGTCATTGGGATTCTGAAGCGGGGCCCACTTCAGTGCAGGCACCCTTCGCAATCTCAGTCTCGTCCCTGGAGCGTGTTACTTGCTCATTCTGTTCGTGAGCAAGCAATAATGCAAAAGACTAATTAAATTACCTCAAACTGTATCTATGAAGTACATTGTATTTATAATGTATTTGTGAAGGAATATACACCAAGGAACATGGAACTATTTACCATTTTTCCGAAACTTCATTGATCTGGACTGCTCTTCGCAGAATGATCTTCAATGCACTACATATGGAAACTCTCCTCAACATCAAAGCAACCTGTTGTGAAAATGGGTTTCAAAAGAATTCACATGGTAACTTTATGGCTGTGTTTAAACTTGGAATGTTTGGTTCAATTAAAGCAAACTCTGGTGCGGTTGTTCTGTTAGAACGGTTTATTTGAATGCATCTGAACCTTGGTGCACACCAACAAGTGAACTGAGAACAATTTTTTCAGAGGGGTCTCAGTCCGCGACCAAACGAACTCTAGTGTGGTTTGACCAAAATATGAATGCAAAGACATCTAAACGAACCAAAAACAGGATGTGATTTCACAAGATAGGACAGAATGGACAGAAAGCCTAAGCATACCTGGCTCTTCTCATCAGCAGCTATGTTGCCCATTACAGTTCGGTACAGGGTTGCACACAAAAAAATGTCACCAACCTCATGTATATCTTCTAAAAAAGCTTTCTCCATCAACAAATGACCATGCATCTAATTCTACATGACTTTTAGAACAAAGTCACCCTTTGTGATTTAGTCACCCAGTCGGACTCTTGGCACAAATTAAAATGGTTTTACTCTAGGCATAATTGTGCATACAAAACCATACCAGCCAGAGCTTATAGCCTCTAATCAAATATCCAGTACATGTCCATGATAAGCTTATGTTACCTTAGGCTGGAAACACTCTCACATATTTAATGCTGGATAACCCAACTGACCTGAATTTACTGCAAATAGCGTTTGATCATTTTGTCATGTGCTGCATTATAAGACATGCATGTTGATGTGGTGTGGAGCGTGATTGACAGTGCCTGATTCTCTCAGGGGTTCATATAGAGCTAGTAGATGACTAAAGTGATGGAAGATGCATTTGATATGTCAGTTATAGTGACATAGATACAGTGGATCATGGATTAATTTCATCACTGTAAAAGCCTTAGCTACACATTTTCAAAAGGTCATATGCAAAGAATGTCAATATATAATACGTACTGAGTAAATGTACTTCACTGCTATACTATATACTATACTCGAGTGACATTCAAAATGAATGATTGCACTTCTATTCAGTTACATATAGAGGTACATAGCTCGATTTAAAAATACTTTGACCTTCAAAACACAAAGGACATATTCACAGGTCATCATGATGAAAGCTCTCCTTTTAGTGTCCATGTCTTGCTGGGCTTGTTCAAATTACCATTTAACCATCATTGAGAAAGAACAATTGGGGTCTATAAACAAATTTCACTGTTAAAAAAAAAAATCCTGTTGCCATTTTTAGGATAAAATACAGCAGCTGTGCTGTGGTTACCAGAAATTGACAATGTTTGTAGTATGGAATAACATATTGGTGCCTGTATATTTCACACATTAAAAGTGTATATTTTATTCAGTACATGATGTTAATAAATGTCAAACAGGAAACTAAAAGAAAGAAAAGAAAGAAACCAAATGTTAGTGGCTTTGTTACCAAAATGAATTTTGAAAAAATAAAACTTTTTCAAACAGGTATCCCAAACATTCCCTTCATTTTTTCCATTGGTCTGACGATCGGATAGTCTCATCCCAAACACACATCATTCCTTAAAAGAACAATTCACTAAAAATGTACTCAACCTCAGGCCATCCAAGAAATAGGTGAGTTTGTTTCTTCATCAGATTTAAAGAAATGTAGCATTATATCTCTTCCTCGCCAATGCAGTGAATTGGTGCCATGAGAATGAGAGTCCAACCAGCTGATAAAAGCATCACAATAATCCACGTAATTGACATGACTCCAGTTGGTCAATTAATGTTTTTGTATTTTTGGGTGAACTTTTCCTTTAAGACGTTGTTTTGTCCGGATGGTGATAGGAGTACAGTATTTACACAGTTCAGGGGAAACCAAACTAGGACAGGAGAGGGGAACATTTTTAATATCACAAAAATTACACACTTCAGCTTTAAGGGCACCATCAAAACTTGAGCTTGTATATGGCTTGAAAACAACAACAGCAGCAGCAGTTCCTCACCTAAGAGACAACATCTAGTAGTTAGTTACAGCTACATCGCATCACAAAGTTTTACTTTGCTTTAAGATGAATGCCTTTGGATGCCGACTCAATCCAAAAAAAAAATTTATTTCTAAAATTAAACGTAGCATGACGAGACCACCAGCTGTGTGAATGGAGTAGCTGATAGCACCAAGCTTGTTCTCTGATGCTTGGGAACTATTGCGGGTGGGTGGGGACACTGCAGTCCCTACAGCTTTTAACAAATAACTCAAATGCCTTTTGTCACCAGGTCTTGCACAGAAATGAATGACACACCGGAGGACTATTAAATTTTCTGAACTCTCATTTTTCACAGTTTGGTATGGCCTTTACTCAGTTTCATATTTCACTTGCTTTCTGAGAACTTTCATAGTTCATTTTCATCCGAGTTATATTTGGCCCATAATAGGAGACATACTAAATTCGAAACAACCTTTAGCATTTCATTATTATAAAGCTTTTCCCAGTTTTTCTAAACATCTCTTATATAATCTAAAAATTATCATTTTAAATTAATAATTTAATTTAAAATTTTTAATGAAAGTTAAAATAAATACTTAACTAAATGTTTCATTTACTTAAATCTTGCATTTAATCATTTTTAAAATCTATTTTAGCAATACGAGACAGTAAAAAACATCTTTAAGATTCTACAAGGGGTATGTAAGCTTAAGAGTAGAACTGTACATGACAGAGCTCTAAAAATTTTCCTCCTTAATAGTTTCAGAGCACTAGACTTTTGGGACTGAGACTGAGAAAAACGACAAAACAGCTGTAGGTGTTATCAGTTTAAATTTACAAGCAAAATTTCACATATAGCAGGAGGGAATAAACTTAACATGCACTTAAAATGGATGTTGCCCATGAGGTTAGGTTTTCAGTCTCTCTCGCGCATTTTTTTTTTTTTTTCTCCATACATTTTGTACAAATAGAAAGTGACTAGTTTCTGTCTGGTCTGGCTAGAGAACAAGCTCTCAAGCTAAAGTACTTGTTCACAAGCATTCAAGGTCTTGTGACCTTCACTATGCACATCAATCAAATGAAAATCATCAAGAAATGGAAGAAAAACATCCATTCGTCTCTTTTTGATATATTCAAACTGTACTGGAAAACTGTGCAGCTTCTGTAAGCAAACATTGCTTGCTTTATTGATCCTTTTTCTATTTTAGAAACACAGCTCTCATTGATCAACATTCATGCTTCCTTACCAAACCAGTCAGCATGCCTCCAAATCAGACATTTTGGATGTGTTTATCTTTGTGCTCAGAATAATTCAGCAGGCATGTACTGAGCAGCAAGTCCCATAGCGTACCACGACACACAAGCTACTTCAATATTGACAAAAAAAAAATGACATCAGGAGGCTTGACAGACAATCTATTATTCAAGTCACAATGCAGTTTGATGGATTTAAGGACAGAGGACAAATACTCAATCTCTTTTGCCAGAAAGAAACGCAGCTGACATCCCTGACTCCATGTCAACAACTGGGCGGCTAGACTTGTTACAGTGTCAAGTATCGCTTGGGAAACACAATTATAACTGCAGACATTCATGGCTGTATTCCTAGGGCTATATTTCAATATTTGCATCTTAATCAACCAATTGTATGGTTCACCTCAAAATACCAGTGGACTAAAACTAATTTGGTTGTGAAAGACTGTACAGACTACAGTTTGCTTCCTGAGACATCATTAAAGCAATCTTCTTCAAACCTTAGGGAATTTACCAGCAAGCCTTTCTTAATGAGTTTTAATAAATACTGGATGGCTTGACACTGAGATGTACCTTTAAATAATTCTCTCATATTGCCTTTTTGAACCCTCCTGATTCTGTTTCTCTCCCAAAGGATATGAACTACAGATGCACTGATTGCAATTTTCTTGGCCGATTCAGATTTCCGATATTTTTGTAAGTGTGTCCTGCCAATACAGATTTTTGCCGATTCCGATTTTCTTTCTAAAAATCTATAATTGACAGCATATACAAACAAAAATCTATACTTATTTTTAATGCAAAAAAAAAATTTACATCATAAAAAATTATTAAACATTACAATTCCCCCAATCTGGACAAAGTTACAGATGTTCTCTCAATTGACTCTTAAAATAAAGTGCTCTGTGACAAGAAAAGTGTTAGAAATAACAATTAACTGAAAAGGAGTTGGTGTATATAACATAACAGATGTCATTTCCCACTATGTTTCTTAAATTGTCATTTTTTCACTGACCTTATTAAATGTGTCATCTTTCACATCAAATTCTTACATTGTTTCAATTAATTCAGTTAGAATAATAAGAAACTGTAGAGCTGTTACCATTCAAATGAAATCAGTATCAACAAACTGCATCTTTCAACTGCAGGAAACACAGAAGCTGCATCTGAGGTGCCATAAATGCATTTACACTGCAAAATTTCGAATGCATAAAGAATTTTATAAGATTAATGTTTTAAATATTTTTAAACATACAAATAAGAAATGTTGGGGAAATGCAAAGATAGCTTTAACCCTCTGGGGTCCGAGGGTGTTTTGGGGCCTGGAAAAGTTTTGACATGCCCTGACATTTGTGCTTTTTTCAGTTGCTTACAAACATTTGAATGTCTAAAGTTTAATAACACTGTAATCAGCACAAACTGGGCTACAATAATATGTGAGCAGGATGTATGTACGTGATTGTGTTTTTGAGAAAACAACGTTTATGCGTGCTTAGTGAAAAACTAAAATTTTAAAGTCACTGAAATAAGGCCATAAAACACATACAGAACATTTGATCACAAGACTTTTGAGAACTGATCTTGAAGTCTAGAGTTTTTGCTTCAAAATTATGTGAAAATCATCTTACTCACTCATTCACAGAAAACAATATATTGATTTACATTTTCTAAGACACTTTTTGTGTAGAAAAGGTATATGCGAGTAGGCGTGAATGATCATCAATAATGATGTGATTCACACCTGAGAAGACAAAGGCCCGCATAATGAGCTGCATAATGAGCTGTCAGGTGTGTGACTGAGAGGGAATTGCTACAAGAAAGAATGCGAGGAAAAAAGAAATGTATATATTTTTT
>NW_015549594.1:17234-25968 GCF_001515605.1 Sinocyclocheilus anshuiensis | reverse complement strand
GAGTATAAAACATTCAACATATTAACATTATAACTCACATTACTTTTATATCGTTGCTGTCTATTTTATAGAACATAAAAAAAACTTCCTGGCATTGTGAGACATATATGCAGTGAATGAATCTTCATGATGTTTCACTTGATTGTACATTTAGTCAGGAATCATGGTTTGGAAAAAGTAACTAGTAAAATATGTACAAGTTATGTCACAGTAACACAATAGCAACTAATGCAAGTAGGCAAATAAAAAAAGACTTACTATATCCTCCACTGAATATCACGCCGGAGCGTTCTTCTGAGGAAAATCCAAAGCTTATTTCTCTCAGCGCGTCTTCTTCCAGAAGTGAAGTAGCCGAGATGAACTTGAGGAAACGTCTCGCTGCTTTGTTAGCTGTGATGTGGGCGTTTACATGCGCGTGTCTCACGTGGACTATTGTAATATCAAAAGCGCGATCGGCGCGTGGGCGTGGTCACATTAGCGATAATGAAGGCGACGGCCAAGACTTGACATTGCGTTGGTTTCATACTGATTACTTTGTCACATAATATTTGAAACAAATCCTAGGTGGCAGCAAATGACTGTTTGAATGAGTAAGTCATTTAGGCCCAATCCCAATTCTACCCCTTAGCCCTTCCCCTTTCCCCTACCCCTCCTGTGTAATTTCCTGCGACATGATGACATGTCGCAAATTATAATATTATTTTTAGTCCTATGTACCAGCGACATCAATGTGGCCTACATATTAAGAGTCATAACTAAACTTTTTCTAGGAATGTGTAAGACTTACAATTTATTAGCTGCAATAGGTAAATACTTCAGAAGACAGCTCTCACTGCCCAACTTATTTCTCGATACAGCAAGATGCTCTGGCCCATGATTGGCCCAGTGCTCGCTTGTACGCTTTCCCCCCTGATAGCCCTGCTTCCGCTGGTTCATCAAATGGGGCAGGGAGATGAAATGCTCAGTTCTCTTGGTGGCCCCACTCTGGAGGAACCAAGCTTGGTTCCCCAAGTTAGT
This sequence comes from Sinocyclocheilus anshuiensis, assembly GCF_001515605.1. Classification (NCBI taxonomy): domain Eukaryota; kingdom Metazoa; phylum Chordata; class Actinopteri; order Cypriniformes; family Cyprinidae; genus Sinocyclocheilus; species Sinocyclocheilus anshuiensis. The sequence continues at coordinate 24,951 of NW_015549594.1, read as the reverse complement.
GCAGCTCATAGATTCTTTATGGGGTTCAGGTCAGGAGAGTTTGCTGGCCAATCAAGCACAGTAACACCATGGTCACCGAACCAGCTTTTGGTACCTTTGGCAGTGTGGGCAGGTGCCAAGTCCTGCTGGAAAATGAAATCAGCATCTCCATAAAGCTTGTCATCAGAAGGAAGCATGAAGTGCGCTAAAATTTCCTGGTAGATGGCTGCGTTGACTGTGGACTTCAGAAAACACAGTGGACCAACACCAGCAGATAACATGGCAGCCCAAATCATCACTGACTGTGGAAACTTCACAGTGGACTTCAAGCAACATGTTTTCTGTGCCTCTCCACCCTTCCGCCAGACTCTGGGACCTTGATTTCCAAATGAAATGCAAAATTTACTATAATCATCAAAATTTCAAGAAATAAAGGCTTGAAATATTTCACTATATGTGTAATGAATCTATATAATATATGGGTTTCACTTTCTGAAATGAGTGACAAAAAATATTGACCTTTTTCATGATATTCTAATTTTTTGAGATGTACCTATATAAGATGCCTTTACGCCCTCAAATGGTCAGTCTTTCACGAGTGGTTAAACCCTCCATGTCCTCAGACCGTACCGATCTGGGACATGTCAATAGTCCTTAGGGCCCTACGGGGTCCTCCCTTTGAGCCACTACATCCGGCCGAACTACACTCTTTGTCGCTGAAAACTGCTCTGCTACTGGCACTAGCATCGGTCAAGCGAGTGGGTGACTTACAAGCACTGTCAATCAGTGCTTCCCTTCTGGAGTTTGGGCCCAGCGACTGTAAAGTCGTCCTCAAGCCTAGACATGGATATGTTCTGAAGGTGCTCTCAACTCCATTCAGAGCCCAGGTAATTACCCTTCTGGTGCTCCCCGCTGCAGATGGTGAGCAGGGTCCCAATGTTCTCTGCCCCGTCAGGGCCCTGAGAATATATCTTGAACGCTCTAGCCTGTTCAGACAGTCGGAGCAGCTTTTTGTTTGCTTTGGAGGCCGTTCTAAGGGGCTGCCGGTTACAAAGCAAAGACTATACCGCTGGATAATTGATGCTATAGCCTTGGCTTATGCCTCAGAAGGTTTGCAATGCCCCATAGGTGTGAGGGCCCACTCCACTAGAGGAATGGCCTCCTCCTGGGCTTGGTCCAGCGGAATCTCTATTGGTGAGATATGTGCGGCCGCCGACTGGTCGTCGCCGTCCATGTTTGCCAAATTCTACAGCCTAGATGTCCCTGCTCTCCAGGCACGGATTTTATCGGCTTAAACTGCTTATTCCTTCCTATGGTGGAAATAGCTATGTTTAAAGTCCTCAGCTACGCTCGGGACTTAGTTGGCTCATGTTCTCTGGGGGCCCTTAACATAAGTGCTCCAGAACTGGGCTCGCAGAGCGGCTTAGTCTGCTTCTGCTCATAGCACGGCGTGATTGGATTCGTTCCCTATACACAACGTGAAGAGAACGTTCGAAAGGGAACGCTCTGCTACTGGCTATGGTTCAGACGTAACCTCGGTTCCTTGAGATAAGGGAACGAGCGTTGTGTCACTTGCCGTGCTATAAGCTGCACACAAATCGATGACTGTCGCTTCAGTCGAATGATTCTGATGAAATGGCACTGCGAGCCGACTTATATACACATCGGCTCTGCCCTTTCTGGCAGGCTAAAGCGCCATTGGTTTGTGCAGCTACACAAACGTGAACAAATCAGGCTTCAGTAACAGAGTAGACAGGAGTTTGCCCCATACACAATGCTCATTCCCTTATCTCAGGGAATCAAGGTTACATCAGTAACAGGAGCATTTTATACCCTATAACAATGCATATAAATAATTCAATTTATAGTGCAAACCAAAACATGAAAAATCACTAACTGTTTTTTGATTAAAAACAAAAAACAGCTAAAAACACCAATGAGATCTGTGAGTCACACCTTTGAAGAAATAAACTGAATGTGAATCTTACTGGCAAGGCAACCCTATATTCCTTCATTGATGAAGAGAAACAAGAACTAGCCAATTATTTCCTTAGTCTGAGCACTTTAAAAAAAGCCATCTGAAACAAAAGGTATAAAGCCAGTGAGCTCATTATCCCCCACTATGTTTGCAAGTTACCTAAAGGATCTTCCCGTTAAATCGCTTGGTTTATTCTCCACAGAGCATGGTCCCTCAAGATTACAAAATAGGGAGAATTAAAAAGAAACAAATTAGGGGGGCCTAACGGTGTCTCATGGTGGAATACATTATAATTACCTTTCCGTCACTGAAAGTCATGTATTGCTAAACAATGTGGTTTATCCAGAGGAAATTTTCATTGTCCTTTATGTGACTTTTATGTTTGCTGTGAAAAACCATGGGCCATTTTGGTAATGTAGGCCAATTAGAGACAAACCAGACAACACAGTTATACAGCCAAAAGAATGATGAGAATGGAGGTGACCGGAGATACCCGGTCAATTCTGTTGATAGTTAAATTCCCTGCAGCATTGCTCAGGCCGGCTGCCAAAACAGCAGGGCAGAAGTAAAGGTTTGCTTGAACCCAAGAGGATGCTGATGGGAACACTGGACAACAACAGAAGCAGCACTATCCTCTTAGATCAGAGGTCTTAAATGCAAAATACCTGGTGACTGCTAACCAGGTGGTGGGCAGTTGAAGAGTTGCAATAAAAATGGGGTTTTATGACTATGGATTTTAACTACTGATCAGAGTTCATAGAAGAGGCCCACAGAACCTTCAAGATTTGAAGACTGTTTGTGTGGAAGAATGGGCCAAAATCACACCTGAGCAATGCATGCAACTAGTTTCTCCATAAAGGAGGCGTCTTGAAGCTGTCATTAACAACAAAGGCATTTGTACAAAGTATTCAATACTTTTCCCTGGGTCATTCCATTTTATTACACATAACTTAATTTCTGAACTTATTTGTTTTGTTTTCTTTGTATGTCTGGATTACTTGGGTTGTTACCGACATCTGGTGAAATTTTCATGTCAACAGCACCTTTAGAAATATATTTACCCAGAAAAATGGTGACGTGTTCAATACTTATTTTACCCACTGTATATACACTTAATGATGCATGGTTAGACCTTTTCGGAGTTGAGCAGCTCATCTCAACCTCATACCTAACAGACTGCACTGCATGCTGAGAGGAGTAATGACGCCTAAGATTGTATTCCTTGAGAACAGCAATTTTCTTCTTGCCGATCATGCAGGTAGCATCTCCATTAAGAGATCAGAAACATCACGCTTGCTTTGATGTAATGGTCAGAAGTTATTTAAACATAAAAGGACTAAAATTCACAGCAATCAAATTGCACATGATATTTGTAAATCATTTTATTTCGGACAGCAAAATAAAATGGCTAGAGTAGCTGCAGGGTTGTGAAAAAAAATAAATAGGCTGGCAGTCAATTTAACCAAAAAAGACTACAGCTGCATATTTACATATGTTTTTATTATATAAAATATAAAATGAAAATATATAAAATTAACATTAAATAAAAGTGAAACCTACTCAAAAATACAAACTCTCCAAATGTACTCACTCCAAACCTGTATACTAGTGAAGCACTGAAATTCGTTTTTTTTTTACTGAAACCAAAATTAAAAAGTTTTCATTTAGCAAAAAAAACAAGCTGAAAATAACTTTTCAGTAATTAAACTTATGTAACTGAACTCTGTATGCTGTTTAGAGTTTTGTGTTTTTAAACCAGTCATGGTAAAGCTCTTTGGCAATTATATCCAAGCTAAGAGGGAACATTCTCAGAACTTCGGCTGATGTTCTGACATTATTCCAGTAACATTAATAGAACGATTGTTCAATTATCTGATCTTTAATAATGTTCTCAAAACGTTAGCACAAAATAATTACATACCATTCATGGAATGTTTTTTCTGAATTATTTTAGTTGGATGTTCTTGTAACTTTTTTAACATTAATACTAGTTAACACAAGTTTCAGATGGTTTACATGTAACTTTCCCATAATGTTTGCAAAATGTTATTTCAGCCGAACACATTTTTGTCCCTAGAATCATATTTACCCGTTTTAGGTAATGCACAGTGTGTATGAGATAGACGCTGACGTGGTCAAAACATGCCATCAGAGAAGTGCTAAATAACCTTTATGGTTTTGGTCAATGATTTCAGCCGTCTGAAACTGAAAAATTCTTGTCTGTGCTTTTCCAGGTGAGTATTTTTGTTGCTGACTGTATACATTTCTTTTTTCTGGAGAACACAAAAGAAGATGATTTTGAAGAGTGAAAAACACTCTATGGAAAAAAAAAAAACATGGAGATGTTTTTGAAAATATCTTCTTTTGTGCTCCACATAAAGAAAATCAAGGTGGTCTGCAACAGAATTTCCATGTTTGGGTGAATCATCCCTTTTTAAGAGGACAAAAGATAAAAGCCCAAACCAGAATTTTAAAGTTGACTTGTGGGTCGCATTTATAAACTATTAATGAAGAGCTCTATATCAATCAGCCAAGGATCAGTACTGCAATTGTCTCTAAAGCACTAATGGAAACATCTACTGAACGTAGGCAGGTACTTCCAAGTAAACATAGTCATGTAAATAGGCAATGAGTGGGTACTTAAGGAAAAGTCATTGGAAGAACAGCAAAAACAGCATGTCTGACACAGAACTGTGTTCACAGCTTGGCGGCCAACTCGCAGGTCTGCTTTAAAACAACACTGGCTGTAATGAGTAGCTGTACCTGGGCATGAAAAATGAGCATCTGCTTTTGCAGATAAGGCATCGCTGAGAAAAACTGAAATGTAGCTTTATTTGGTATGTCTGGTGGTGGAAAAAAAATGCAGGATATGGTGCATGCTGACGGAAGCAATGTAAACAGTTGCAATGGAACAACGGAGCCCCCTAATGGAATATTCAGCTACGCTCACAATCCACCGCTGTTTTTCACTGAAACTAATGTAATTAAAAATTTGCAATTGAAAACACTAATTACAGATCATGTATATGGTGAGAAAGTACATGACTGGTCTGTTGAAATAGGCAGAAGAAAGTGTTTGTTGATGTGGGGGACAGACGTCACCTTCACTCAGAAGATGGTGCTCAATTCTCTCAGGACAGTAAGTGATCCTGCTGCTTCTGCTCTGAAGTCCATCACAAGGCGTGGACACAGATGGCGACCATATGGTGCTGATGGAAATCGCGAACTGTCTTGCATCCTCATGCAAACGGAACATCATATGCATATTAACACAGATTTTAGAGTTTACATTGAGTTGTCCTGCTGACCTGCGCTAGGCCAGACTACAGAAATATGGTACGGCTTCAGGTCTTCTTCAGAGACGAAGTCTGGAGCATGACTCATGATGTCGTGACCTCTGAAGGATTTTGGAAAAGCTATTACGTCTCTGATACTGGGAGCACCTACAATAATGGACACCAGTCGATCTAGCCCTGTTCAAGAGAAAAACAGCACTTTTATAATTATTAGGAATTCACAATATACTGTTTCCATATTTATTATGTATAATTATTTTTTTATCTGTAATTAATAAACACTACTGGTCGAAGGTTTTGGGTCAGTAAAATTGTATAATATTTTTGAAAGAAGTCTCTATTGCTCACAAAGGAGACAATTTGATCAAAAAATTCATTAAAAACAGTAATACTGTAAAAAAAAAAATGTTAAATTTCATTTTAATATATTTTTAAATGTAATTTATTCCTGAAATGGCATATCTGAATTTTCAGCAACCATTACCAAAATTCTGAGATCCTTTCAGAAATCATTCTTTTTTTGCTGATTTGGTGCTCATTTCTTATTATTATCAATGTTGAAAACACTGTGCTGCTTAATATTTTTGTGGAAACCATGATAATTTTCAGAATTCTTTGATGAACAGTTCTTTTTTTTTAAACAGAAGTCTTTTGTTACATTATCAATGTAATAATGTAAAATCAATTATCAATGTCTTTGTCATTTTTGATCAATTTATTGCATCCTTGCTGTATAAAAGTATCAATTTCTTCAAATTAATTAATTTTAAAAACAACCAAACTTTTGAACTGTAGTGTATTTATATTACATTTTTACATTTAAATGACCTTCGCCATCATCAAATGTTAAAAGTTAAAGTTAATCTTTAAAAACATAAATAATTTAATAACACTGTAAATGTAATCTTAAGAAAATCTCAAAATGAAAATAAGTTTTTCACACTATACATTATAATGTTGTGATGCCTGAATTCACTTATAGTATTTAAAACAACTAATTTTAGTTAATATTTATTTCTTTTTTAATTATTTAGACAAAATAGTACAGAATCGGGCATCACATAAAAAAAATTTGAATTTTAATAATATCAGTGCATCCCACAAATTTAAGTGGACTTTTTTAACTCTTTAGATGTTATAATGTAAACAAGAACATGGCAAATTTGAATATCACAGTTTAAGCAAGCTGTAAAAACAGCTCTAGTGCTGCCACACACACAAATAAACCCAAACAGAGGTTCTCGAATGATCAAGGGCACTTCATGCTTCAGTTTACAGTCTCAAACTGAAACAAAGCTGCCAAAAATTCTTGGCTAGCAAGCAATTTAAGTTTTGGAGCATGACCGTTCCACTTTAACCAACAGGAGAATGTAATCAACAAGGCCTTTCGTCACAGTGGTACCCCAACAACCTTGCGAAAGTCCAAGGTAGCATGTGTTGAATGCTCACTCACCTAATGCGATTCCACCATGAGGAGGGGCCCCGGAGTCCAGAGCCTCCAATAAATGAGAAAGAAGTGATGGGTCCTCCTATAACACAAGCAAGACAGAGAAAAAAGGACAAAGTGGACCTTGTAATTCACAGCCTTTTCAGCTTGAAAGGGAATTGTTCATAGTCTCGGCATGTATAAATCGTGCAGATCCATACAACTACTTCAGTGTCAACAGAGTAAATAGGCCTTCAAAATGATTTCCTTTATAGTCACAAATCTTAAGATCGACCTGAGTAAAAACACCCTAATTTGGTGTTTCTTCTCCCTGGCTCTTAAGATCCAAAGCATTTGTTTTCTTTAAAGGCAGTTAAATATAGCTTAAAGGGTTGCCACAGCGACTGAACGGGTAGTCGGTGGTGCGGGGGTGTTAAGTAAGAGTCACAAATAAGAAAATGGTGCAGTCGGGTATCTGGACACGTCCATTACATGTGCTTTAACTCGCTGTCAGAGTAGCATTAAATGATGCTCTTTGCTCGCAGTGTAATTTTTCACTCGTGTTCCATTACCTTGAGAATCGTGTCCAGGATGTACAGCTGCTGAGAGGCATTGTGGATGCGAATCGAACCTCCTCCGATCTCGCAGCCATTCAGCACCAAGTCGTAATGCTGGCCACGCACCTGAGAGAGCAGATAAACAGGTGGGGGAAATGTGTGGAATTCAAAGCGAGATCATACAATTCCTCTATGAAATACTCTGCTCATGACTGTAGACTTACAAAGTGATAAAACCAGACTATTTCTGGGTATCGCCAACTATCTCAAGGTACGTGCACATTTAAATACATAGTGGGGTCAAAATGCTTGAGACCACCAGTGAAAATGTATTCCTATCACAAATTCTATTATTTATTAAGCTATCTAGTTATATACTACTATATATATATATATATATATATATATAGTGGGTACGGAAAGTATTCAGACCCCCTTAAATTTTTCACTCTTTGTTATATTGCAGCCATTTGCTAAAATC
>NW_015549594.1:4908-16868 GCF_001515605.1 Sinocyclocheilus anshuiensis | reverse complement strand
TTGAATCGAAAACCTATGAATCGTGAATCGAATCGATTCGCATTTACCTAGCCTTATCGCCAAATGACTACAGCCCCATTGACTCCCTCTGCCAATGCATTGATTAAATTAACAGTTAGATGTGCCAGAACTTTCTTCAGTTAAACAAGATTTGGAAACAAAGATGAATTTCTCAAGGTGAATGCATACCTTGACTCTAGGGATCTAACAACTAAAATTCAAGTCAGGAATCTTGGTGTGATTCTGGAGACAGACCTTAGTTTCAGTAGTCATGTCAAAGCAGTAACTAAATCAGCATACTATAATCTCAAAAACATTGCAAGAATTAGATGTTTTGTTTCCAGTCAAGACTTGTTCATGCCTTTATCACCAGCAGGGTGGACTATTGTAATGGTCTCCTCACCGGCTTTCCCAAGAAGACCATTAGACAGCTGCAGCTCATCCAGAACGCTGCTGCCAGAATTCTGACTAGAACCAGAAAATCTGAGCATATCACACCAGTCCTCAGGTCCTTACACTGGCTTCCAGTTATATTTAGGATTGATTTTAAAGTACTTTTACTCGTTTATAAATCACTCAATGGCCTAGGACCTAAATAAATAGCAGATATGTTCACTGAATATAAACCTAACAGACCACTCAGATCATTAGGATCGAGTCAGTTCGAAATACCAAGGGTTCACACAAAACAAAGGGAGTCTGCTTTTAGTTATTATGCCGCCCGCAGTTGGAATTAGCTTTCAGAAGAGATCAGATGTGCTAAAACATTAGTCACATTTAAATGCAGACTCAAAACTCACCTGTTTAGCTGTGCATTTATTGAATGAGCACTGTGCAATGTCCGAACTGATTGCACTATATTTTATGTATAATCAGTTTCTATTCTTAACTGTTTTAAATTCATTTTAAACCTCTTAAAAACATTTTAAAATCATTTTCAAAGTTTTTAAATTCCTTGTTTTATTGTTATGATTATTTTTTTATTATTTTCTTTTCTTTTACGTAAAGCACTTTGAATTACAATTGTGTATGAAATGTGCTATATAAATAAACTTGCCTTGCCTTGATGCCTCAGACTTTTGGACCCCACTATACTGTATGTCATGATTCAATACGTTGTGATGAACCATGATATAATAATCTGAAATGTCACTTTTGTCCTTGACATGATTATTGGATGTCAGAAGTAGGTTTGTTTTATTAGGTATGAAACCAATTTTTTTTTTCTGACATTTACATTACATTTCCAGTCGATTGTTATGACTGGATAAGCATGGTTTTAAGTGGTTTTTATTCAGCCCAACTCGCTAAATAACCATTCAGACCAATTTGCGAACCAATTTGACTCTTATAATAAAATGACTCATGATTTACTGAATTTAAACTTAATTTACTAAATGATTCAATAATTTACTCATAAATCATTATGACTTGTGAGCAAATATTAGAGCAAAGCACAACTACATAGAAAAATATACATTACTTTTCCACAGTTCTGGGGTCAGAAATGTATTTTTTTAAACAAGGATGCATTAAATTAATTTACTTTTTACATTGTTACAAACAAATTCATATAAATTTCATACAAAAACAAAATCATATAAATGCAGTTCTTTTTCCTAAAATGGTATTAAGCAGCACAACTGTTTTCAACATTAATAATAATAAGAAATATTATTTGAGCAACAAATTACCATATCATTAGAATAATTTATAAAGGATCAAGTGACACTGAAGTCTGGAGTAATAGCTGTTAAAAATTCAGCTTTGCTATTACAAGAATAAATTACATTTTAAAATATATTATAATAGAAAATAGTTGTTTTAAATTGAAATAATAGTTCACAATATTACAGTTTTTACTTTATCTAATAAATGCAGCCTTGGTGAGTGTAAAAAAAAACGAGTTCTTCTATCCTGTAAGATTTTCCTTCAAAATGCAAAGCTATGATTCTGTAAGGTTAAAAAATATAATTTGTGTTCATGTACTGCCTGAGATGTGATGGAACATACCTTGTGGGGTTGGGTGTAGAGCAGATGGGCATCCTCGGGGACTGGAGCAGTGAAGGGATGGTGGGCAGACTCAAGCATCTCTGGATCGTCCTCTTTGGGTAAGAAGAGGGGAAAGTCCACCACCCACAAGAAGTGAAAGACAGATGGGTCACGAACTGGCACGCCATAGCACTCAAGCAGTTCCACGCACTGCAGTCTCAGCTTCCCCAACAGAAGGCGCTAAAACATGAAACATTCTATTAGCGAAAAATAAAGCACTACAAGAAATCATTAGGACAGAAAGAGTAAATGGTTTCGGACTCAAACCTGCAACACCCACAATGGCTTAAATTAACCTCTATCTTTTGAAGAGAGTTTTATGTGATTTTGTCATTTTTTTAAATATATTTTTATATAACTTAAATTTAGTTTCTAATTTCAGTTTATTTTAGTGCTTCAACTTCTACTCATTTCAGTTAATTGCCAAGGCAACATTTCTAATTTGTATTTGTTTTTTTTATCTATAAATCACCTATATCTATTGTTTTCCATCTATATTTATGTTTCAGTTTTATTTCAATTACCAAAAATGATTTTTAACAGTTTTACTTAATGACAACAGTTTTTTTGGGTAACACTTCCAGGGGTGTGTCTACGTGGTGGCCAGGGGTGGCACCGGCCCCCCCTGAAATTTGGCTGGCCACCCCAGGTGTCCCCCCTACCAGATGTCTTGCCATAGGCTTGTTTTTAGTAAATTTCTAATTTTAGGCGGTTTCTATAGTGTGATCTTAATGACAATGTCGAGAGCGCATAATGTTACGCGATCCATGTGCGCGAGGACGAATCTCTCCACTCCCAAGCAGATTTCCTTCACTCACACAAAACTGGACGTGTGCTTTTAACATACATCGTTCCGCAAACACAAGGACATTCAGGAAACAGGACACACATTCACAATGTCCTGTTTCAGGACATTCAGGATTTCCTTAGAAAAGACACATTCTGAGAATCTAGATCACTGGAGAATAACTTCTAACCTCGGATTAGTCATTTTAAAAATTAGAAAAATCTGAACTACAACTCTGATTTTAGTTAATTCATGGAACAGCTAAAAATGAGACCACAAGAGGCTTTTACAATGCATGTATTTGAGGGCAGGGACATGCAAATGAATTCCTAAGTCTCTAAAACTATATTTGAGGAGAAAGATCTCCCCCAGCTCTCATTTCTCCCAGTTTCTGCACTAGCAACATCCCCATTCATCCCACAACCTCAGCTCACAAAGCTCGCCAGTTATCCCCAGCCATCTCCCACATCTCTGCTTTGTGACTAAACAGCCGTCTTACTTTGTGCCAAGCTCACCATCTGCACCAGCTCCGAGCGAGAGCCGAAGCACGGAAAAGATGAATATTCTTTTAAAAGTGATTAGATCATGTCAGCATTTTTCTGAAGACATATTTTCCAAAAACCCTTAGTTATCAATCACTGTAGGGCATAAAAACTGATGGGAAGGTACTTGAGGACATTAAATAGGGATGCTGGGCATTGAATTATCTTCTCCAACCCAAAATGGCTTCATGTACTTGTGGTCTAACTGTAGTTTTATGTAGACATTTGCTCACTGAGCTCTCATGATGTGTTTATGAGATTGAATCAGCATGAGTATATGAATCTGTGTGGATGCGGAACAAAATGCAGGCGGATATGCACCACGTTCTCCAAGGGTCCGGCTGTGATGAAGATCAGGTCTCCAGCATTGGCGTGGGCCATCTGGAGCAGCTGCTGTTTGGCCGTGTCCGAAAGCAGCCGGCTGAGAGGGGATTTCAGTGAACCATCTGCCCTTACTGGAGCCACACTCACCTCCTGTACGACACACGGTGCAAACACAGCAATGATCATCCATTTCCTCCACCGGCCCAAATTCAATTTCTATTGACAGCATAGGGCACAAACTCTTGATCAATCATCAGTCTCGAGAACACTGCGGGCTGGTTTCCCAGACACAAACGAAGCCAAGACCTGGACTAAAACGGATAGCAATGGAGAATCACCTTTGACGGTGCCAAAAACACTAGCTCAAAGTTCACTTTCCATTTATAAATGCAGACAGAAGACAATATAGAGTGTTTGGTAGGGCTGGGTATCGTTCAAAAATTTCCGATATCGATACCGATACCTTGACTTCGATACCGGTTCCTGAATTATATTTTTTTTCGATACCACTTTTATGAAATCAATTTTAACAAGATTACATTATCTAAAAAAAAAAACTTTGGTTTTATTTTTCAGCTTGTTGATGCTTATACAAACTCAAAGACTCATCTCCTGGGCCACTGCACAAAAGGAACAAAATGTAACCAACACAATAAATCAGTGCAAATAGTTTTAATAAAGCTCAAATAGTCTTCAGTTTACACATCTGTTAGGCTACATTTACACGAGTGTGTGTTCGTTTTAAAACGCATAGCTCAGACAGAATCATGATTTCTATTTATTTTCCACTGATTTACTGATGAGCATTAGCAGCTTCCAGCGCTGTCTGCCTGTGTTCTTTCTTCCATGATCGCTGCTCTGACTCAAGAGTCAGAGGTAATAACATATTTAATTTCAGCAACATTACATGGCCAAAACACACATTAGACGGCAATTGGAAGTTATTACAAACACTCGATGGTGGTTTAAAGTGAGTTTTGAGTAAAAGCGGAATATAAATCTTATTTATTGTCTTATGTAGCATGATGCTACAGTTTGCATGAATGGTCACATAACACGTGCTTTCGGTCATGTAACGTTAGTATGAACAGATATCTGCATATGATTGGAACTCCATGCAGCTCCCGTCATTTTCATTTTAAAACATAAACGCACCAGTGTAAATGTAGCCTTACATCTAAGGGGGCTGCCTGGGACACATTCACATTACAGCCTCATGTGTGCACCACATCTCTGAGTGTAACTGGTGTAAACTAGTAGGTGTGTTCGACTTGACGTGGACTGACTGTGCAGACCGATCGGTGTATTACAGTACCACGAGCTATTGAGAGCAGACTGCTCCGTACGCTTTCGAATCGCTCTCGCGGATGTCAAACACTGATCGATCTGCGCCGCACCTCTTCTAGTCGAACACACCGGCTAGTGCAGCAGGCTTATTGGCTCAATGACGCTGATGAGATTAACCCCTTGGGTAATGAAATTTGGTACCGAACGACGAGACGTTTTTCGATACTCGATGTTATCGATGCATTTCGGTCGGTGCCTAAAAAGTATCGAACTCGATACCCAGCCCTAGTGTTTGGAGTGGGAAAACTAAGCAGAACAGTCAGCTATCAGAAGTGTTGAAGAACATTTGTATTTTTTTAGATTTATTTTTGGCATTTTTAATTTTATTGGAAATAGTGGTTAAACGGATCGTAGTTGATCCGTGATCCGTACGGACAACAATTCTGGCTGCTATGGGCTCAGTGCTAAAATCTTTTCTACAGATAACCAAATTACAAGCAATTAGTGGTTAAACCGATCGTAGTTGATCCGTGATCCGTATGGACCAAGCCCCACGGTTCGGCACGCATGTGATCCGCGGATTAATTGCAAAATTTAACCATAATAGAGTATAAGTTTATAATTTGTTCGTATTTACACAAGCAACCGAATTTTAAACAATTCCAGAGAGAAAAGGCGAAAGGGAACTCGATTCGTTACTCTCGCGCTGTTCTCTCAGCCGCACACACATGAAGCGCGCACACGCATTTCAGACGGCACGCAAACACCGAACTGAATCCTCTTCTGAATCCTCTGAACAGACACATACACATAAAATTATGACAAAATACCCATCTCGACAATCATTCAGGTAAACGCAGTCAGTTATGTCTCAAGTGAATGAAAACAGCTGAGAAAGAAATTGGATGTGATGTGTATCATTATATCGGATCCGTGCATCAGGTCTTAAAGGGACAGTGGCCTATAAATACTGCTGCTGTCATTAATGATCATCAAACAACAAAACAGCTGTGATAAAAATCTATATTTAATTTATACAGTGAACACTCTGCAGTGTTATTTTCCCTAATTATTACATTTCTGTATTTGAATACTACCAACCTTTTTATTTGTAACATATTCTGTTGTATTTATCTATGCTTGTAATTTGTGTATTTGTTCTTATTTTTACTGGCTGTTCTCTTGTCTCTTTAATCATGTTTAAACTTTCTTAGTTAATCTAGTAGTATTTGCTGTGGTATCAAAGAAGTACTTCGCTTTAAGTAATAAATGGAAAGCAAGTTAAATTTAAATATTTTTCTTTTCTTGCTGATCCGAAAAATGATCCGATCCGTGGGTCAAAAACCGTAATGTGATCCGAACCGTGAGATTTGTGATCCGTTGAACCACTAATTGAGGAACATTAAAAAATTATGTTCTTGACATTAACAAGAAACCATTATTAAAACAACGTTGCCCTTTTGACTGGACTGATTTAGTTTTTCAGTAAAAAAAAAAAAGTGAACAAAATATACCTTTTAGAATGTTAAATCAAATAAACACTTTATGGTTAGTGTTAAAGGTGCAGTGTGTAAATTTTAGCGGCATCTAGCGGTGAGGTTGCGAATTGCAACCAACGGCTCAGTCCCCCGCTCACCCCTCCCTTTAGAGAAGCTACGGTGGCCGATACAGGACTAAGATGTCGTCGGTAAAGACAGCAGAGAGCAATGAGATTTCTTTACAAAGGTAAATTAAGGAATTATATTTACTTCCTTATTTAATAAATCGATGTTATTGCGAATATTAATGTACTTGTTCATCATTGTGTCAGTGTTTTATTCGCATGAACAACAAAGTGACGAAACGCGCTGTGTACAGCAGTTTGTCCGTTTAGGGCTACTGTAGAAACATGGTGGCGACTTCCATGTAAGGGGACCCCCGGTGTATGTAGATAGAAATTGCTCAATCTAAGGTAATAAAAACATAACGGTTAATTAAGTAAGGTCTTTATACACATCTGAAAACATAGTTATGTATATTATATTGCATTTCTGTCAATAGATCGATGTAAATATTACACATTGCACCTTTAACTTATCAGTTCTTTTGTCTTTGGGTCGTTATATTTCTCACAGATTTCTGCTCGTTCTAAATCAGATACAGATAAAGTAATACAGTAAAGATTACATTAATATGAATGCATTAGTGAGACAGCGATTGCGTGTGTGAATTAATTCTACCTGGCACTGCTGGCAGCATCTCTCTACTAGTAGTGAAGCTGTGGAATTTACTAGTTATTAAGAAATTTATGCTTGAACTTTTCAGTTTCTAAGCTATTTTATTGAAAAATCACAGAACAGTGTTGACAATACATTTCCGCGCTGAATGATTCTGTGCGCGTGATGTACGCGCTACTGTCTATAGCCTATGTGTTTGCGTTACAGTGCAGCAGCGCATTAGATTAGAACGACGATTAACTTACCTGTACAATAAGCTGTTTAAAACGTGCATTCTCTCGTTCAATTTCGAGCATCCAGTAATATAATAAAATGCGCTTTCAGAGTATGCATTTATTTGTAATTTGAACTGTTTGGAAACGGAGCGTAAATGTGGAATTCCTTCAAAGATTTCTAATCTGTTGCGCCCTCTATAGGACCAGCGACTAGTCGACGTCAAGCTGAAAGCGTCATGGCAGAGCACTGAAGTCGACTAGTCGATTAGTCGGTGCAACCCCTAGTATGTAGATATAAATTGCTCAATCTAAGGTAATAAAAACATAACGGTTCATTAAGTAAGGTCTTTATACACCTCTGAAAACAAAGTTATGTATATTATATTGCATTTCTGTCAATAGATCGATGTAAATATTACACATTGCACCTTTAAGGTAAATAATGCTTAAAAAAAATGTGGTAACATTTCATTGACATTGATTGATTTTTCTGTTAAGTACTACTGGCAAAACTACACTGATTTACATTTCACAAGCCAAAAAGTACAAATAACACTGTAAGCTGTAAGCTATGTTTGATTCACTAAAAAGAACCAGCTAATTAGGGTCATTCATTATGAGGTTTGACTACACTGGTCATGCTGTATGTTTTTTTTTTTGATTCACCAAAAACAAACAACTCATAAGAATCAGTTGTTCAGGAGTCGGACTACACTGATTGTGCTATATGTTTTTTATACACGACAAAGAAATGACTCGTAAGAGTTATTTGTTTGGGAATCAGCTGGACTACACTGGTCGTGTTTTATGGTTCTAATTGATCAAAAATAAAGACTTAAAAATATTTTTTTCTGGAATCAGTTGGGCCACACTGGTTATGGTAGATGGTTAACAAATGACTTAAAAGAACCATTCATTTTGGGAATTGAACTACACTGGCCATGCAATAAGTTTCAAAAATTAAAACTGTGTCATCATTTTCTCACCTTCATGTTGTTCCAAACCTGTATGACTTACTATATTCAGTAAAACACAAAGGAAGGTATTTTGATTTTCTGTTTTTTTTGTCCATACAAGGAAAGTCAGTGGGGTCCAAACACTAATATATAATAGATATAATAAACAACCCTTTGACTTTCAGTGTATGAACAATAAAAGTTGGGAATTTTTCTAAATATCTTCCTTTATGTTCTACACCAGAAAGTAAGTCATACAAGTTTTTGTATGATTGACATGAGGGTGAGAAAATTACAACAATTTTAATTTTTGGGTAAATTGTCCCAATATTTATGGATAGTTCCCTCATAATGAGCAATAGTAATACAGAGATTTGTGCCTTAGCAGCACCACTAACAAGAGCAGAATAAGACAAGATGCAAATTAGTATTCGTTTTTATCTCAGGACCAAGCATCTGACATGAATTAACGTGAAAAATGGATCAAACCATTTTATATGACATGAATCATTACAAGCTATAAATTAGAAATGTACTACATATGTGACCCTGGACCACAAAACTAGTCATAAGTAGCACGGGTATATTTGTAGCAACAGCCAATAATACATTGTATGGGTCAAAATTATCGATTTTTCTTTTATGCCAAAAGTCATTAGGATATTAAGTAAAGATCATGTTCCATGAAGATATTTTATATATTCCTTCCGTTTTTGCACCCTCAGATTCCAGATTTTCAAATAGTTGTATCTCGGCCAAATATTGTCCTATCCTAACAAACCACACATTAATGGAAATATTATTTATTCAGCTTTCAGATGATCTATAAATCTCAATTTCAAAAAATTGACCCTTATGACTGGTTTTGTGGTCCATGGTCACATATGGTGTGGAGAAAAAACACATATAACATTCCCTTTATAAGATTCCATGGAGGGCCTACAACACAAATAGGGAGCTGTGCCCCTTTAGTGAGGTCGATCTTGCCTCAGGGTAAGTATGCTGTGTGTTACATTTGACTTTTACCACCAAATCATCCTGACTTACTGATTACTTTTCAGATAAATATTTCAGAAGTCTTCCAGTGATGTGCACACACTGAATGCGGGTGGCGTTCCATCAGCAAACAGAGGAGAAAGGAACACAACTCACCTGACCATACTGTGTCTTGGCTGTTTGTTTCAGGAACTCCAAGTCTTTGCACTTCAGGTGATTCTGTGGAAGAAACGCCACAGACAGTTACCTTCAACTGCTTCAGAGTTAGCATAAGGGGGAGGAGATACATGAATGGGTGAGATTGTAATGCTCAACACATGCAGTTACTTTTTATTAAAAGTGACTAAATAGAATAAAGACCACATGAATTATATCAATGCTTATGCTGCTCATTGATTTCCCGTATAATTCAAGTTAAAAGGAGCACATTTCTGGTTTGGTGCCTTCTCGAAGGACAAGAATATGAATTGTAAGGAATATAAAAAGAATTTTAATCCTCTAATCAATAATATTTTTTTAGCGATTCATTTCGTTATTTTGAGGTGCAAATGAAATTCATTTAATACTGAATTTACTAATATGGCAAATTATTTTGTTGATTGATACATTCATTCAGATCATAATAATTATTCTAGATCATATATTATTACTAGGCTACATTTTGTGTCGTCAGTTTTAAATCACTAAAAAGAACTGACTGAAAAGATTCATTCATTTGGAAATCTGACTACTACACTGTTGGGACATTAGAATCTACAGATTCTGTCCTTACCGTTCCTTCTGGGATGCAGATGGCCTGAATGCAGCCGCCTGGTTTAAGAAGTGCATCTTTGATGAACTCAATTTGTGTTGTCTGGAATGCTGTGGTGACATCCACAAGCTGAAAAGAAAAAAACCCTTCAGAAAACACATCAGGAAACAAAGGGAATATAAACTTATTAACAAGACAATTTGCATATAGTTAGTTATTAATGTGTCTTATGGAACATACATAAATATATAAAAAAAAATGTAAACTAAAATAAAAAGTCATTCAAATAAATACATACACTACCATTCAAAGGTTTGAAGTAGAAAAAGGCTCTTATGCGCACAAGGCGTTATTTACTTGACCAAAAATACAGTAAAAACAGCAATATTGTGAAATATTATTACAATTTTAAATAACTATTTCTATTTTCATATATTTTAAAATGTAATTTATTCCTGTGACATCAAATCTGAATTTTCAGCAGTCATTACTCCAGTCTTCAGTGTCACATGATCCTTAAGAAATCATTCTAATAGGCTGATTTGGTGCTCAAGACACTTTTTATTATTAGCAATGCTAAAAAAAAGTTGTGCTGCTTAATATTTTTTTATTTTTTTTAAACCTGTAATACTTTTTTCAGGATTCTTTGATGAATAGAAAATTCAAAAGAACAGCATGTATTTGAAATATACAATTTTCTGTGACATTATACATGTTTTTACTGTCAATTCTATAAGAATTTAATTTATCGATATAATTTAATAAATAATTATGAATTTCTTTAAAAACAAAATCGTACTGACCCCAAACTTTTGAATAGTTGTGTATTTAACATTTATCTATTACTTATCTAAATGCCAAAACATCCCAGATTCAGCAAAAGGCTCTGTAATTCTATGAGCAGAACGGAATGCATTCAGGACGCACAACGGTGTGAGAAAACGTATGACAAGAGATTCCTTTTTAATTGTTGAGCACCGCATGAAAATTTGTGATGTGTGGGGAAACAGGATGCCAGCACAGCGTGACGCCAAGGACGTCCAGCATGCAAACAACCTCATTGATGTCTTACGTCCAATCTAGGATGATGTGTACAAAGAAAGAACGTGCGGTCACCTTCATCCCAAATCTAGTGTCTGGTTTGTCAACTCCGTAGTCTCTCATGGCTTCCTCATAAGTCATGGAGGGAAAAGGAACATTAATCGGTCCTTTGTCCTCTGGCCAGGAGTAATGGATCAAGCCTTCAATCAAACTCATGACTCCCGCCTGGTCTACAAAGGATATTTCGATATCCACCTAGGAGATGTGTCAACAAAACGAGAGAAATGAGGGAAAATGCTTTGTCAACGAAAATTATGACTAAATATCGTCGTCAACGAACCTGTTTCACGTGACGAAAACGAGACGAGACGCAACGTAAATGCTGGTCATGTGACGATGACTATAATTAAATGTATAATGCAATATTGTTGATGAATAAAAACGAGACTAAATGTGGTTTACAAAATAAAAACTATGCTAAAATGTCTCTTCATTTTCGTTGACCAAAACGAGACGAAACAAAATGTTATAACGTTATTTCGTCTCGTTTAGTCGCGTTATTATTATTATTTTGCAGTATTTCTGTTTCCTGTGCCTCACTTCAGGGGCTGCACCAGGTCGCACTGCGCAGACGCAGGCGACGTCACTTCCTCAAGCTCCACTCGCGGGCCGCGGCATTATTTAGAACAGTGTTTCCCAACCGGGGTGTCGACAGCAGGGGTGCCGTGTAAAAAATCATTTTTTTATATTTTTAAATTGCTAAAATGTTCAAAAAAGCAGCTATTATATAATA
>NW_015549594.1:0-3856 GCF_001515605.1 Sinocyclocheilus anshuiensis | reverse complement strand
AAATGACAGCTTCACACAAAGACTAGACTAAAACTAAAATTAAAACAGGCCGCCAAAAACAACACTAGTTCACATTGCACATGAATCTGATTTGTTTTTTTAAATCGGATTCTTTTGCCCAGATGGTGCATAAAATGTGATTTTAATCGGATTTCAAATTACTTGAATGCTGTTCGGATCAGGTTTCAGATATCAGGTGTTTTTTTGCAATTCAGAACATTAACAACTAATCGGATTTGACTCAAATGCACACAAAAAATTTTTGCTGCCTGTCTGAACAAAAGCATAATGGTCTTTTGGGGTTCATGATTTTTAGTCTGAGTGAGAATCCTGCAAAGCCTATTAGCAGCTCTCACCCTCGCGAGTGGAAGTTAGAGCGAGCCACATCATTAAAACACTCAATATTCATCTGCATCAGAACCGAGCCCCAGTTTCGCAGATATTGTCAGACGTGCTGCGACATGTGTCCCCTCAACCTTTAGCACATCATTACCTGTGTGAATTCAGGCTGTCTGTCAGGCTTGGAGCCCTCGTCTCTGTAGCAGCGAGCGAGCTGAAAGTACCTGAGATTGTGGGAGATAACCAGCACGTAAGTGACTGTGGGCCAATACTGACTGACATTTTTAAATCATGCATAGCATATCATTTTCCTTTGACAGACTTTTCATTAAACTAGCCTGCAGTCCTGGCTTAGCGCAACTACTAATTCAAAGAGACTTGCTGCCAAAATTGAAATGAAAATGAGACTATTGTGGTCATTATCATTTTTCAAAATCTAATAGAAACTAGACTTTTGTGCTTTCTGAACAAAATGAGAGCGGTGCTGCCTGTGCAAAAACGTCAACACAATACTAGTGTGTTGTGGGTGGTTGCCCACACTTTCTCACATTTCTGTTCAGCTGGTTTTGCTTCAACTTTGTTTCACTAAAAAAGGTGCACTCAGGAAAATACTATAATATTTATAAAAAATAAATAAATAATATACACTACCATTCAAACATTTGGGGTCAGTAAGATTCTTCAGTGATTTTGAAAGAAGTCTCTTATGCTCACCTCGGCTAAATTTATTAGAAAAAAAATAACTTTCTATTTCAGCATTTTAAAATGTAATTTATTGCATTCTAATATGCTGATTCAGTGCTTGATAAAAGTATTACATTTCTTTCTAAAAAAATCTTACTGCCCCAAACCTCTGAACAGTAGTGTATATTTATAATTATTAAAAAATAGTTGCATTATAAATAAAAGGGGAAATCATAACAGGGGAACCCACAATGGTTATTGGTCAATATCAGAGGGTTTTTTTTTATTTATCAGTTGAAATTGGGTATTTAATTGTGCATGTTAATTTCATCTATGTTTACAGGTACATTTATATTACAGCTGCCATCATATTAAATCTGTCATCATCTCAAACTCACTTAAAAAGTTATTAATTACTCTTATTATATACTCTTTAACATATCAGATGCATTGCAAAATTTTAAATGAATTATTTTAGTTTTTAGCATTTTATCTTATTTAGAAGTGCTTAGGGTTAGGGTTAGGGTTAGTAACCCTAACCCTAACCCTTTATAAATATTAATGTTAACTACTCACATGGGCCAAAGACCCCTTTAATACACAAACATTGGAAACAAAGCTAAACATGTCAGCAGGAACCCACACAGTGACTGATGTGCTAATAATAGTACCACCTCAAAATTATTTGCTAATGAATTCCAAATTAGAAAAAATCTTCAAAAAGTGGTTAGAATTCAAAGCAGCATTCTAATCCGTATCAGGCAGTACACTCCAAATGCATGTCACTGTTTTGGCATTTCACACAGCATTTGAATGAATGCAGTTCTGCATAATTCAAAGCTGCTAACAGCTAAGAATGCGACTGATTCCAAGAGTGTGTTGGCCAACAGGATGTAGTTTTGTTTTCAAGGTGCTGTCAGTCAGTGAAGGCAGAGTTTAGTGAACGTGCCAAGCATCTGACAACAATCTGTGAATATGAAGGAAACAGAAAAAGGCAAGAAAATATGACTTTTACCGGTCTATGCCAGCCACCATAAGAAGCTGTTTGAACTGCTGTGGGCTCTGTGGAAGAGAGTAGAACTTCCCAGGGTCTCCAGTTGGCACCACAAACTCTTTGGCACCCTGAGAAACACAGTTACTCTTGAATAAACTCTGTGTATTCCTGCCTCTCACTGAGAACTGAATCAGCATAGCTCAAGCCAATCTGATAAATGAAAGTCACATTATGAAATACAAAAGAGAGAACCAAAATAAATTAGCACAGTGGTACTTAAGTAAAAAGTCAGGTTTTTATGTGTAGTTAATAGATTACACTATTACTCTACTTTGCCCATCACCCATTTTAGATCAAATAACAATCTGGTGCAAAACGCATTTACTTACACATGTTTGAGAATCGAGATATTTCCTGATATAGTTAACACGTTTGGAAATATTTCGAATAAAAAGGAAAAAAATACAATAAAACATAAGCCTATATCAGTTATACAGTGCTATTGTGGCTGCCATGTCACATGACAAGCTTCAGTTTGCTAATTTATTCTGCAAACTGAAGTGTCCAGTAACAGCGGGGTTACCAAGATAAAGCGAGTAGCATTAAGACGCTCGTACATATGTATCAAAGCTTTAAAAGTTTTAAAAGTCCATTCGTTGAAAACAGATGTAAAAGTTCTTAGAACAACAAAGCCAGAGGCAAGAGATCAGAGTGATGTGATTGCTCACAAATTTTTGGGTAACGATTTGGCAATATTTTGCACCAGCTGTATTTTGTTGATGTTTGGGCAAGCCTTACAGGGGTGTCTTGCAGGAGACAAGAAACAGAAGCATGAGTCACTATAGAAGCATTGTGCAGTGTAAAATAAGCTCTCATAAATGCAACCTTTCTGCAATTGCAAAACGTTTTATGCTTCGCTTAGTCAAGCTACAGTACATTCTGCATTCATACTTTCTCTCATTCTTTGGATTTGGCTCAGTAGGTATTATCTTTTTATTTCGTTTTTATGAGTGCAATTTACAATGTTGGAAGTTTAACAAAGTTAACAAATAAATAAACACTCATGGCCACGTTTCTGAATTCCTGAAGTCATTTGGAGTGCATTTGAATTGCAAGCACATATTATGCATGTATATATTTTCCTTAACAATTCCATATTGATTAAATGTGCAACGATTTCTATGAAACAAAAATAGTTTGTATCTGAATTAGCACCTTGCCTTATATTTTGGTTATAAGAATGGCACTTGGTTTATACAGAATAAAATATTTACCCCTGGTGTTCTCTTAAACAATGTTGGTGTTTCCACATCCACAAATCCTTGGGAAAAGACAGGTAATGTTCAGTGAGTATTCCAGTACATTAACAGATGTATGTACAAGTATGAAAATGCCATTATAAATCCTCACCATGCAAACTGCAAAGGTACACCCTCATTTTCATCACCATTTGTGATCTCAGTCTTAAATTGTACTGCATCCTGGGCGACCGAAGATCAAGATACCGATACTGCATCCGGAGGACTTCAGATTTCTTCAAGGTGAACATAAGAATTATAATTAAACATATCAGGGATGTTTTATCCTACTTGGACAACAAGTGTTACTCTATGCAATTCATAACCTCAAATAAATAATGAAAAGAACATCCATCTGGAATGAAATTCATTGGTTATTCCACGGCAAATGACATAGGTTGAATTTCACAAACACTGGCAAGAAACACTTTCACATTTTCACATTTTTAGGCCAATTAAGTTTTTTTCATTGTAACAATTTTCATGACACTGAATCAAAAGTGATAAACTGATAAAAAGTAGCCGCCAATAGTTAAACAGT
>NW_015549593.1:2434255-2442186 GCF_001515605.1 Sinocyclocheilus anshuiensis | reverse complement strand
GGAACAGTGATGTGACTGAGGTCACGTGACCAGCTAAATACTATTAGTTTTCTTAGTATTCCCGTTATTGGACACTTTCCTTATGTCATAAATTACTCACAGGTGACTGCAAATATCTACATTAACATTGGTAATTGAAAACCTTTGCTTCTGTAATGCACATCACTAGACCAAGGACCAGCAAGATGAACAACAACAAAAAAAGACCTAGAGCACCTTTAAGAATGTTAACATGTGCTTTAGCTGTTGGGAAAGTTGGAAAAGTTGAAACATTTAAAAGGGGCATGAAGGACACTGTTGTTTTTATATCTCACAGGTCACGTTTTCATTTCCATTAAGTGAATAGAGAGGCAAACTGTTGAAATCTATTTAGGACTTAAATCTGAAGTGTGGAATTTCTGCACCACTGGCTTCACCGAACCGAATTGCAAAAATAATGGTCACTTTCAAACAATCTTGCCACAAACTCACCACTGGCTGAGCCAATACGGAGACATATTGGATATATTGGATGCTGAAACAAACGGAGCAATGTTTTAATAGCACCATTAAACAAATGGCTTACTCTTACTCTTAAATTAAGATAGTAGATTTTTTATTATACTCTTCAGCTTTAAATCTATGACACATGAAATTTTATGTGTGGCACAAGGAGACCCGGAATTTCAGGCTAAAATATATAATGGATATAGTTCTCATTTTACAGCAGAAATTCTCAGTATAGTGGATGTTAAGCCCAATATAAAAGATCTTTCTAGTCACACTCAGCCTAGAGCCACAGCAGCCCAGGACGGATTAAATCTCTGCTAAATTTGCCATGCAAACACGAGGGAGCCTGTCTGGCCTGGAGGCGTCCCCTCGTTAGCCTCGTTAGTGAAATCTGCCAGCCGCTGTGACATGGAGGAGGACATCTGTGCTGCGTGGCCAGATCTGAAGAACAGCTTCTTTTTTTTTCACAGCCTGCCATGAAAGCCGACGGGTTGGACCTGAAAGATGATGAGGGCCAAAGGCATTCCACCCTCTCTCTCACTTCCACCACACAGACCCACGGCAGAGCAAACCCAGCAGCAAGACATTTGCTTTCATCACCTTCCCAGAAGTGGAGTTAATCTTGCCCAAAGCTGGCTTTTGAAGCACACTGGTAATGGTCTCTTGATAGGATGGGCAGCAAAACCAGGAGCCAGAATGAATTCCAGTCCCTTCAGTTATTGGGTGGGAAACGCATTAAGCTGATAATTTTCCAGCTTGAATTAATGCAAATTTCACATTGGCACTCGACTGTGGCCAACTGCCTGTGCCAAACTAAGAGTGAAAACAGCCACTAAACGCCTCGCTAAATTCGCTTTTAGACACTCCTTTCCTCTCACTCTCTTTGTCTCTCTCTCTCTCACTTCTCAGATGATTGGCTGTGGTTTATTATTCATCATCCTTCATCCTTTTAAAAGAGCAGCTTTAAAACGGACAGACGCAGGTCCACTTGAAAACTGGAAGTCCATCTCACTCAGGCAATCTCTCACTGAAATAAATGAACTTTTCCACGGCATTCTAATTTATTGAGATGCACCTGTATATACAGTATATATATATATATGGCCCTTAAAATTCTGACAGAGATATTAAAATAGGGTGACCATACATGCCATTTTCCCAGGACGCGTCAAAATACAATGTTATTATATAATGTCATTAATACAAACTTGTTTATAAAGAACTGGTAAGAATGAAAGCACAGCAAGTATAATATAATTATCCTTACTGTAGTATAACTGTATACATGATAAATAAAAAATATAATTGTCTTTACATTTTGGGAACAATCATATTTTGGTGTCTATGAGTCACGATCCCATGATCTCCTCGTCCCTGCCATCTCATAATACTATATGGAATTAAAACGTTTGGAGGTTTAAAGTACAACTGACCTGCTGTCTTCACAGTAATATGCTTTATGTATTAAGTGGTGAATGACTTGTAACCCCTTATCAGACTTGAGATTGTAAAAAGGAAATATTGATCATCATATTATTTACTGTGTCTGCAATGCACAGATTCACATCAGAAAAGGCCTCAAAACAGCCTTGAGTGAAAGCATGCAAGCCCATCAATAAATCTCTCATTTACTGGTCAGGAGCTCTTCTCAGATTCCTCTATGCCACCAAGGCTATCCAGACCTTTAAATCCTCCACTTAAACAGGCTTTACGATAGTAATTTCTATCAGACTTGAGAGGACCAGTCACTGTATTTCTACACTGTATTGTTGGTGATGTGATTGCCCTACAAGATCATATCAGAAAATTGATGATGAGGAAGCTCGTGGCAAGGCCAAGTGATGTTCATCAGCCTTCCCAAGTGAAGAAGAATCATCCTATTGAACCAGAAATCTCTAAATTACAATGTTTTAAACCTTTAAGGTACGTCACATTAGCAAAATTTTGCAGGCAAAAAAGCTCTTTATCTATTGTCAATGTAGTGACGTATGAAGCACGGCTCACAGAAGGCACTTTAAACATAATACATTTGCTTGAGAAACAAAAGACGCAAAATGGCATTAGAGAGATGATGGCAGACAAAATATTTTGGATTTTTTTTCTCACCTTATTACAAGTTTTTTCGTGTTTTAAGAATAAATCTAAGAAGGTTTACTCTAAAAACAAGCAAGTTTTTCTTTTCAAATAAATGCATCTTATTTTAAAAATGTTTTTAAATGAAAACAAGAAACATATTAATTTTCTTACCATTTATTCCATGGGTCACACTATATTAAGGTCCAATTCTCACTATTAACTAAAACTTCCCTTTATAAACTCCTAATGCTGCTTATTAATAGTTAGTAAGGTACAGTAGTTATTAAGTTTAGGTATTGGCTAGGATTAACCCTAACCCTAGGATTAAGGGATCTAAAATATGGTCATGCATAATAAGGCATTAATTTGTGCTTTATAAGTACGAATAAACAGCCAATATGCTAGTAATCTAATAGTGAGAACTGGTCACTAAACTAAAGTGTTACCATTCTATGTAAATCTTTACACTTTTTTTTTTGTTATAAATTAGCAAACAAGCCCATGCTAATTAGGAGAAAGGCTACTTATACTGACAGTACTTCAGTTATGCAGTAATATTACACCTGATGTCTACGTAGTACACTAAATAATTGAATTTTGGGTTAGAAGTAAGCGGGTTATTCATTGAGTCAGTAGGCCACAGCTGAAGTAGCATAAGAAGGTTAATCACATCAAGCTATTGCATTGATTTGCATCATGCAACACACATACAGCTCACGGAGCACAGACAGGAAAGCCACTAGGACAGCACAGGTGCAAGCATAGATTACACAAGAGCTCAATGGTGATTATAACCCTAAATTCATAACCGTACTGGGCTGAGATGGAGGAGACAGAATGAGGAAACCACATGCTAGTCTCTGTCCATTCCTAAAAGAAAAATGAGCTGAGAACAGAAGACAGGGAAGGAAAAGGGAGTAATGGATGTGACTAATGGAGTGAGATTTCAGCATGACTTGGAGGAAGAGAGGGGGTGGGAAGCATCCTGAAAGCTTGTGCTTTTACATTGAGGAGGGGAGAGAGGGACAGATGTGTTATTGAGCTGGGCAGTCTCATAAGGAAACAGGTGCTGTAGAAAATTGGTATTTTTTTTAACCCTGTAACCCCACCCCTTAACCATATTGCATAACCCCGTGTTCACACCAACAACAATAACTACAGTTTGTATAGAAAAGAATCACCCCCCTTTAAAATAATCACACTTTGTTGCTTTGCAGCCTGAAATGAAGTCGGACACTTTTTTGTTTTATCCTCATTTTATACATTTATGTCATTTGTATACTTTCTGTGTAGCAATGTGTAGCAATATGAAAAGAAATATTTACCCAAATCCCTGTCATTTACTCAACTTCATGTTGCTCCAAACACAAAAGTCATTTCTTTCGTTTTGTGACGTACATGCAAGTGAACTGTTGAAAAAGAAAAGGGTAGGGTGTGGACTGCATCAGTTGTTGATTGAATGGAGAAGACTGAAGATCCCGAAGGTCATGTTATGACATTTGATTAAGAATTACGAGGTAAAAAAAGGTTTAGGTTAAGTTTTATTAGGCCTATGGTTTGAGGGATGTTAAAAATGTGGTTTTCCTCAATCAAATAGCTTTGTCTGGCTGCTCATGACACCTAGGCTATAGCCTATCCTCCCAAAAAATGTCTGTCAGTTCCAACACATCTTGACAATTTTTTTGTCAAACTTAATACGTATTAATGGATGACCATATATGTCATTGCGTCTACCTCCAATACAATCTGTAAACAGAAACCGTAAGTCTATTACAGGCCCGAACTGGCCATCGGGAGCACCGGGAGAATTATTATTAATATTTATGCCTCCTCAATGTACCAAAGTGATTATTTCCGATTTTTTTCATTCAGCTCACGTGTGATCCGCGCTTCCGTCAAACGATTCCGAGCAGAACCGATGCGTGGGAATCGATGAAAGAGAGAAAGCGGCGTTACATTAAAAATTTAGCAGAGACAGATATTCACATTGATTTATTGTACAGGGAGGGAGGGAGCTAGAGACAGCAACACAAAAATAATATTAGTCACGGCCTAATAATTCAATAGTGTGTTCCGTATTAGAATTTTTCAACAAATATATTGTACCAAGCACTTTAGAAATTGTGTTCTAATACACTACCAGTCAAAAGGTTTCAATCAGTACGATTTTTAATGTTTTTAAAAGAAGTCTCTTCTGCTCACCACGCCTGCATTTATTTGATCCAAAATACAGCAAAAATAGCAATATTGTGAAATAGCTTTATTATTTAAAAAGACTGATTTCTATTTGAATATTTTAAAATTATAAAAAATATTTTTTATAAACAAAATAAAAATAAAAATATTTTTTGTGATTTCAAAGCTGAATTTTCAGCATCATTACGCCAGTCTTCAGTGTCACACGATCCTTCAGAAATCATTCTAATATGATGATTTGCTGCTCAAAACAACAACAAAAAAATTATTATTATTATTAGTATTATTACGTTGAAAACCGATTAGATTTTTTTTCCAGTTTCTTTGTTGAATAGAAAGTTCAGAAGAACAGCATATTACTGTTTTTATCCTTATTATTATTAAATGTTTGTAAAACATAACCATCCTTGTACCTGACATAATGTAAGATAAAACACAATCAATGACAAGTTCAGTAACCTCTGCTGGTCCATTACAGCTACAAACACAGATGTGCAGACTGCCCTTCATTTAAAAGTTCCCAATTAAAAACAATGTAATGGCGTAAGTGTCAATGCAAGGTGAATGCACATGCACCTGTTGTACTGCGGCGGGATACAGACCAACAAGCGTTTTGTTTGCTATGTTTTCCATCACATACTGGGGGACTTGGATGTGAGGGCTTTCAGAACAGAAGATAAATCAACATTTTGGCTTGCTGTTTTGTTGCTCTGAGGAGCACACACACACACACACACACACACACGCACACACACACACACACACACACAGTGTGGAAGTGCAAACACAGGCCTCATAAAGCAGTGCAGTTAGAGGGGCTCAGAGCGTGACAGTAGGAACACGGCCCAAAAACACAGCCTGCAGTCATCGCTTCTGCTCATGAAAGAACAATATCTTGTGTGTGTGTGTGTGTGTGTGTGTCTTCATTCGTACTTCACTGTCCCTCGCAGACAACGCCTGAGCGGGATTCAGAAGCAGCTGTGTCGGACCACACAGACACTAGTTTGACAGCAACACAAACACATCTTTGGTCACCTACGCCCAAGACTGGACTCACCCAGGGAATTACAATGGGTCTGTTCTTCATGCTTCTACTGCCTTCACCTAAAGGGCTCTTTTCTTGTGTCAAAACTGAAAATACAAAAACATCCAGGAAGCTTGTGAAATCATTAGGGTTGAGAACTGAGAACCAGGTCTTGTAGAGAACCAGTCCCATTCTTAAAAACAATACTAGAACCGGAACCGAACACAAAAAGACAGAGCAATCAGTGTAGTCAACCAAGTAGTTAAGTAGATTCAGAAATGAATGAGTCTTATGAACTGGTTCTTTTTATTGAATCAAAGACATACTGTACACAGTGCAACTAGTGAAGTTTAATTCCTGCACAAACAGTGTAGTCTGATTCCCAAACTATTGACTCTAATGGTTCTTTTTAGGGAATCAAAAGCATACAGCGCAACTAGTGTAGTCCAATTCCTGAACAAATGACTCTTGTGATCCAAGTCTTTTTAGTGAATCAAAAACATACACCTCAATCAGAGTAGGCTGACTCTAGAAAAAATTATTCTTATGATCTGGTTCTTTTTAATCATTCGAAAACTACAGCACAACCTGTGCAGTTCAATTCCCGGAAGAATGATTCTTATGAACTGGTTCTTTTTAATGAATCCAAA
This sequence comes from Sinocyclocheilus anshuiensis, assembly GCF_001515605.1. Lineage (NCBI taxonomy): Eukaryota > Metazoa > Chordata > Actinopteri > Cypriniformes > Cyprinidae > Sinocyclocheilus > Sinocyclocheilus anshuiensis. The sequence continues at coordinate 2,435,751 of NW_015549593.1, read as the reverse complement.
CATAGTGTATCGTCTGACTCTCAAACAAATGACTCTTATGAACTGATCCTTTTCAGTGAATCAAAAACATACACCACGATCAGTGCAGTCCAATTCCCAGACAAATGACTCTTATGAACTGGTTCTTTTTAATGAATCAAACAGTATAGTTAAATTCCTAAATGACTCTTATCAGCTGATTCTTTTTAGAGAATCAAAAACATAGTGCGTAGCCTGACTTTCAAACAAATGACACTTATAAGCATTTATTTTTTCTGATTTTCCTTTTTAGTGAACCAAACACATCCAGCTTACAAATTTAAATCAGTGTAGTTACCCACTAGTTGTTCATGTGACAAAGTCCAGAGTTTTGTCAGTAGGATTTTATAAAAATCAATTAAATGTGTTACCACGTGTTTACTCTTTTTGTTTAAAATATGCCAAAGGCCAATTTATTGGATTTAAATTTTATGCCTGAAAAAAAAAGTCACTAAAAAGTCTTAAGAGTGTGTTTTGATTCACTAAACATAACCTGTTCTTAGGAATCACTTATTCAAGTTTCAGACTGCACTGGTCACTCTGTATATTTCCGATTCACTAAAAAGAACCGGTTCTTAAGAGTCATTTGTTCAGGAATCAGATGACAGATGTTCAGTATCAGTGATCATTTGAGTATCGCCCATATTTCTTCTGAAGCACACAATTCCACACAACAGTTAAAAGGATCTTCTAAGATTGGCTTATTTCGAGTGAAATGAAGTCGAACTAACTCTACTAACACATGCTTGGATGGGCCGCAACATCAAATCTAGTTAAATCCCAAACTCAACAAACGCATGGCCCTCCCACGCTGAACTGCTCATAAAGAGCGTCTTATATACCGTGAGCCAGGAGGAGACGTGACCTCTGACCGGCGTGACCTCGTGAGCGCTTCAACAAACAGACGCTCACATGCAGTCACAGAGCAGGTAGTTGTTCAGAGAGACGCATGTGCTGGACTTTAATTGCAGGAAGAGTCTGGACATTGACATGCTGTCCGAGTCTGATTCACACTGCGAGCCTGAATGGCAGCTCAGGAAGCACATAAGCTTTATGAGATGTTGTCAGGCCAATTAAGAAGCATTTAAACCAGCAGAACCATCAAACACGAGCACAAGAATGACACTGATGGGGAGAAAGAAGCATTACAAACGCTAAAACAAATGCTAAAAATTAGGCAAAAATGAACTAAATTAAGTTAAAGTGCACTCAAAATGGACGTTTTACTCATCCTCGTGTCATTGCAAACCCGTATGTTGTTATTTTTTCCGTGAAGCACAAAAGGAATAATCTTTACAAAGCTCATTTCCACACTATATATTTGAAGTCCTCTGAGGTCATCCGATAGCTTTGTGTGAGGAGCAGATGAATTGTCTGTGCTCGAATCTCATTCTCCATCTGCAAATCTGAACTGACAGGTCGTGTTTGCTTACAGCACACGAGAAAACCAATGCAGTTTTGGCATCAATTGCATCAAA
>NW_015549593.1:2417784-2432996 GCF_001515605.1 Sinocyclocheilus anshuiensis | reverse complement strand
AAAAAAAAAAAAGTAAAAATTTAACCTGTCACATCAGCAAGTCATCAATTAGCATTAAGATTGTTTTACCTTCATCTGTCTTCACAGACTCAGCTTATGCCCCCTTTTGAATGTTTATTTAAACTCACCACAATGCCAACACACAACAGGTGATGAGTCTGATCTGCTGGCTTCTTTGAAAACTGATCTGAAGACTGTGATCTAAAATACAACCTTGAAACTGGTGCCCGATCTGTGCCATGACTTCATCACAATGCACACATAATCTTTAAAAAAAAAAGAAAACAGAAAAGTAGGAGGAGCACGATCAGATAATCAACCAATTTGGCACAGGTGTAACTCATTTAGCTAACCATCCTAACTAGCACAATACATGTATATACGTATATATGCAGCCTACCTACCTCTGTCCTACGGCAGTTTTCCGGCATCCCCCTCCATCCAAACTCCTCACTCCTAATCAGTGTTGCCAATTTAGCTACTTTGTAGTTAGATTTAGCGACTTCCCCACCCCTTTTGAGACTTTTTTCAAAAGTTTAGGGACAAATATAGCAACTGCTTGGACAAACCTTATCTAAGTTCTCATCTTGCCCACTGATCTACGTTCATCTTTATATAGATCAGTGAATTTGCCATTGTGATGTCATCTAGTGACATTTAGCTACCAGTTTTAGCTACTTTCAATTGAAAGCAGTTGGCAACACTGCTCCTAATCTATTTTCATCCCATATTAGGGATGGGGGAATTCTCTGGGCTCGGGCTATATTCCAGGCTTGGAGCCCTCCCCCAGGACAGCACGCCAAAATATGCTTACTATTTGCTATCAGATTAGATGTAAGGGTGAACTCGTGAAATGGTTTTAACAGGGAATAAACAGGCATAATTACACAACCATAATGTAATTATGTTTTGGCGCAAAACTTTTCCTGTCTTTTAACTGTAACAAAATTTCAATTTTGGACCTTGTTCGGAACATTATGCATATGGATTATGATATATGATTCTTCCTGTGATACCGCACATACTATTGATATTCACATGGTGAACATGACAGACAGGAGTACATAACAGAGGTAGTTTTTATTAATATACTGTTCAAATGTTTTACTTTTAATTTTTTTTTCTCACTATCTCTCTTTTTAAAGTATTAATACATACTTTCATTCAGCAGTGCATTAAATTGTGACAGTAAAGACAGAAATATTTCCATTTCTTTCAAACTTTCTATACAGAATCTTTTTAAAAAAATGTATCACGGTTTCCACAAAAATATTAATCAGCACAACTGTTTTCAACACTGATAATAAAGAAATGTTTCTTGAGCACCAAATCTACATATTAGAATGATTTCCAAAGGACCACGTGACAGTGAAGTCTGGAATAATGAAAATTCAGCTTTACCATAACAGGAATAAATCATATATCATTCATACCTTACAAAACTATCACACACACACATAAACCACACATCTGATGCCACACACATGCTTGCATGCCATTGCCAACACACACAAACCACACATGCTTATTTCTGTTCCACATGGTGTGAGAAATTCAGAGCAGTCTGGTCTTCTAAATGTCACCAATCCACATCCAAACACCCATTTGATAACTTTGATGTCACAGCTTGCACTGACTACAAAATACTTACGAATAGATATGGGTGATGTGTCAGATTTACTTTCAGTAGAGTGTACGCTAGGTGCTTGTGCTGTGGAGCTGGCCATTACAGACATGTGAAGGAATATTTGTCGGTGAGATTGAGGGGGACAGCTGTGGGAGAGTGTTCTCAGGGATGATGAGATGTCTGTAGAAAAAGAGAGAGGGCAATTGCTTCACTCCAATGTGCTCTCAGGAAACAGAGTGAGGAAATAGCAGGAGAGCGTCTTTTATGGTCCAAGATAGAGCACATAACAGATTACATCATCCAAATCCAATGTGAATACTGAAAAATATTTGCACTTGGTTTTCTAATGTTAACCATTATTTACATAAGCTGCACTGCATGTTTAGATTATCATTAAGACATTAATTATCATGATTATTTAGCAAGTTTTACTTTGACTGATACTGACAGTTGTAGGTGATTTCAGGTTAAATATCTCTATAATGTAAACAAAACCTGACTCCCAAACAGTGTTTTTCCTATTAGACCATATAAAGAGAATGTGACAAGATGCCACATCTCTAGCCAGAAATGTCGATCTGAGGCTTGTGTGGCTTTCTAGATATTTTATAAATCTATGTTATGAAGTTCCTTCAAATTTCTGGAAAAAGCTCTGTTTTGTGACACAACAGGGGGTTGATAACTCCCTACTGGCTTTTGACTATGTCAGAGGAGCATATTAAAATAATTGGAAGGGACAAATCAGAGGTGAATTTTAAAGTTGCAATTATTATTTTACATGTACATCACTGTAAATCAGTAAAGTTAATCTGTGCTTTTTAAAGTGGATGCATGAATCTACTATCTTTCAGATGTCTTTGAGTCAATGGTGGATACCGGCTCACCACCCCCACAATATGTGCAGTCCACTTCTCTATTGCTTATTGGTTTTATGCGACTGCACTTGCTACACTATGTGACTCTTCGCCCCTCTAATTGAAAACAAACTGGGTCCTGGCAACTTAATCCGGGCCGTGTTGGAGTCATAATGCATGTTATAAACCAACATCAAACAGTTTGGGTCAGTAAGACTTTTTTCTTTTATTGAGCAAGGTTATAAATTGATAAAAAGTGACAGTAAATGCATTTATGATGTTGGAAACTATTTATATTGTAAATAAATGCTGTTATTTAAACATCTGTCATGCTGGTTTTTGGGTTTTGTTTCTTGTTTAGGTTTTCTTGTCTTTTATTTTGTTTTCTCTCCACTGCCATCAGGTGACTATGTAATAATTTAAACAGGTCTGTTGATATAGTAACTGAAATATTCAGAATTCAATTGAACTGAATTGAGAGCTTATGAATCAGAATGAAATCAAATTAGGAAGTCATTGCCTTTACCCAGTTGGTCAGCTCTAAACAATATGTTTAGGTGCTCTACTCAGCTGTAGATCTGCTGTAGATGTTGATGTGTACACAATATAGTGCTGTGTGATACATTCAGTTAAACTCCATTGGCCTTATTTTAGCCTTTGTTGACTTTTCTGGCAGTTACTAAACAAAGGAAGAGGCCTTTAAAGACCCTGGGCCTTTTCACTCACTGTGAAACAAAGGAAACACTCGCACTATTTCCTTCTCTCATCAGCACAGTGTCCACACCCTGTACTTCCTTCCTGAAATCCAGTGATGGATTTCTTTTATTTACATATATCAAAAGTATCATACACTGACATTCCCATGGTTTTAGTTTGTAATATTTGCAGGACAAGAGGGCTAGAAACTTTTTGCAGTTTGGATGCTGTCATTTTTAAAAGATGGGTTTGACAAGGCCACTAATTTATAAACTTGTTTGACTTTGAAATTGTGTCAATGTTTATGCCTGCAGCTGAAGGAGGAGCTCTCATAAATGTTATATGTGATGATGGAAAACAAGTTCTCACTCTCACTCTCTAATTTAAGATCACTTTTATTTACTTCCCTCATCACGACTCAGTGCTAGAATTTCATTTGAGCTCTCTATTATTTAAAAACAGCTCTGTTAATGTCAGCTGTGCTCAAATATAAGCTTTGTGTACCAGCATGACTGGCTTTTACTCTAATATTTACACTTGAAGCTTTTATACAAGCCTCAGGCAACAGGACATGCTAGTCCCTGCATGAGTAGCAAAGCAATTTCAATCTAACTGTTTAAAGGTAATTTACTCATTTTTCAGTATCACGTCTCAGTCTCTATACTAAAATATGTATTGACAGATTCAAACACAAATTCAAAAGAAAATTGTTTCTTATGATCTGCAGATTAGAAATAACTATCAATAGTGTCTACATATGAATGCCTTTACAAAACTAAGATATTGGACTGTATAGTGAGGAAAAAGCAGCCAACATGTGCCCAACATACATGTGAAGGAGTCAAGACAATTTAAAAGCATCCCAGTTGGCACCTCATGAAATTGGTTAACAGAATGACCAGAGTGTGCAGAATCAAGGCAAAAGGTGGCAGCTTTGAAGAAGCTAACATATAAGAAAGTTTTGGGTAGTAATACAGAATGATTTGTACTAAAATAAAAGGGTTAAAAAGATAATGATTATATAATCTTTTATGTCATTCCAAGGACTGTTTTTTTATCTGAGCAACATAAAATAAAAAATTCTGATGAATGTTTTTTTTTTTTCCATCCATACAACCAAAGCCAATGGTGTTTTCCAAAATATATTCTAGTGTTTTTATAAAAGAACGTTATACAGGTTTGGAATGACAGGAGGTTTAGTAAATGATGACATAATTTAAATTTTTGTGTGAACTACCCTATAAGATAAATATAATTCAAAGAGTTGTCAAGGAGTCTACTATTAATGAATTAGGGGAAAAAACTTCAATATTGTGAAATATACTTCTCAGTGTGTTTTGAGTTTATTGGAGTACGTGTGCAGCTTAAATTAGCAGGGCAGATGTCACTTACAACTCTTTGGGGTTATTTGCTGACCTGGCATGTTTCATTTCTGTCACTCAACTCCTTTAAACTACACACAGCCCTCTGGAGGACCACACTCTCTTTTAGATACAAACGAAAGCCACAGTTGTAGATATAAAGTTAAAATGTATTCTGATGGGAGAAAAGTTGGGCAGATGTAAATAGTAGAAAACCTCTTGGACAGTTAATAGTACTTGTCACCACCTAAAAAAAATCTTTTAACAATAATGTACCATGCTTTATAACTTACATTTAAATCTACAAAGCAGCACGATTTATGACAGCAAGCTTTATTTTAAATACAGAAGTCAAATCTAACTCACCAACTTTTCTTCAAAAGTTCTGCAACAAGTTCTCCCACAGCCTGCAAGCTGTTCTGCTGTCCTTTTTCTAGGAACAGAAATACTTCCTCTGCTCAGGCTGAGTTGTTCTTTCACTTTCTAACAAGATGGAAATATTATCATGAATCATATCAGAGGCCTGTTTTTAGATCCGTTAAGTTTAAATGTATAGCACGTGAACTTCCCCTTTCAGCCTACTCTACCCTTAACATTCTGCTTTACTAATAGTTTGTTGTGTTCGACCAATGGCTGGGCAGACTCCTCCTCCTAAGTAAAGCACAACTACACAGACTCCTCCTCTGGAATAACACACAGCTGTTGTCAGACTGAGCTCAGGGAAGGGGGAAGACAGCTTGGCTAAAGACAGACGCAGACAGCAATAGTTATGCAAGGGAAATGGTGCAATTGTGAAATATGCAGTTGTGAAATAGCTAATTCTGTTTATTAATATTTTAAACAAAACATTTTTATTAATAATAGTTTTTATTGTTATTAATATTTTCTGTAGGACTGTCAAATAAAAAAATCTAACAAAATAATAATTATGTAAAATGCAATTAATGAATCATTATTTGCTGTGAAACACCCCTCTGTGGGGAAGTCGTGGCCTAATGGTTAGAGAGTCGGACTCGTAACCCAAAGGTTGCAGGTTCGAGTCTTGTACCGGCAGGGATTGTAGGTGGGGGAGTGAATGTACAGCAAGGCACCGAACCTTGAGCAAGGCACCGAACCCCCAACTGCTCCCTGGGCGCCACAGCATAAATGGCTGCCCACTACTCCGTGTGTGTGCCTGTGTGTGTGTGTGAGAGAAGATAATTCATAATATTATTTTTGTGTGTGCCAATGATATTCTTATTTTCTCAGTATTTCTTCTGATAAGAATTTTACGAGGTGGCCATTTTGTATGAATTTGTGATAGATAGATAGATAGATAGATAGATAGATGAATGAAAGCTTGGTCCACGACTAACCACTACACCAAAACCTGTCATACAAAAAATGAAATGATACAAATATATATACAAATAGGATCATACAAATTCAAGAATCCATCCATTTGGCAAAACATAAAAAGTTGCAAAAAACAACTTGCCATGAGATTGTGTTGACCAATTTCTAAAATCCTTCTGCATGCCCAAATATTGTAATATTAAGCACTGATGATGCTCTTCTAATTAAATCAATAAATTTGTCTACATGGAGCAACTGCAGTTTTGGTTGTCCAGCTATTGTATCAGCTCTAGAGAAGGCAGGAAAACAAAAGCAGTGGATGAAGGACTAGACTTCACGAATGCATCCAGTCACACCTGCTCATGTTCACGCCGGCCAACTGCAATCTCACACCTAGAAAAATAAGCTACAATTCATCAGACAGTGACTGTAGCACTAGCTGTCTGTCCCTGGATGTGCATGCAGGTTTCCCTGTATGTGTGAATTCAGGTGTGTTATCCTGCACAGCCATTTAAAATCGTTCTATATAAAATATTTAAAAAGCTGTTAGGTTCAGCAATTAATTTGTAGTAGAATATATATGTGCAAACGTGCAAATCTACAATAATTGAATACAACAGCTATCCCCATACTTAATCTCAAAGATAAACTACTACACGTGATTTTGCGAATAGTCCACACACACACACACATAAAAGAAAATGCGAATGACTTTACTGAAGCTGCAAGAAAAGGAAATCATTAGAAACACAGATTAGCTGATGGCACCATAAGAACATGTCTCAAACTCCTCACTACAGCAACTATACTGAGATGTGATATGAAAGACAAGAGGCAAGTGGAATTCATGAGTGCATTTCACGTTTTGAAGAGCTCTCAAAAAATAATCTGTCACTGGTAAACTATTTACAAAAATATAATTACAGTAAGTACTTGCAGTTTGTATTTTGCTTACGAAAATAATTTTGTCAGAATACTTGGCAACTTTTGAACAGAATTGTGTTACAACATCTGCCAGCAACTGGATTATGATACCCAGCCAAACCTTGACACTGAGTGTGCATCACGTTTTGCCTATAAATATGTCTGTTGATCATTGCCACCTATTTCACAGCAATGAACTTTTCATTTAGTCCTTTCATCTGTGATTCGTTTCGCATTTTCACTTTAGAGGGGTCTTTATTTTTAATGATGGTATGTATATACATCAGACTCGAACTTTAAAGTACTTTGAATGAAGCAATTAATTTTAAATGTGATTATTTCAGCTAGTTAAACACGGTGTGACAATACATAATAAGGGCTTTAATTATTCATCAAATTGCAACACCTAGGACATGCCAAGCAGTATGTTTAATTTAATATTATTAAATTAAATATATAATATCCTATTGGCCATCCATTGAGGGTGTCCCCCGCCCATGGCCTGAGATGCTGGGATAGGCTCAAGAACCTGGCAACACTGCAGAGGATAAAGTGGTTTGGAAATAGATGGATATAATATCTTAATAATATAGTGTGATATTAGTATAAATATTCATTAAGAAGTAAATTGGTTTCCAATGCATCCCCTTCATTAGGTGTACTCAAGAGTCTCAGTGTCATTCAAGTTTATTTGTATAGCTCTTTTCACGATACAAATCGTTGCAAAGCAACTTTACAGCAAATTAAGTTTCTACAATATTTAGTGGTAGCTTATAAGTGGTGACTGTCAGTTAATGTACATATGGCAGAAATGTACGTAAAAATCAATTAAAGAAACAGACGATGAACACTATTAACAGCAATTATTATATGATGCAATCAAACTTATAGCAAAATGGTAGTTCTGTATGGTGTTTCAGGGTTGGCATCATCTGAGGTCCTCTGAGGGGTTGGCATCATCTCTTCTCAGGTGTTCTGGATCCAGACTGAAGCTTGTGTAAATCCTAGTTACCACGGGATGTCAAAAAGCAAACGTGTTAAAAAAAATTGCATTTGCTGATGCAACCATGCCATTTTAGCTTGCTTCTACAAAACTTTGAGCTCTTATATCCTGGCTCGTGTTTCAAGGGGACTCATAACAGAGCACTCTGCATCACAAGTGCAATGCTGTATACCAGGTGAGCTACAGAGCAAGTTTACTAGAAAAGCCACATATGTAGCTGGTAATGTGATGCAAGCTGGTTATATTTATTTACAAATTGAGTACTATATATAAAAGTGTTTTGAGGCCATAACATAGCATAACTAATATTTGTGCTTAGAGGACCAGGTACATCCATGGTCAACACTCGCCTTCATTATAAGGAAAAGAGAAGAAATAATGAATAAATAAAATCAAACATATGGTAGAACATAAGAGTGAGTAAATGACAGAATTTTTATTTGAAATAGGCTATTACTTTAACCTGTATGGCATCTGTATGACAGTTTACATTTTTAAACAGATAACAAATGCGTTAATAGATTCAGTCAGTTTGTTGTGCTAATTAGAAGATAAATTATTCAAATTTCCTGATAAATGACACCCAAAATGAATACATATTCAAAACTTCTCTCAGCAAGCACAGTCGGTTGTTTGGATAACCAATCCAGCCTTGTGGTTAGCTTTGCGTTTTAACTAAATCACTAGATTACAAACATTTCTTTCAATGATATGTCCCCACAAAACTCCCCACTAATCTTTGGGCATCTCTTGGCTTTTGCAACAGTCATTCTCTTCCAGTAGTGAGATGGTTGTTTACAGTAATTACAGAGAACAAGATCCCTCACTCTCTAAGGCAAGATCATTTAGACCTCTGATTGTCAGTCAGTGAGAACATTAAAGCCTCCTGACACAGAGACAGAGAGAAATTGTGCAAGAAATTACATTAACACTTCTATTTGCAACAATGTGTTGATTATTTTAAATGACAAACATGCTAGCAGTGTGTACTTGTACTGTAGGTAATGACCTGAACTTAAAGTGTGCTTATTTTATGAACAAATGGTCTGATGTCTTCAGCAGAATTTGTAAAATTTCAAAATATTGGAGAGTGTTGTTTCTCCCGCCCATCCTCTTCAGACTCAACGCTCACGCGGGTTGCCAGATTGAGGACATGCAACAGTAATATGACTCTAATCATAGAGCTTTTTAGATGGGTGTCGAAATACTACTGGGTAAATTATAAATTAGTCGGAATCACACAGACCAAAACCAAAACAGACATTCCGATAAGGAATGCACAGTTCAAAGCAGAATAACTGACTGTGGCTTTTTTTTTTTTTTTTTTTTTGAGAAACAAGTATGTTTCCTAAATATTATACATTTTATGGTATTTTTATGCTTTAGTAGTAAATTTTTTTTAAAATTTTTTACAGCCCCTTTAACTTAAGCATCTTAAAACATGCATGGGACTAGGTGCTATATAACAGCAAAATTCCTTTTCGGGGAAAGTCTGTTCACTCATCTGCAACACCTCCAGGCAGCTATTTACTGATTGTGGTTTTTTTTTTTTTTTTTTTTTTGAGAAACAAGTATGTTTCCTAAATATTATACATTTTATGGTATTTTTATGCTTTAGTAGTAAATTTTTTTTTACATACAGCCCCTTTAACTTAAGCATCTTAAAACATGCATGGGACTAGGTGCTATATAACAGCAAAATTCCTTTTCGGGGAAAGTCTGTTCACTCATCTGCAACACCTCCAGGCAGCTATTTCGGGCATCCAAGACCAGCTCCTATCTATTTGAATGTGAAAATCTGGAAATCAAAAACTGCTTTCCACACTCACATTTAAATAGCATATTTCAAATCAGCAACAACAGGAGTTTTTGATTTCTCAGCAATTATCGATATACATTATGTGATGTATTCTCATTATGAAATTGAATTAGTTAATCAGCATATACATTTAAAATACAATTAAAAATAATATTTCAGCAAATGTAGCATTTTTAATGCATCTTATACTACTTTTTAAATTTGCATTATCTTGGTGAAATTTCTCAGCCCACCATTTCACATAATCAATAAAACCCCCCACAACAAACAACCTTGAGAGGAAAATCAATTTTAATTGGCTGTGTAGACAAACTTCCTTTCTTGACATTGGTTTGATGGTTTCAATCAAAGACAGTGAAATTCCTTCTGTTTAAACTGCATCAGAGGGAGCGATTGAGGGTATGTGTACCATGATCAAAAGCCGTTCATAAAAATAGCAACCAAAATATCATATACATTCATTGCTGACAATATAAAGTCTGTGCAGGTAACACAAGAAGAGACTCAAACCATTAAATTACTGACAGACATGAGTATAAAGAATCAGGAGATGAACACAGTCAACCAGAGCAAGTCGGTTCATCAGCAATAACAACTTAGGACGATAATGAGGTACTAACCTAAGACTCCAGAACAGGATTTCACCTACACTCGGCTTTTCTGTTTCCCAGCATGAGCAAGTCGGTTCATCAGCAATAACAACCTAGGACGATAATGAGGTACTAACCTAAGACTCCAGAACAGGATTTCACCTACACTCGGCTTTTCTGTTTCCCAGCATTAATAGAATCTCGACGATCAATATACATCACTAAAAGCACCACCAACAGGAACAATGCAACACTTTACTGTGATGATGCTCCCAATAGGGGGCGCACTGGTTTCTCATCACAGAACCATGAGGTGCTTGCAACTGTTTTACCTACCTACCAGCCTAACTTCTAACTATTTTTGCTAACTCTAAAATAGGCGTATTAAAAAAATAACTAAAATAGAAAATATTGCAAATGGTAGTTAACCCAAAAATTAAAATTCTGTTACCACTTTATTACTTATGTCATCCCAAACTGCAAAATTTAGCAGAAGACTGGGAAATGTCTAATTATTATATTTTGCATACAATGGAAGTCAATGGTCACATAAAATAATTTGGTTACCCACATTCTTCAAAGTATATTCTTTTGTGTTCAGCAGAAGAAAGAAATTCATACAGGTTTGAAACAGAGGGTGAGTAAATAATGACAGAATTTTCATTTTTGGGCAAACTATCCGCTTACTTTTTGATAAACTATCCCCTTAATATGAGTTATTTAAAGTTATTATAGGTTACTATAAAGTTGAAGTTAAAAGATTTAAAGTTAATATAATTGTCAGCCCATTTTCAGCCCACTGTAAGCATGCTGTCAAGTAGAACAGGACATTTAATAAGAAAAAAAAAATGTAGGCATGGACTACATCATTTCTATCACTGAATTGACTGAATCATGAAAAGTGGCCATTATGTACCAGAATGAACCCAGGCTAAATGCAAGTTTGCAAAAACAATACCTAAACAGCTGGCTATTGGTTAACATTACCACTGTCAATGCAAAAGATAAGTCATTTAAAATAAATAAATAATTATTAAGAATTATAGGACATAATTATTAGATTAGGGATTATGAAGACTACAAATGCTATAAATCTTTGGAATAGCATGCCTCAGTAGAAAGGCGTGTTTTGTCTTCCTTTTACTTTTACATGTTCCCTGTCCATTTTTTTTTCATTCAATTCATTCACTTAAATCCTTCCCCGCTCTAAATCCATTTAATTTTATAGTCTCCCTCTCACACTCACGAAGATTCATCAACTTCTCTGAATGCTGGAATGTTGGAACAAAAAGGGAATGTAAATATGCGATGAGGACGAGTAGTCAAAGGGCTAAAGGCAGACGACTGGAAATCTATGATGTTTGTTTTGGCTCAGTGATGGACAACAGATTATCCTATCATAACAAACCATACATCAATGGAAAGCTTATGTATTCAGCTTTCAGATGATGTATAAATCTCAATTTCGAAAAATTGACGCTTATGACTGGTTTTGTGGTCCAGGGTCTCATATTATGATACATCCAATAACTGCAATAAAATTCTTAAAAAAAAACAATCTGCTATTTTAGTCATGAGTTGAGGGCAATGGGTGAGTCACGACTCACGAGGCAGTTTGTAATGATAACAGACCAACAAGAACGATGTCATATAGCTTATAAAAACACAAACAAACAGTTTAAGGTAGCGTAGGCTGTGTCACCAACTACAAAAATAAAGCAACCCTAGCAAACTCACGCGTCACATCCCACCAACTCAAACATCACAAACACAGCTCTGACGGGTCTATAAAAGTGAAGGCTTGTTTCAAAGGGTAAAAGTAGGCTACTTTCTATAAAAGGTCCAACAGATTAGGAGGAATACTTTTAATTTGAAGATTAGCTAACCTGTAAAGAAGAAACTCCACAAGTTCGTTGTATCGATTTAAACCCAAATATTCCAACAAATTCCTCCATCTTGTAAAAACACTGCCTGTGTTTACCCTTGTTTTTGTGTCTCTGCATATAGTCCATGAATTTTGGCTTTCACTTCTGTAACAGAATCTGATTCTGAAATTCTTTTTCCACACCGGTTATAAACACCCTCTGGCTCAGCCTGCTACAGTAGCCACGCCCCAAACACTGAACACTTGCTATTGGCTGCACAGATGTATGCAAATACATAGGTTGACAGGCAGGTAATACATCCTATCATTGCATTTGGACCGAATAGGTTGTTTGCACATGACGTCATTGCTGTGGCGCGAAATGCAGCTGGAGGGCAGGAAGTGATCGCTAACAGAAACTCTAAACACCTACTGTATGTTTTTCGTTGTTTATGGTTGCTCAAATCGGTCAAACTGAGAAACCACAAGGAGCTTTTATCGTGTACGAAAATTTGTTGTTCATAAGGGGGGAAAGGCAAGAAATTGACTGAAAAATGCAGGAAAAAGTGCCTTGTAAACCTGTGTCTGTGGTCGGGAGGAGCCGAGTCGGACAATGCTCGTGTGTGCAAATGGTTAATATATAATAATATATTAAGATATAAGAAATATATAAATAGATACAGGGCTGCCAAATCTCAGACATTCAGCACGAGACAGTCAGAATTCACTCAATGCTAAACACCACACGACGCGATGTAAATCAATTATTATATATGCAGTTTAGAGAGCTTCATAGATTATAATGGAACATTGTGAGACTGCGATAAATTGAAGTGAGTGACAGCTTTTTAGTGATTATATGGAAGCGCTATTTGCTCAATTTCTAGACTATAATCAATTCAGAATTTGAATGAAAGTTTTTAACGGCCACATACACTGTACATGCAGCAAAGTTTCAGGAGTGACATATATCCCGCATGCCTCTTATAAATGCGGGAATCACTTTCAAAATAGCTTGTTTGCAATCAGGGTTAATTGCTTAGCCTATAACGTTATCCACCGACTCGATGACAGGCAAGTTATTTCAATTTAGTTGAAAAATCACTCCTCTTCATAACATGAGGATCACGTCCAACATATGTAGTGATTTTCTGTTTATACCTTTTTCTTGTAATAGTGTCTAAACCAGTAGGCCTACAGCACGGACTTTCCTCCATCGCATCCATTCTGCTTTTCACTTCCTGCCCTCCATCTGAATTTGGGAATACAGTCATTTTATGAGACACAACACAAATGTGTTGTGTCTCTGTGACTGTTCAGACTCATCACATGTGTCTTATCATGTCCAAATCTTTCTGTTCATTTACTATCAAACACAATTAGTCAGTGAGTGACAAACACACAGGGTTATAAATCTTCAGACCTGTGAGCTTCAGTTTAGCCACATGGGAGGCAGTCAAATCAATTACAGCATGTTTTTGTTCTCTCTGACACGACATGGATGAATAGGTGTGACCTTGCAGAGATACCCTCTGTTCTTTGCCTCTATAGGGATCAGTAATCATTTAAATGGAAATTTCCTCCCAACAGTGTGTAAAAACTGGGGCAAACTGCTAGCTTCGGTTGACACCAAAGACCACCCAGTGGCTGAAACTGAGTCTCTGCTTGGGCAATTAGTGCAGAAGAAATGCATAGTTTTTCCTTATTTTTCAAGTCATCTTTTTCCCAGACTAAGTTTCTGATTGTTTTGCACACTAGACTGCACCCGATATGGGTTAAAAATCCTTTCTGTGCTCACTCAGAGGGACAAATAATACTGAGCATGTTCTGTGGACTGAAGGGAGGGTGAAACCTTTTATTTTCTGGAGCTGTTTAACTTTGTGGTTGACATCCTGACCTCAGATTTCCTTTCACTGACAAAGTAATTTCCTTCTTGAGGTGCAGTACAAAATCACTGTGCTACGACACACTGAATTCACATGTGACATCCAGCATGATATATTGACTATTCAGCTGAACTTTGGTTTGGGAATTAATTGAATGGTGTGTAAAGCACAATTGTGTCTTTATATGTGCTGCTCGTGAAACAACCTTTTACATGGTATTGATTACCAGTTAGGTCACAATCGTGTCTTCAGCACTTTGCAGTTTCTTTGAAATCCATTTACCAATGAATAAACTCACCTAAGAGAGATTTTCTCAGCTGCAACAGTGAGCCATATGTGTTCAGCGTTTAAAATATGATAGTTGTACCTGGTATAAGGTATTATAGAACATAACTAATTAGGTGCAATTTTACTTAATCTATGTTAGTATATAAAAATGAATACTTAAAGCTGCAGTCTGTAAGTTTTGCCTCTTTGTCGCCATCTCTGTTTGAAAACCTGCAATTGCAGCTGTGTGAAGAATTAGCTTCCTTGCGTGGGTTGTGCACCGGCACGGCTTCAGCTCGGATTATGTAGATTTCAATTTCTGTACAGTCTAATCTCTAATTGTCATACCATTCGAATTTCATATAAAGAAATTCTTTTAACCCAACAGGCAAATTATTCTACCTTCGAACTGGTTCTCTTTAAAATACAAATCTTTTGTAATCCCACATATGCTATCTGTAATCAGATGCACATTTAAAACTGGAATAATATATATATATATATATATATATATATAATCTGTGTTTTGTGTTCAGTACCTTGCATGGACAATGTCAGTCTTCGAGACCTTTCAGTGACTTCTTTGAACTGATTTAAGGAGCTGATCCAATCTGATTTCTTTTGATCTCTCACATCAGATGTCAACAGATACTGTGCAATTGTGTGATTTTTTTAAAGACACTGAAATCACTCTTGCACTCTCAGTTAAACATTGTCAATTATTCCAGCTGCTGTGAGAAAAGGCTATAAACGATCGGCCACCTGCAGGATCCCAGGTAAGTTCACGTTTAGTTTGAGCAAACTCTGAGTTTTCGGGCTCAAGAATGTGGGTTGGTTTTTAGCGGGTTTCGTCGCCATGGTAACTTACACTACACAGCTACCCTGCTCCGGAGCAGGTTTTATTCTGGGTTAAAGATCACAAACCCAAACTGGACCAATCAGCTGTGAGCAAAGTGACTTATATCTGATGCAATGAAGCCACTCCC
>NW_015549593.1:2410217-2416853 GCF_001515605.1 Sinocyclocheilus anshuiensis | reverse complement strand
TAAGGTAATTTATATATATATATATATATATATATATATATATATAATCTGTGTTTTGTGTTCAGTACCTTGCATGGACAATGTCAGTCTTCGAGACCTTTCAGTGACTTCTTTGAACTGATTTAAGGAGCTGATCCAATCTGATTTCTTTTGATCTCTCACATCAGATGTCAACAGATACTGTGCAATTGTGTGATTTTTTTAAAGACACTGAAATCACTCTTGCACTCTCAGTTAAACATTGTCTCTGTACCAGCTTTGCTAAAAGGAAGGGGCAAGATACCTTACACCACTTTTAGAAATAGGAGGCAAATCAGCTTTGCATTAAAAGGTTTCAGAGTGTCTGTGTTAGAACAGAATGACAGAGTTAACACAACTAAGCCCCGACAACAGCTAATGTGCAGATATATCAGAAAATTTTATGTTTTTTGTGAAGCTTACTAATGCATTTTCCAGAATGGAGCTTAACATTCTCACCGCAGAGCAAGTAAAAATTCATTCCTCTCGCTAATGTGTATGAAATTGGCTGATATGTACTCCTTCTTCCTTTTAGAAAGTCTCTGCTTGACTATTTCTGATGCTCTGTGAGATGAGCACTCGGTACTACAACTGCAGCCCAAAAATGTAATGCTTTTTTTTTTTGCTAAAACATGCACCATTACAAAATTGGACAGTGTGTTAGACACACCGTATGTTAATGTGATCGAAAGTTACTGCCAAAAAAATAACTTCTGTGCCACTACAATTTACTAATAAAAAAATATATCTTTGTATGTACAGTTCATATTCAATATCTAATTATACTTGAAATGACTTAAAAAAAATCTTAAATCTTAATTTTTGAGCAATAAAAGCAACACTTTCTGTTTTGCTTTTGGAGCTTTAAAACCCTTTGTGTTTGTTTGGGCGCCAGGGTAGGCAATTGTCTTTTTTGAGTAAGCTTCCTGTAGTCTCTCTCTCTCTGGGCTATTTTCCCCAATGAATGCTCATATCAGTGCATTCTCAACCCTTCTGATGGAACCTGAATGGTCACTGGTCTGTTATTGGCCACATGGGGACTCTAATAATCGCAATGTAATATTTCTCAATGGGGATGAAGGTGGGCTGTAATTTGAGAACTGTCAGGTGGTGGGCTTCAGTAAAATCTTCGAGGGTTGTAGTGGGACATATTCTTGTGCACCTCTTAAGACAACATTCTTCTCTGCTCACATATACAGAACTAAAGGCAAGGTCAGACTTGCAAAAGCTGGCTGCCAAAGAATGTCCATTGTCTATTGTCATTAGTATATGAAGCTCTGATTACTCACAGGTTACTAGCCTATATTTTTTGCATTAATACTGCAAAATGATTCACCTTAAAATAAATGTTGCCATTATTACAATCGTTCACTTTTAAACACAAAAATATTACAAATATAATTGCAATTATTTTAATCTAATGGTGTTTACAACAGAACTTCTCCACGAGTTTTTTTTTTTTTTTAAAGCAAGTAGCAAGCTTCTAAAAAACATTTATTTTAGTATCTCCCTTCTGACTGTTTAAAATGAGATGAGGAAAGAGGAGAATGAGTCAGAGGAAAACACTGTGCTGCAGGTCTCATGTTGTAAACACAAAGTGATTATTTAATGACTCTGGGGCTTGTTTAATCCAAGTACATTTATGTGTTCAGGTACATCTTGCTGTTCAAGGTTTAACTGACTATAAATACCTTGAAGATAATTTACTCTCCCTCATTTTTTTGGGAATTATTAAATATAGATAAAAAAGAGAGGCAAACTTGGTACTATATGTTGAATATTTTGCATGGTACCTAGCTTAAAAGATGCCTAGCTAAAAATGATAAATTCACTACAGTGCTGTGGTAAGATATTTTCCTGTACTCTTCAGCTATATTCTAAGAGCAGATTTATCCAACCTTAGTTGTTTGCAGTGGAACAACAGATGGAAACTCTATTAGACAGCTGTCATTTTCTTCCAGCGATATCAAAGCCTGCTGCTGTGATGTTTACACTCATGTAACATTGTCCTGGGCTCTGTGATGGAGGGGCTGATGCCCACTAAATGTCTTTATATGAGTTGTGTTTCAGGGCAGATCCATAAAAAATGTTGTTTCAAGCCCCATGAATTCAAGCGACAACCCTGTCCTTATAGTCCTTTGAAAAAAACTAAATGTAAGCAAACAATTCCCCTGTTCATCTATGAAATCTGTAACTGCAGCACATCATAGAGATGAATTTTCTCAGTCTCTCTGGCTGCACTGATGTGAAGTGCAGGCGCACATCAATGAGGCTTATTAGATCCCTGTGCGAATGTCCTCCTGTTGTTATCTCTCAGAACTCAAACAACAGCAGAACTCTATATTTTTCAGAACATCTCTCACTTTAGTAAGTTTTGGAACTTCAGCTCTCATGTTGTTTTAACTTCTTTACTGTACACCATATTTACCTTTTACTGGTACTGCAGGGACGTCTGCAGATCGCTGTCTCAATCAGACAGCGTTTACATGGAAGCTCTTGAGCCTGAAAAAGGACCGGGTGAATTTTCCCTTCAGCATTACCTCCAACAACTCCATAAATTGTCTCTCAGTATGAGACCTTAAGAACAATTTAAAAACTCTTTAATGCTGTAAGTCCTAACCATTGGGATGTACTTTGCTTGGAGTCTGTTATCTGATTATATGGGTCAGCAAATTTCCATATAAGCATACCTCTAGATACTAGGAAAACTGCCATTAGAGATTCGCAGGTGGCTTGTCTGAAATGGTTTGCTGTAGAAAGGGAATCAACATGAGCATACATGGACGGAAAAGCATGGTGGTGCAGGTAAAGGATGATTGGTGGAAAACAAAGTTAGAAAACTGAGGAAAATCAGTTTTATATATTTGATGAAATATATAATTATATATAATTTAAATACATGTCCATTGTGTTCTGTGTGTTGAAACTGTGCCTCTTCATCTGGATTGTGTGTGTGGAGCCGCTGCCACTCTCTGCTTTAGTGACAAATGAGGACATCTCTCTACATGAGATCTGAGCAGCATTAGGGCTACAGCGTGAGAGTCACGCTTGATAAACTCCGGTAAGAGGTGGTCATTTTAAAGCCTTGGCACTCGGTGGACCATCACTGATTAAAGAGTGATTGACTGTCACTCACAAGCTCATCACATGCTTGCACGGAGCCCTCATGTGAATTCCTGAGAGCAGAGGTATTAAAATCCCTCTGCCTTGATGATACAGTAGGGTTTTATTTAATAATGCAACAATGTCAATGCTTAATGCGCAGTAACAATGAAAACATTCACTGAGTTATTATGTGCCTCAAAAGCTGGTGCGACAGAAAGATTCAGATACATCATCTCTTTGTAAAGCCTTCCTCCATTAGGTGCATTTGACAGATACACATTCTGCAGATAATAATCAATTGATGATGATGATTTCCAATAGCTGAAGTATAATGTGCTATTAATATTACACAAACACTATACTGCTCAAAGGTTTGGGTCAGTAAGACTTTATTTTCTTGTTAAACTACATTTATTCAGCAAGGAATGCTTTAAATTGATCAAAAGTGACAGTAAAGTCATTTATAATGTTAAATAATTTATTTGTAAAAAAAAATATATAAATAATAATCTATTTCAAATTGCTATTCTTTTTGATTTTCTATTCATCAGCGAATCCTGAAAAAAAAAAACGTATCAAAGTTTCCACAAAAATATTAGGCAGTACTACTGTTTTCAACATTGGTGATAATAAAAATGCATATTAGAATGATTTCTGAAGGATCATGCGACACTGAAGAGTGGAGTAATGATTGCTGAAAATTCAGCTTTTCTTCACAGGAATAAATTACATTTTGAAATGGTAAAAACAGACATTTTAAATTGTAATATTCCCAAATATTACTGTTTTTACTTTATTTGTAATAAAATAAATACAGCTTTGGTGGGCATGTAGGAGACTTCTTTTAAAAATATACCAACCACAAACTTACTGACCATTTACTGAACTTTTGAAAGGTATATATATAAAATGAATTATATAATTAACTAAACAAATATAAAATTAGTAGGCTATTGCATATAATATCACTCAGAAAACTCCATCCATAAACAGCATGTATGAGCAAAACAAACTGTGATTGATTGCTTTATATAGCAATCATACTGCTCTTCCTGTCTATAAGTGGGTCAGAGTAAGCTGCAGTATCCACCAACCCTTTTGTTGTTTAGCCAAAGTTCTGGTTACATGAGACCACACAGCTGCAGACAACACTTTTATGAAGCTATGCCGTTATAGTCTAGAAAATCAAAGAAAGAGCTGTTGCATGCAGATAATTTTAAACTCTTGTAATTTGTCTACTGCAGAAACAATTTGCAGTAAGCCAGTTGGAAATTACACCACATGAGGCAAATGAAATTTTAACGATACAAGTTCCTTTTTGTAATTATTCTTATAATTCTGCCATCCATTTTCAGATCCAGTCTAGAGTCTTGCAGTTTAAATTGCATATGGAGAATGTATAAAATAATTGGGTATCTGGTTCATATGAAACTGTCATTTTGCTTCTGCTATTACAGTGGGGAAAATAATTATTTGATCCCCTACTGATTTTGTAAGTTTGTCCACTTACAAAGAAATGAAGGGTCTATAATTTTTATGGCAGGTTTATTTTAACGGATAGAGAGAATATCAAGCAAAAAATCCAGAAAAAAAAAACACTGTACAAAGGTTATAAATTGATTTGCATTTCAGTGAGTCAAATAAGTATTTGATCCCCAAGCAAAACTTGGTGGAGAAACTCTTGTTGGCAAGCACAGAGGTAAGACGTGTCTTGTAGTTGGTCACCAGGTTTGCACACATCTCAGGAGGGATTTTGTTCCACTCCTCTTTAAAGATTCTCTCTAAATCCTGAAGGTTTCTTGGCAACTCAAAGTTTCAGCTCACTCCCCAGATTTTCTATAGAATTAATAAAGTGACAGGACAAATCTGTGTTCCACTTGGGCACGTAACCAA
This sequence comes from Sinocyclocheilus anshuiensis, assembly GCF_001515605.1. Taxonomy (NCBI): domain Eukaryota; kingdom Metazoa; phylum Chordata; class Actinopteri; order Cypriniformes; family Cyprinidae; genus Sinocyclocheilus; species Sinocyclocheilus anshuiensis. Next base: position 2,411,837 of record NW_015549593.1, on the reverse strand, counting down.
TCTGTGGGAGCCAGAATTCTTGCTGGTTGGTAGGGGATCAAATACTTATTTTACTCACTGAAATGCAAGTCAATTTATAACCTTTATATAATGTGCTTTTTCTGGATTTTTTTGTTGATGTTCTGTCTCTATCCGTTAAAATAAACCTACCATAAAAATTATAGACCCTTAATTTTTTGTAGGTGGTCAAACTTGCAAAATCAGCAGGGGATCAAATAATTATTTTCCCCACTGTATATGAAAAATGCCTGCCATTTCTATTCACAAGCTTTGGCAATAACAATTTTCTAATGTGGGGGGAAATCAATTTATCCCCACCAATTTTCTCTCCAGGTAGCGGAACAAATGATAGCATATGCATCATACCACTGAGCCATTTTCTGCCAGTCTCTCTCTTAATCCATTTACTGAGTCCTGTGGGCGTTCTGATCACTGCACACCTAAATTTATGGGCGGATTCAATCTGAAGCACAATCCCTAATTTGTGGTGCTTGCTTTGGGCCTATATTTATTTTCAGTGATTTATAACAAGCTGAAAGCTCACATTTATTGAGCTTTCACCATCTGACACATTAATGGATTTCAGTGATATGAGAGACATGAAACTAGAATTGCTACTCAGGAGAATGTTTACACAAATATGCACTTCAGTTGTCGTCATACTTCACAACTGACCAGTTTTTGTGTGGAATCATTTGTTTGATTTTCCATCACATTGGTTGGCAATGGCTTCACAGTTCTGTTTGCTGTAATATACTATACATGTATACAAAAATTTGTGTCAGTGACTTTGTGAATACCCAACATAAATGCTGTTGTACACACTTCTGTGCTTTCTGACCATGTGTTTAAAGTCGGTATGAAATGAAAATTCACCCTATCTATTTTCTGAATGCATATATTATTGTGAACAAGCCATCCTTGCATACATTTCAACAAATCCAAACACTGCTGTTCTAGCATGGGTTGAGCCCAATTCATCAAAAGCAGATTACTAACAAACTATCTGCATCTTCTCTTGATCTACATTCAGAGATAATTACCTGCTGTAGTTGTTCTTTAGTGGCCACTGACTCATGTTAAATTAGATAAAGATATTCTTCAGGAGAGAGAACAGTAATCATTGTGATCACTGACAGTTTTATTGTGGGGTGCTTGGCTGCACTGCATTATTGGTCTCAAAGGACAGATCATGATAAAGCCAAATGTGCTCTTCATCTGTTTCATAGCAGGTATGCAAATTCTTCTTCTTATTATTTTTTCCATAAAACAATATCCATTTCAACACATTCACAGTTCAGCAACATTTCATAAAATTTATTTTATATTTAATTTAATTTAATTTAATTTTGATTTGGTGGACCAACAATAACTAATAGTGAAAAGCAGCTAATAAGAGCCCTTCATACTCCTTTAAAGGAACACTCCACTATTGTTGAAAATAGGCTCATTTTCCAACTCCCCTAGAGTTAAACAGTTGAGTTTTACCGTTTTCGAATCCATTCAGCCGATCTCCGGGTCTGGCAGTAGCACTTTTAGCTGTAGCTTAGCATAGATCATTGAATCTGATTAGACCATTAGCATCTCACTCAAAAATGACCAAAGAGTTTCGATATTTTT
>NW_015549593.1:2396062-2409845 GCF_001515605.1 Sinocyclocheilus anshuiensis | reverse complement strand
CAATGATCTATGCTAAGCTACAGCTAAAAGTGCTACCGCCAGACCCGGAGATCGGCTGAATGGATTCGAAAACGGTAAAACTCAACTGTTTAACTCTAGGGAAGTTGGAAAATGAGCCTATTTTCAAAAATAGTGGAGTGTTCCTTTAAATTCTTCAAGCACTCTAAATCAGACTGACTGAGAGACAGCAGTATTTCCTGTTCACCAAGTAATATTTGGAGTTTAAATTATTTACTGAGTGTTAGCACCCAGAGGGAATAATTACAGAGTTTTATTTGATTGTCATTGAGAAGGGATAAGGCAGATAATGAGATAAAAAGCCAAAATTGTCCTTCAAGCTACAGTATTTATTTAATAACCAGAGGTGTATAAGATGGAGACATCTTCATCAGCCATCTCTGCATAATTAGCTTCAAATATAGAAAGAAATGTTGGCCACCCTGGCACTAATTTAACTGAGAAGTTCAAATGTTAAACACTTTTTAGACAAGGTACATTTTCTGAATTTGCACAAATGGGACCATTCACTCTATGTTCTTCTGAAATGTAAAAGAAAAATGATAGCATAATTTATCAACATCTTAAAATGCATTTGGATTTTTAATTGCTTTTTTTAATGATGAAAGAATGTTAGCAAATGGGATTCAATAATCTGAAGCCATCAACCATAAAAACAGAAAACAATGTGCCCAGTCAAGTGCAATGAAAACTTGTCAAATAGCTTTACAAGAACATGAAAAGTTACATTTTATTTTTCTTCATCCAATGGCATGTTCATATCTGCTCCAGCAGCCTAGTCTGTGGCAAAACAGTCACATATTGTGTGTTATGTAATGTCAGTCACAACTGCCTATTACACACTGCATAGACCTCAAACCAGATGAATACAGTCTCAGTGGGAGATATGTACAGTATATAGCTTACTATAAATAAAGTTGTACAAACTCCTGGGGAAATTGGTGAAACTTAATTAATAACAAGTCATGTGTACAGAACTGGTTTGAAAAACATACAATGTTTCACTATAAAATAATTTAAATATAAATCTTCACACATGACGAGTTGTTTGGAATAGCTCAAATCAAACAGTGCGCTGAGAAACAAGGAACTTCCACATTTCGTCATGCTATAGTACACACTGTGAATATCTTTACATATATACATACAGTATTATGGAGATTTATAATGGTTAATTTAACCCTAAATTATTTTCCTCGATTTAAAGAAAGATATTCAGCAGACTGTATTTTATCCAGTCACTAACTGACATATCACAGGCTGTTCGGCAAAACGTGCTAAACACACCCTAATCACAGTTAATGAGGCATAAAGCAGATATAGTGAATGCAAATAGTCCTCTCTTTGAAGGGAAAGACATGGATTTGGCTATATGTTTCAATCAAATTGAATGGTTAGATTGAATCCAGAGGTTGTCATGTGCAGGATTTGCTACACAGTAAATGTACCATTAAGGAGACCTTTCAGATGCAAATAAAGGGGCGTCTGTCCTGACAGCCCTGACCAATCAGAGCGAAGCACAGCAGTATTTGTCAAACATATGCCACGATTGTGGGACACGCCACATGCATCGTCTGGACTTGTATTCTACATTTGCTTACAGTTTGGCTTGCTGTTCACAAAAATGTTTCATATTCAATAAAAAAAAAAAAATCAAGGTTACTTGCCACAACAAATGCATGCATAAAATATAAAACAACCACAGTTTTCTAAACTATAAAGATAAATAAAATAAATAAATAATTGTATTAGAATTTGTCAATATAACAGATTATTGGAGTATGTTTTTCAAGGAAATACTATTTCAGTCTTTCTACTTCAAAAATGAAATGTGCTACTTTGTAAACTTCAGATATGCACAAAAAACAGACATTTAAACTAAATCTGATACAACGTTCCCTGGTCTTCCCTCAAAACATATTATTGTTAATTCTAATTCAATTTTACTAACATGTGAATAAATATATACGTAGGTTAGGGCCTACTTGTTCAAAACATACGTTTGCTTACATCAGATAGAAGGGAAATGCATAATAAATGGCAAGAATCCTAAGACATGGCATTCATCTCATTTGTGTCTCGTTAGTTTGTTAAATACACTTACAATTCCATGGCGAAACAAAGACTGGGAGAATCCAAAACACAGTAGATTTCCCAAGCTGGACATTGAGCAGAATGTCATTGTGACAAATCTATTGGGATCAACCATTTCGAAGTTGTCTGTCACATAGAGGAAAGCAACTGCTATAGTCCATAGGCTGCTAGGAAGGAATAGGGCCGCTTGTACCATGCCTGTTACTGTGACCCGCATCTGGCTCTTCTGCTGGGGTTGGGAAAAAGATTCACTGCTCTGTCCCATCTTTTTCAAATGTTCACGCAGATAAACAAAGGTTTTGCCCCAAGAGAATAATAACGTGAACAGCGGACAGGTGCAATATAGCAAATATGTAAAATTAGCCACGTGAAATAAATACAGGTCTGACTCTACGCTTTCTGCTGGTGATGTTTTATTCAGTTCAAGTGAGGTGAAATTGTTTGGGACAGGCCCAAGCAAAAAATACATTACTGTTCCCATAGACAAAGAAATTAAAAGCACTATTTGATTCAGAACGAAGCCGACATATAATATGGCGTTAATATTCCTCTTAATCCAGATAAAAATGGGATGTTGTTGAGGAACAATTGAAATGTAGTAGAAAATGCTGATCCAGGCATTGCATGAGAAGTTGGCACAGAAAAACTGATAAATCAAAGCTATGGTTAGCGTTTGAAGCCAGAAAGGTGAATCGAAAAGAAGCATAATAATGGTCAGTGCAGTCATCAGTTGTTGAAATGTTGAATTGAATAACACAACAATTAACAAGAAGCGCAGTGGATTGCGAAGCGTCACTCCAGCGACTGGTCTCATTAGGCAAAAAAAGAAGATGATGTTGAAAAAGGTTCCTGTGAGGCAAAGGGGACTGGAGAGCAAAGCATATAGCCATGGCTCCATCTTTACTGTCGCCTCTAATCAGTTGTGTCTATGCTGACAGTCCTTCAAATGTCCTGCTCTTCCTGATACACCCAGGCTTTTATTACAACCAATAAATGATATAAGGTCAAAGTAAAATAGGTTGGTAAATTAAATGTGGCTTGACGGCCAACCATAAACAAATGGCACACATTCTTACATGGATTAAAACGGAACTATCCACATGCTCGTATTCAAGTATTACGTAATCAGTGCAACTGCAAACATTATTTGAACAATATTCTCAGACAATACTTACAAACAATACTGTTTCATTTATAAAGTACTGTATACTGTAAACTTAAAGAGTTTTATATTTATAATCTCTTAAGACTCCATTCTTAAATTAATAGTTCACACTAAAATAGAAATTTGATGAAAATGTACTCACCCTCAGGCCATCCAAGATGTAGATGAGTTTGTTTCTTCATCAGAACATATTTGGAAAAATTTGGTATTACATCACTTGCTCAACCAGTGGATCCTGAATGGGTCCCTACAGTCCAAACAACTGATAAAACCATGACAATAATCTACAAGTAATCCACACGACTCCAGTTCATCAACTAACATCTTGTGAAGTGAAAAGCTGTGTGTTTGTAATAAACAAATCCATCACTAGGCATAGGGATTTGAAAAAGTCTTAAGATTTCTGCCATTTGGGCAACAGTAATACATAGACTTTAGATTGAAAAAGGAACCCAAGCCATATACTACAGATATGAGTACATTATCTTTCTGGTGGGCTCTGGACAAAAAATAACCACCCAAAACACTCTAGCAACTGCATAGCAAAATCCTGGAAGCCAAGCCACCCACAACACCGCAGCATAGTGGTGAGTTTTGCACAAGTAAGCACTTATTTATTTATTTATTTCAGAAAATGTAAAACTTTGGAAATGACCGTGTTCATCACTGTAAAACATTAAGACAATGTTCATCATTGTTACTCATTGTTCAGTTTTGCATATGCATGATGCAGCTGGTCTCCTGTATCAAAATGCTTAATTAACCATTAACCAAGATTATGCAAACCTTTATGTCATTTGATGCTGCATATTATGTTTTAAGTGTCATCTACATACAGTATGTAAAAGATAATAGCATTGGGTTTAATAAAAGGTCTACACATGCACAAACATCATTCAAATTACTCATGGAAAAATGGCAAATCTTTTTGATAAACTATTTGATTTATTCTGTGAAAAAAGGAGAAAAACATATCTCTCCTTATGTGAATGAAGGAAATGAATAGTGAATAAATAAAGCAATTAAAGTAATTATACTGTGACAGCCACGGTAATGTGAAATGAGAGTAAACTATATTACAGACATGATGGTTTTAAAGACATATTACTGTGCTAAGATAAAGTGCAGTCATTTTCACTTCAGCTGTCCCATTTGATGCTCTTGAACTTTGCCTCTTCTTAAATTACCTTATTTTTGTACTAGAATTGTACAGTACAGAAATATGTTGAGAAAAATCTATAGATTAAAGAAATCAATCTTCAAAAGCCATCTGAATTATTAAATGAAATTTTAGTAATGAATACTTACTCAAAAATGTGGCACAACAATGAAAAAAGTGTCTTTTTTATTAAACGTATTTACAATATAGCTGTGCATTTACATTCATACAAAAACAGCCCCTACAATAATTAATATCAATAGAGGTACAAAATAGTTTGAGAGAGAAATATATCAAAGGACGCTTCAGTTTCCAAAGAGAAAGAGAAAGAGAAAGAGAAAGAGAAAGAGAAAGAGAAAGAGAAAGAGAAAGAGAAAGACATGTCAGTCCAGTCCTACATAATATAATTATCTTTGTGTTAGCTGGGGAAAGGAACGAAAGATTATCTGGAAATAAATAAATAATACAATGCCACTTATTGTACGAAGATTATCATGTGTATTGGAGTAAAGAACAGTTAACACTTGTTGTGTTAATTTGATAGACTTTCAAGGAAGTGGTTAATGTTCAACAACCACAGGTAAAAATGTATAAATACACAAAATCTTTGGTAGCGCTTTATTTTACAGTCCTATTCCGCATGTACATAATATGTACTACTTATAATAATTACAATAACTGGGTAATAACTAACCCTGAACCTAGCCCTAAACCTAACTTTAACCCTTGTAGTTACATTACATTACCCAGCACTTTCATAGGTTAGTACACTGTAAGTGCACGTACTGTAAAATAAAGTGCAACCAAATCTTTTGTTCAGAGTCAATACTGATTTTGTATTACAGGCCAATATTAAAGCACTACCTGCTACAGTTACGACCTACTCAGAATTGTCTGTGAAGATTCTCAGCTATCCAGATCGTTGAAGGATGTCTAGTGTTATTCTTGTCATTTAGATGCTGTGAACTGATGGTGGAGATTCAGTGGCATTTACGATTTTAGACGGGGACGACAAAGACACCTGATATTATCATCCGTCTCGGGTGATCTGATCTCAAAGATGATTGGATTTCAAAGGGAATGGTCTCTGATTTCTAGTGGAATGCTCAATGTATTTTAGTCAAACTTCACATGCACTTCTGTGTCACTGCATGTTAATGTTGGGCCTCCAGAAACAGATGACAATAGCAGATGTAAAGGGGCTCAGATTGTCTCAGGGATAGGAGGACGGCCTACGACACCAGTTTCAAGCCAATTCACATCTGTGTTTGTGATTCACACCGTTAGTGTAACACAGCAAGGTTAAACACCAGAACATTTCCTTCATCAGTTCACAACACGTGTCAAAATAGACACATATCCAGGTAACTAGAACAACTCAATCTCAGGTTAATCTAAACTCACACTACTGTTCAAAAGTTTGTGGTCGGTAAGATAAAAAAAAAAATGATTTGAAAGAAGTCTCCTATGTTCACCAAGGCTGCATTTATTTAATCAAAAATACAGCAAAAACAGTAATATTTTGAAATATGATTACAATTTAGAATAACTGTTTTAATATATTTTTAAATGTCATTTATTTCTGTGTTTTTCTGCTCAAGATACATTTCTTATTACTATCAGTGTTGAAAACAGTCGTGCTGCTTAATATGTTTGTGGAAACTGTGATACTTTTTTTAGGATTCGTTGATAAATAAGAGATTAAAAAACAGCACTTATTTGAAATAAAAATATTAACATTATAACTGTTTACTGTCAATTTTGATCAACTTAATTCATCCTTATGGAAGAAAAGCATTAATTAAAAAAAAATAAAAAAATTTACTGACCTCTTAGAATTCGTTCATTATGAATATGGCAGATATTTCACATCATAACACAGACAGGTGATGTTGCATTAGAAAGCATCATGTTCAACTCTACAATATTTCTGCAAATGTTTTCAATCAAGTCACTATACTGTCTGAGTTTGGTCTCTGTTAGCAGCTTCATAATGAAACTAAAATAATTTCCTAAGGGCAATTTAAAATGGCCCTGCATGTTTACACATGGAAAATTTTCATTCTTAGCTATGTAGCAGAGTAACATAAAATTATAAACCAAGTTTGGACAGGCTACTGTCCTCGACCTGAAGCATTATACTATTTAGATAGTATTAATACTATTTAAATAAATTTGTACCAGGACTTTCTCTCATAATGTTGCCACTGTTTGTTTCTGGCAACCTAAAAAATTTCACAGGCTTAAAATATGTGTGTTTACTTTGATTTGTTTTGTTAACAGTATGATTAACATTTCAGAATCTGCATCTGCATTCATGCACTAAGGATAATGCCCTCAATTTCAGTTTCTATCCAGAGGGCATATTATTGAATTAATACAAACACCTCCTAACACACCACTCATATCCCATAAATAACCTAATGCTGATTAATCCAACACTTGGGGCAAGCACTGTGAGAACTACAAGCTACTACTTACACAGATCAGAAGATTCCACTGTTCCCAAAGCGAGGAAATCTCCAGCTAACCAGCCTTACTGGATAGAAAGGGCCTCATGACACGTTTGCTGAAGGAGACACGAGAGGAACTGATAGCTGAACTGAAAGCTGCAGAATTGTCCATCAGATGTAGTACTCTTGCATGCTGTCTCTCGTGGAGTTGTGAAGGTGAAACTCTGCCCTGTAAGCAGTTTTAAGGCTACGTTGGTGTTCCTTTTCTTGGAGTCTTGCAGTTCTTTGAGCTTGTCGATGTTGGTAAAGGAAACGAGTCATCACTGCCAGCACACAGAGGGTACTGAAGACCGCAGCTGTCACCACTCCTGCGAATCAGAATCGGACACTCAACTTATAAAGTGTTTTGAATTGGAAATGGGGCCGTTCACACAGAATGCGTTCTTGTATTTAAAAAAGCACAATGGAACAAACCAAAATTTGTCAAGGCATGTTTTAAGGCATGTTTGAACTCTTATTGAGATGCAGGAAAAAAAACTGATTCAAGTTTGCAGGTTTGCATGGACAAAAATTTAGAAAGTGATTAAAATGGTTGCATCTTGTGTGAATGTCCCCTTACGTTCCATGTTCAATACAAGTTAAGCTTGACAGAAAATAAATACAAATAAAAAAAATAATAAAATAAAATAGTGAATGCAACACTCACAGTCTCACACATTCTACAAACTCTCTTTCTACTTTAATGGGACGTTTATGTTGCCAACAAATAACTAACAGTGAACAATCCCTTGTGACAGTTCCAATGGAGATTTTATTACCATAAGTTACTGCGCACAACAATTACCAATACAAAGTCATTACCCATTTCTGAAATAAAGAGAGCAAAAAGGAAAGATGAACATAAACAATATGTGTGATAGTGAAAGCTCATTTCATACTTCACTGACTGTTACAAATGAAACAATGAAGCAGACTGAGGTGGTAAAACAAACCTCCGATTACAGCTGAATCAGGCTGGCTGTTGTCTTCGCGATGCTCGTTATCTTTTCCCACCTCCTCTCCATGATCTACAGAAAGGTGGCACATGCATCACACAGAAATACAACACAGTTTACATTGTAAAGAGATATGTGGGCAAGATGCAGTTGTTTTACATTTTAAGAGTCCAACCCTCTTGTTTTTCATTATGCCGATTATACTTCCTTTTCATTGTATTATTTCTTCTTTTAAAAATATCTGTAACGTTCAATGGTGAAAAGTTATTTTTATGTCTACATCTATTAATTTCAGTTACATAGTAGATTAGTGCTATGGTTGCTTGGCAACTCTATGTAAAATGTTTTTTTTTTAAATTCTGCACAGATCGCATCTCCCTCACAAAGAATATCTTGCATCAGTGATGTCCTGTGCATTTTATGTTATTATTATTATTATTAGTAGTAGTAGTAGTAGTGGTATAAACCAATTTGCAGAAAATTAGCATAAATGCTCAGTACATTTTTTAAGAAATCATTGAAAAGATAAATAATGGCACACATAAAATAAAATAAATACAAACTATTCTGGTTCTAACATCACATTCATATATGAATATATGAAATGAGACTTGGACCATGCTCATTGCAACTATTTCTTAAGTGTTCGGTTTATAAATTGCATCTATTTTTCTCATAACTAACCCAGCCACAGGATGTCTTTATTATGCCTACAATAACTATAAAGCCACATGGGCTCTTCAAAACACAAAAAGCACACCAGGTGAGTGCAATACATGTGTCATTTAATTAAAGCAGACCTGTGGCCCACTGTTATCACAATTACCATGGTGAAATTATGAGGCAACTCGGATATGTTTCCTACCTAACACATATTGTGATGCCTATTCCTTTTAAATTGTTATTTAAATTATGGATATGATATGTCTGCCAACATTCAATACCAAAAATATTCCTGAAATTGTACAGCAGTTAAATGCTATGCAAAAGCTTTCAATTCTCAACTTAATTACTTTTGTATTAATTTCCAAGAACTTACCTAAACGAGATACAGAGGTTGAAAGGTCAGCTAATGCTCCGCAATTTGATTCCAGTAAATGTCCTCGTATGCTGACTAGAGAGCTCCCTCGGTTCAATAATGCTGCCTTCAGTGGAGCAACGTGGTTGTACTGGACAGATGAGAAGCAGCCAATGAAGCCTTTGGACCCAGCATGAGCTACCTCTTCATCCAATACATCACTTCCTGTTTGGAAAAAGAAAATAATAAAAGCATATATGCCAGAGATTGTTTCTGTCACACACATTAACAGTAATTACTCAACAAAAACACTGCTTGCAGCTATTGTGAGCATTTAGATCAAAAGTTACAATTACAGACAGGCAAGACCTTATGAAGTTTCACTCTTTTCAAATCCCTGAATATTTCAGACACAGGCACAGTCCTGCTCATTCACCGTTAATACATGCTTCGTGACTGCTAGACACTTTGAGCGAGTGAAGAAAGATAAAAGGTTTCAGTCAGCCTTCATTGTTGAATCACCCTTGTCTAATGTCAGGAAAGGGGAAATTTCAGACCCATCAAGCATCATGACAAGTTCTGAAAAGTAATGGCGCTATGTAGTCGGAGAAGTTCACATGAGGAAGGAGCAGACATTATTATGAATGCAGACATTTTTAATCCACATTACAGATAATGTGAAAAATGCCTTCTTTGCCTCTTGTCCACCCACCAAAGGATTAAATTAGTGTCTTTTTAAATAGGATCAATTAGTTTCATTACCTGTGACTTTTCCCAAGGTCAGTGACTTCATAGAGTTAAACGCAGCATCATATGAAAGGGTGTACTTCTTATTTTCATGGTCAACCTAAGAAAAATCAAGAGCAATTGAATGAATACAGGAGAAATCACCCAGAATGTGATGAAATTTCTATTTATTCAAGAACTGCATTAAAGCTGAATCAAAAGGCAATGTACTATCAAACTATTATAAACAGACTCTGTTTCAGAACTATGAGTACATCTTTGTACATGGATATCATGTTTCAAACAAATTCAGTGTAAAAAAGCAATCGACTACATTCCAGTAATGTAATGTCTTTTGTATTGTTACATGTGCTAACCATAGCATGAGACATTTATGCTTTGAAAAATAACACCTGAACAAAGACGTCCTTTCCCTCCCGCTGGATGTGAGCTCTATGCAGCCGTCCGTCTGCCAGGCTGCTCAAGATGGGGCTGAACACATCCGGTCTCTTCTCCTTATGCAGTTGATACCAGATCTGTAAACTCCCTGAGAGGAACAGATCAATGCATTAGCACATTTGGCAAACGTTACTTATAGCTCTAGTCAGGGATGAATGATGTTGTTGTGAGCATGTTGTAAATCATTGTAAAATCCATTTTATTATCCATTTGGTACTTAGATTAGTCAAGCAAAGATTAAAACCATGTAACTCCAGTCATGGTGAATTGAGTGTATGTTCCAATATAATTGTGAGTCATCCTGTAGCGTTCTTACAGAGCTCAGCAGATGGACTTCACGGCTCCAGCTCCCAAGTAGAGTCTTGCATAAGTCTATGAGACAACGTGTTTATATATAGACTATGTAGGACCTTAGCAGCTGTTCTAAACAATGTATAAATATTAATTCCCTGGCAGCCTCTAGCCTTTACTCTGTCTGTCAATACACATTTATTTGTCCCTCCTACACAAATATAGTGCAGATAAAGGGTCAAGGTGCTGGTCGTGCTGAAATTCCCTCACAGTTATATTTGAGGCATCTCTAGACTTTCGTTGTGCGCCAAGGAATACTGCACTTAACACTTTTTTGTCAATATTTCTAAAAAGCATTGTGTGATTGGATTTATGACTGCTACACACTTTGAGAGACTGAAAAAAGATAAAAGGTTTCAAACAGTCAGCCTTCATTGTTGAATCATCCTTGTCTAATGTCAGGAAAGGGGAAATTTCAGACCCATCAAGCATCATGACAGGTTCTGAAAAGTCATGGCGCTATGTAGCTGGAAAACTTCAGGAGCAAAACAACATAAAGATGAGTATGGGCTGGAGTAACTGCTGTATATAGTTTTATTGTGTGTATATTTAGTGTTGTGTATTATTTCTGTCACCTTTTTATTGTAAATTTGTTATGGTTATTGGCTTAATTCTACTTCTCTGTGCAGCACTTTGGTTGGCTCTGTCGTTTTTAAATGTGCTATATAAATAAATTAAACTGAAACTGAAACTGAATGTAGATATTTTGAATCCATATCACAGATCATGTGAAAAAATGCTTTCTTTGCCACTTTTCTCCCCTCAAAGGATTTGATTAGAGTCTTTTTAAACAAGAACAATTATATTCATTACCTGTGACTTTTCCCAAGGTCAGTGACTTCATAGAGTTAAATGCTGCATCATATGAAAGGGTGTACTTCTTATTTTCATGGTCAACCTAAGAAAAATCAAGAGCAATTGAATGAATACATGATAAATTGCATAGAATGCAATTAAATTATAATAAGCTATTATTATTACACTCTAGCTGATTCAGTAATCAATGTACTAAACAGGCTGTTTTTCAGAACTATCTGTACTGCTTTGTATATTGATCTCGTGTTTCAAACAAATTCAGTGTAAACACACGTTTATGCATGTTTCATGTGTGTATTAAAATATAACACCTGAACAAACACGTCCTTTCCCTCCCGCTGGATGTGAACTCTATGCAGCCGTCCATCTGCCAGGCTGCTCAAGATGGGGATGAACACATCCGGTCTCTTCTCCTTATGCAGTTGATACCAGATCTGTAAACTCCCTGAGAGGAACAGATCAATGCATTAACATATTTGGCAAAAGTTACTTATAACTGTAGTCAGGGATGAATGATTTTTTTGGGAGCATGTTGTAAATCATTGTAAAAATCCATTTTATTATCCATGTGGTACTTGGATTAGTCAAGCAAAAATTAAAACCATGTAACTCCAGTCATGGTGAATTATGTATGTTCTAATATAATTGTGAGTCATCCTGTAGCGTTCTTACAGAGCTCAGCAGATGGACTTCACGGCTCCAGCTCCCAAGTAGAGTCTTGCATAAGTCTATGAGACAACGTGTTTATATATAGACTATGTAGGACCTTAGCAGCTGTTCTAAACAATGTATAAATATTAATTCCCTGGCAGCCTCTAGCCTTTACTCTGTCTGTCAATACACATTTATTTGTCCCTCCTACACAAATATAGTGCAGATAAAGGGTCAAGGTGCTGGTCGTGCTGAAATTCCCTCACAGTTATATTTGAGGCATCTCTAGACTTTCGTTGTGCGCCAAGGAATACTGCACTTAACACTTTTTTGTCAATATTTCTAAAAAGCATTGTGTGATTGGATTTAGCTCAACAAGAATGTGGGTGGTACTATTATGTAGGAATGAGTGTTGCACAATAAAAATCCATATTTTGTTAAGCTGGGTGAAGGCATGACTGATCTTAAAAGCACAGCTCTTTCAGGATTTTCTCAGCCTTGGGTTCCAAACATGTATGATTTTCTTTCTTCCATGGAACACAAACCTTAGCACAGTGCAAAGCTCATGCTGCTAGTTTTGGTGCAATAAAAATAAATGGTCACCATGACAAAAATGACAAAAAGTATCAGCAGTCCATTTAATTTCTTTACTATATTCTAAATCGTCTTACATTTTCTGTGAGGAAATTCCGTAAATTTATATACTTTACATGTTTCTGTTCTGTATATTCATATATGAAGCATCAAGGTGTCATTAACGCCAATGATGCCATTTGTCAATGGTTCACATAAACAGTCATGTTGTGTCACATTTGAATATTAGAACTTTCAAATCTCAAAAATAAGACTTAATATCTAGAGCTTAATTTTTGTGCCTGTGCTTGAGACAAAACTATCATCTGACTTGAAAAGACTTGGCATATGAAATGGCTTTTTATATAATAGAACTATTTTGATTATAGTTCAGTGTCTTTATTTTTACATTTTCAGTTTTTGTTTAAATTTAGTTTAAATGTTTAGTTCAGTTGCCCATTTTTATTAGTTTTAATATTTCTATTTATTTCTTTTTATTTCAATATTAGTATTTTTAGTTCCCTTTCAGTCGGTCACTCTCGACTTCACGTCGGATGACCGACGAATTGGGATCTCGCTTAGAGAGACCAATCTACTTCGAGTGTAAACTAAACGAGCCAATGCACATTGGCATGCGATTATTGCATCCAGCTGCCGCTGATCACAGCGTGAGTATATGTAGGCAGCAGATGCAGCGCATATTCAGCTTTTCGCTTTGGAGCCGAGCAGTTCTATCGTTCTGCTCCTGACCTTCTGCTAAAAGTAAAGACTACAGTCGAGTCAAGCACGCTCTTCGAGGGCTCTCGTGCTGGTGGTACGGCGCTTCAGCGGCGGTGGTTTCCCGTGTCGAGTGGGTTGCACACATCAGGCTGCACTACCCCCTGTGTGTGTTGCAGACGGCCATCTCCCCTGTGCGCTTCAGCACACTAAACGACGATCGGATGTCGATTGCAGCATCGGAGGGTGAGCCAGACTTTTCTAGGGATGGATTCTCTGGGTGGCCAGCGGTGCCGGATACGGACCCGGAAATGATGACTATGCTTCATTGACTCTATGACTCTATGCCGAGAGTGTCAGGCTCGAGTGGAATCTTCCACCACGTCCCGAACCCTCAAGGTTGGACGATTGGTTTCTCGGGGCCCCACCCCAGTGCCTTTTTTCCCGGAGGTGCATGATGAGCTCACTGGGTCATGGACGGCACCTCGATGGTGGGGCAGCGTGGGGGTATACGGAAGTCCCTCTGGTGGAGTGGTCGGTTGCGATGGAATTGTGTCCAAATACCGCTGCCACCTGGCGGGGTAAGAC
>NW_015549593.1:2395203-2395915 GCF_001515605.1 Sinocyclocheilus anshuiensis | reverse complement strand
CTGCCCAAAAGCAGACTGAGGCCATCAGGTACATCCTGCCCCAGCTGCAGCTGCTGCCTCCACCCGGCCGCCGGTGGCAGCGCCTCAGCACACTCGTCGCCGAGGGCGGCCCCCTGCCGCCGCCCCCGCTCCCACATAGCGTCCGCAGCAGCCTCCAGCAAAGATGCGCCGTGGAGCCGGTCGCAGGGCAGCTGCCCCGCCCGTCCAGGCCACCGCCAAACCTGGTGGTAAGCGAAAGAACAAGAGGCCCTGAGACGGGCAACCCAGAGATGGAGGGACCTGCTCTTCGGGAGATGGTGTACGCACCACTCCCTACCCCGGAGGAGGGCTGGGCAGAGAATCTTTTGTTTCTTTTTTCCCCGCCACTGACTTCACGGTCAGTGGTAACTAAAAACTTGACAAAAGAGCAATTTCCTCTATCTCTGGGTCCCCAGACGGGACAGTGAGCTGTGGACGGGCCAGTCTCGGATCACCCTCACCCTCCTCTCTCGCCAGTGAGCAACTGTGGGCGGTTCGAGAGTTGGACTCGGTCGAACAGACAGCACGCCTCACGCAGGAACGTGCTCAGTCGGTGTTGAACTGCTTGAATACATTCATGAGCAGGATGGCGGTCCCACTGAAACAATTTCAGAGGCTTCTGGGACATATGGCAGCTATGGCGGCAGTCACGCCGCTAGGGCTGCTCCATATGAGACCGCTTCAGCACTGGCTC
>NW_015549593.1:2386825-2395193 GCF_001515605.1 Sinocyclocheilus anshuiensis | reverse complement strand
AGGTGGCTTCCACAGGACACTGGAAGGGGCAGTAGCTGTGGCCTTTTGGTAGGATCCCAATTTCGTCGGTCATCCGACGTGACATCGAGAGTGACTGACTGAAAGGGAATTTCTCGGTTACGTATGGTAACCCTCGTTCCCTGAAGGAGGGAACGGAGACGTCACGTCCCGTCGCCACAGCTCCTGTACCACCGCTGAGCAGCCAGGTCACCGGCTCGGCTCCTCAGCGAAAACCTGAATATGCGCTGCATCTGCTGCCTACTTATACTCACGCTGTGATCAGCGGCAGCTGGATGCACTAATCGCATGCCAATGTACATTGGTTCGTTTAGTTTGCACTCGAAGTAGATTGGTCTCTCTAAGCGAGATCCCAATTCGTCGGTCATCCGACGTGACGTCTCTGTTCCCTCCTTCAGGGAACAAGGGTTACCATACGTAACCGAGACGTTCTTCTACTTAAACTTATTTTATTTCAGACAACATTTCTAATTTTTTAAGTTTTTTATCTGATATTTGTATTTTAATTTATTTCAACTTTAGTATTAGTTAACAATAACGACACTATATATTTATGGTGTTTTTTGTCCGCTTTGGGGGTTGATAGCTTTCAAGATGAGCTTGAAACATGCTGCCCAAACAACTCTTTTGTTGAGTTTTAATGTGTACCTGAAGAACAGGATGAAATTAACAGTTTAGATTATGTGACAATGTCTGATCTAGTTTGGCTCTTAATGTTTTGCTAGTTAATTGTGATTTACTACGATTCTAACAACCTTCTAGTGATCTACAAGACTGTAAAACTGACAGTTTAAGAACAAATGAGCAGGATTAATCAATGGCCTATAGTGGACTAAATCTAATTAGAGAAGAACACAATCAGAGAACTATAACTTTTTATGTTTCTTTCAATTTAATCTTGCAGTACAGTATTCTGGATAATAGGGGATGGGAGTAATTAATTTAGGACTGCAATATCCCTATTATAGACATATAAAGTATTCATAAACTAACTCATCCAGCATTGAGAATGATATACGTTTGCACAGCTGTCTCACCGTTCCGTGCTAAGATGATGGCCACATACTGCTGGCTGAGGGTGTTGACTGTGAGCAGCATGGCAGGACTCTGTGTAGTCTGGAAACTCAGTGCCATGTTGTCTCTGGTCTTGCTGTACTGAGAAGGGACAGACAGCACTGTGGCCGACCTGTTCTGTATGACAGAGAATGGCTCCTGAAAAATGTAGGTGACCGACGCTCCTCTTTCAAAGGACATGGACATCTCTGTGGACATAAAAAGACCAGATGGATATTGTCAGTATACCTGATTTCCTACGTGTTGTTTAAGCACTTTGAACGGGGTGTGTGTGACTGCTGATAATGCATACATTTGTATCAATAGATTCTACAAGCAACGCCCATGCATAATTAATAAAAACAATAAATTTTATTTTTTTTTTTACAATCTCTACAACCAGTTTCTCAATTCTTAGGTCACGTTTTCAAAACTCTTCACATAGTGAGCCCAGCTATGCGGGCTTTGTGGGCTAAACTATGGAACATTTTCCACTGCTTTGGCACAAAATACATTTAATGACTACTTCTCTCAGAGTACGTGGATTCTTTTCTTACTTAGAAACAACCACCACCAAAAGTCTATGTATCTACAGGCCAATTTGCACATTTAAATGTTATTTAAAAGTTCAAAACTTAAAATAATACACAACCGAATAAGACAGCAATTTGCTACACTTCTACAGTAATACAAGTGACCGATTTCAGCCGCGGCTTCAGCGTCTATTTTATAGTGTAGGGGGGGGGCGCTTCGGATTCTATAGAGCATTTGATTGGACAGAAAGTTTGATGAGAAGATTAAGTACGATGTGATGTCAAAAAAATAATTGAGCCATTTTGGGCGGAAGTGACGAACTGCAAGCTTTGAATGCTTATATCTTCTAAATGCGAATTTTGTCACTGTTTTGGAGCACACTGCCTTATAGATAACCTTAAGACTAACATATTGATTACTAACACCCAAAAAACTTTTTTTTTTGATTTCATGGGGACTTTAAGTTTGAAGGCTGGAAAGCATTGAAGTCAACAAGAATCACCATTTGCAACCCATTTTTTTCCACAATGTGACACAATTTCAAGTGAAACAGGAGAAACACAGACATACAGACAGACAGACAACGAACATACAGAGAATATTAAAAATTGAGATATTAAACATTCCCAGTATCATAATACGTCAATGACTATTGCAGCAAGAATCAGAACAAATACTTTGGCATTTATAATTACATTTTCTTCTCTGTCTGTATTTAAATAATGTGCATCATCACAATGGAAGACCCTATTAGATACAGACTATCAGACAGACAGACTGAGGCAAGAGAACAGAACAGTCAGACTTTCTCATCTCATCCTTTGATCAGCACAGCTCATTAGATCAAACTAAAGAAGGGCAGCTTTACGCACATCTGACTTTCTGATGTCTTCATGAATACAAATGTATAGATTTTCCCACTCTTGTTTACAGACATTGTATAACACTATATTTCTGGAAAAGAAAATCTAAGGTATGTTTTAAGCATGTCTGCCAGTATGGCATAACTTTCATTAACAAGATTCTAGAACATTCCACCCACACAAGGAGAGTGACAAATTAAAACGTAGCAAGGTTAAGATAAGTCATTAATACTTTGTTGTTCTATCATAATGGCAGGGCAGCTTTTGTAAACTGAAGATACTTATGTAAAAAGTAGCTTTGTTTCAGATTCTGTACATCAAGATGTTCAAAAATCCCACTCAACACATACGCCTTCGAGACTTCTGTGCCTTCTGTGCTCATACAGGCAACATCAAGGCTCTCCAATCCAGCATCAGAGAGCCTTTGATAGAGCAGAGTTATTAAAAGACTGGCAGCGCTTGCCCACTGACATATGGCTAAATAAATGTTTACAGTACATTATGCAAAGATATAGATGTCATGTTACATATTACATGGCAGTTTCATCATGTCTGAGATAAAGTAATTCATCTAGTCAAAGTAAAATATGGATTCTCTCAAATCAAATATCTTATTAGTTATTACGAATATACTTTTTAAGTGCTTTCTTTATTCCTATTATTCATTTTCTATGTATTACTTGATTTAACAGTTATAAAAGGTTTAATTTATTGACATCACTAGTTAAATTTAAAATATTACCTTCTGTGCAAGAGGGTCCTCCGTAAGCGGAGTTAGTGCAGTCGCACATGTAACCGCTGCTTTTCTCAATGCATTTCCCCCGATTGTGGCAGAGCCCAGCTGAGCTGCTACAGTGACCTGCACACCCTGAACTCACTCCTGGTGTCACTTTGGCCCGTTCCTCCAAGTCAAAATTCACTCCATTCATGTTAAATGCTCGAATGCATCCAAGAAAGCCTCTTTGTCTAGTGGCTGTGCCCCCTAAGAGATGAGAGGGTAAATTATGGGGGGAAAAAAGTAACCAGAAATACTTTTCAGAGGCAGATGCGTGAAAAGATAATATAAAAAAACTACTATTGGACTGAATAAAGAGTAACAAACAAATACAACTCCTCTCTCTGCAGTGCACTTTCAAAAGGTTTATTTTACCAACAAACAGCTGGCTTCCAAGCTGAAGGCGAAGGTGTCCATCAGGAGGGGTTTCTATGATCCGCAGGGGCAGCTGGTCGACCTGCAGGCATGCTTCTTTCACACTGCGCTCGGCTCGAACCCAATGCCACTGCCTGTCGTTCAGTGGCACAGGAGATTTGACGGTCAGGACTACTGGCCCGTCGCCCACATTAAAGGAGAAAGTCACAGCTGAGGGAGCTGGGTGAACAGGAACATGAGTAAAACAGTCTGAACAAGTAAAAACCAACACTTCTAAAACTGCTAGGATTAAAGCAAAATCACAGATAAAAATACCAAATATAGTGCAATACCAATAATAGAGTGTTCATTCAAGTTACAGTAAAAATGAGGTTATTTACGTTAACGTTAGTTACAATAGATAACATGAACTAACAATGAACAATAATTTTACAACATTTATTATCTTGGTTAATGTAGTTTATACATACACCACCATTCAAAATGTTTCTTGAACAGCAAATTCGCATATTAGAATGATTCCTGAAGAATAGTGTGACACTGAAGACTAATGACTGCTTAAATTACAGCTTTGCCATCACACAAATAAATGACATTTTAAAATACATTAAGATAGAAACTTGTTATTTCCAAATGTTTTTTTGATCAAATAAATGTAGCCTTGGTGGGCATAAGAGACTTTTTTCAAAAACATAAAAAAATCTTACCAACCTCACACCTTTGAACAGTAGTGAATATCAATAAATGTTTAACATTTCAAGTTGTATAAAAAGAACTATTATTTTATGTATTATGAACAAACATGAAGTAACAATGAACAATAGTATATTGATAAATTCAAATTCTAAATTAAACTAAATGCATGCTGAAAACATTTTTTCATTGTTAATTCATATTCACCTATTGCATTAACTAATGTTAAGAAATTGATAGATATTTTAAAGTGGTACTCAAGTTATGGACCTATACCAAACAATAATGGATGGATAAGTATTATAATTTGAAAGTTTAATCTTTTTCTTCTTCTTTTTTAACTTTATATGTTATATTGTTCAATTAGATTTCTAATGGAAACTAAAATCTGACATTGCCACATTCTTATAGATGTGCTGGGACTCACAGCTCAGCTCAACCCTGATAAAGTCTTGAATGCCCATGTTTTCCAGAAAGACCCCGGAGGGGGAAGCAGTCTTGAAGTAGAAGGAGACATCGAGGGAAAGCTCCACCTGGAGAGTCGGGAACTGCAGATATGAAGCTGCTTGATAAAAAGATACAGCATTCCACAGGAACTCTAACAGAGAGGAAGAAAGATAAATGTCATATAGTTGACAGCTTACATATTCCTTTTATACACTGAAATATCTACTATCTGTCCGCTTGTTTTCTTTTTTCTCTCGCTCCTTCTCTCTTAAGTCTCTTTCAAACATCCATCCTTGTCATGTATGACAACAGCAGAAGAGATCAGTTCACATACTGTCATCAGAGCACTGCAGGGGTCCCACGACATACATGGCTTCAGAGCCCAGTCTGTAAGTATCTCCAACCACAATCTCCCGTACCGGCAACTGCTCCTTATATGAGAGGATGCCAGTATCATTCTCCCTGTAAACAAACGCTCATATTCAAAACAGTCCTCTAACAATAGATGTATAAGGCAACAAGACATAGCATCTGAACAAAAATGGATATATTAGATATACATTACCATTCAAAAGTTTGGGGTCAGTAAGATTTCATTTTGTATTTGTTGAAAGAAATTGCTACTTTTATTTAGCAAGGATGTATTAAATTAATTAAACATGTCAGTAAAGGCAAAAAAAATTCTTTTGAAACTTCTATTCAACATTGATAATAACAAGAAATGTTTCTTGATCACCAAATCAGCATTTCTGATGGATCATGTGACACTGAAGACTGGAGTCATAACTGCAGAAAATACAGCTTTGCCATTACAGGAATAAATTATATTTGAAAATACAGGTGCATCTCAATAAATTAGAATGTCATGGAAAAGTTAATTCTAATTTATTGAAATGCAAACTAACATAGATATTTTAAATTGTAAATTGTAATAATATTTACTGTCATTTTAATAAAATAAATGCAGCGTTGCGAAGCATTTTTTTTAATAAAAACATTTTTTTTAAATTTAAAAACAAAAATATTCCTGACCCCAAACATTTATTTATACAATATATATAATAAAATTACCATTTTAAATACGTATCATATCTTGTACATTATGAATGTACTGGTAATAATTTAGTGACCCTACAATAAGTCTTACTCATGGATTAGGTATAAATTATGCATAAAACTAGTCAAGGTTATATAAAAGGTGTTTACTGCATTTCATCTGGTTTTGAGCCTTGTCAGCACACATAATAACGCAACTTGTGTGCTATTATCTGTGAATAAGACCCAGTGTTAGTAAAAGTAAGGTTCATCTCAGTAATCTTACAGACGTAATGAGTTGCATTTGCCTTGTTACCATGACACTCTGTCTGCATCACAGTTGCAGAAGTAGTTCATGTCGGCACAGTTCTCTTCCAGACCGCAGGAGCACTGCTGCACCCCCGGCTGGAATCCACCCCAGTAGGTCCTCTTCTCTCCTCTGCGGTCCACCCACCAGGACAAAGGGGTGCCGTCTGCAACAACACCAATTCAATCTAAAGCATATTTTAAGCTTATCTTCATCAAGACCTGTACAAGTCAGTCCTCTTCAATACATACCAAAACAAAAAATAACAGAGTTTTACACCCATTGTCGGTAACAGACAAATATTTAAAAAAAAAATATATATTTTTTAGAGTGTTAAATAATATGGGGTATAGAGTCATAAATTCATATGCAATTGTCTAATAGTATGTGTATATAAAATCCACACATTGACATTGGCTTTTTAATTCTCTGTTAAGCTGTTGCTATTAACTGCAAGAAATTGCTAGTTAATTTCACAATTAAATTACAAAGAAATGCTAAAGTAATGCACTGAATTAAACATGAAATTTTGATCTAGAAAAATGTACTCGGTTACTAACGTAACCTCAGTTCCCTGAGATACAGGAACGAGTACTGCGTCTTGCTAGACGCATATGGGAAAAAAGCCTTTTTTCTCGTGAACTGAAACCTTTTAATTCACGCAGTGAAACTGTACGGCCATTGGTTCGTGCAGTGTATTAAAAACGAATCAATGGCTAGGCAGCGGAGCTGCACGAGCCTATGGCGACGAAGTCCGCCAAAGCCAGCCAAAGCCTGCCAGAATGGGAGGGGCATCTGGCTATATAAGCGGGCGTTCACCACAGGATTCTCAGGTTACTTTGACTGAAGTGACGACTGAGTCGTGCAGCTACATAGCATGGCTAGCAACGCAGTACTCGTTCCCGTTAGTAACCGAGTACATTCCCTTTCGATACTACACTCTTACTGCGTCTTGCTAGACGCATATGGGAACACAGTACAATCACGCCGTGCTAATGTAGTGGAACGACTAAAAGTATAAAACTTCCATAAGCAACCAATGCCCATAGAGAAATTAACAACAACCCAAGGCTAAGACGGGCTGAGCTTCCCGAGGTCACACCCGGCCTGGTTAATCGTTCCAGAGTACTCCTGTAACTTCGACACCCAGGGGTTGAGAGCTAACAGGTGAAACAATGCCAGAGAACTTGAGCGTGATACGGCCAAGGGCTCTCTGCCAGATCTGTTTACGCAGCGCATGTCCCTTCAAGTGGAAACGACCCTGGCCTGCAAGGCCGGGACTTCCAGGTTATAAAAGCTTGCGAATGTGGACGGTGAGGCCCAGCCGGCCGCCTCACAAATATCCGCAATAGACACACCACTGGACCATGCCCAAGACGAGGCGATGCCTCTAGTCGAGTGGGCCCGTACTCCAATGGGGCATTGAAGGCCCAAAGAAGAGTACTCTAGCGAGATGGAGTCTACTATCCATCTAGAGAGTCTTTGCTTTGTAACCGGAAGCCCTTTGGTGCGGTTACCGAAGCTGACAGAGCTGTTCCGACCGCCTATAGGGGGCGGAACGCTCAATATAGATTCTCAGAGCTCTGACGGGGCAGAGCTGAGATAGCTCTCTCTCCTCTTTAGTTGGAGGAAGCGCGGAAAGCGTAATGACCTGTGCTCTGAATGGAGTGGAGAGCCTATTCGCTTTACTGATGCCAGTGCTAGAAGCAGAGCAGTCTTCAACGATAGCGACCGAATGTTGGCAGACTGTAGCGGCTCGAAAATGGGGCCCTTCAGGGCCCTCAGCACAGTGTGCAGAACCCATGAAGGGAACGGTAGGGGGACGAGGCGGATTCAGCCTCCTGGCACCCCTTAGGAAGCGGATGACCGTGCTGTTTCTGCCCACCGATTGGCCCTCAATAGAGGCATGAGAGGCCGCTATAGCTGCTACATAGAGTTTGAGCGTGGATGGGGAACGTCCCTTATCCAGCAGCTCTTGAAGAAATGACAACACCTCTGTCAAATCGGAAGTATGAGGGTCTTTGCCGCGGTTTAGACACCAAGCGGAGAAAAAAAGACCACTTTAAGGCATAGAGGCGTCTCGTAGACAGGGCTCTAGCCTCCGGAATTGTGTTTAAGACTCGCTCTGGGAGGCTCAAAGGCTCCCATCGAGCGGCCAGAGGTACAGGGCCCATAGGTCGGGCTGAGGATGCCATATTGTCCCGTTCGCTTGAGAGAGGAGATCCTGTCTCAGCGGAACAGGCCAAGGGGCCGCTATCAATAGCTGAG
>NW_015549593.1:2385323-2386221 GCF_001515605.1 Sinocyclocheilus anshuiensis | reverse complement strand
ACTCTCCTTCTGCAAACTATCACTATGGCCACGCCCTGTTCCATCTAGACGGAATTTTTTCCGGGGTCCAGGGCTGTTACACAGGCACGCCACGCATGGGATGGAACCCGTGGTTTCAACCAGCGCTGAAGGGGGCGTATACAAAGCAGACCCAACTGTAGCGCTGGCGATGCCGCCGCCATGAGGCCCAGCATCCTTTGAAACGCTTTGAGAGGGCAAGTGGTACCAATCTCGAAGGAGGTCGCCAGCCTCCATATGGCCAGAGCCCGTTTCGGCGTGACTCATTTGGGCTGAGTCGAAAATCGTTCCCAGGAACGAAATTTGCTTGCTGGGGAACAATGGGCTCTTGGCAAAATTGACCCTGAGGCCCAGGCACTCCAGGTGGCTGAGGAGGAGGGTCCTGTGTGATATTAATTCTGCCTCTGACTGGACCAGATCGAGCCAGTCGTCGAGGTAATTGAGAATGCAGATTCCCATCTGTCTCATGTGACGGGGGGCTATCTGGATGTGAAAGTATGCATACTTCAGGTCCAGAGAAAAGAACCAGTCCCCTGAGCGAATTTGTGCGAGGATCTGTTTCAGTGTGATCATCCTGAACGACGTTTTCATGAGGGCGTGATTCAGGTGTCTGAGATCGAGGATGAGCCGAAGGCCACCATCTCTGTTGGGGACGAGGAAGTAACGGCTGTAGAAGCCTGACTCGCTCTGGGCTGGAGGAACCATTTCCACGGCTCCTTTTGCCAGCAAATTCATCACGTGAGCGCCCTTGCTTTGCACTGAGGTGGGGACCACGCCGATGAAGCGCGGGGGTCTTCGAGCGAATTGGAGTGAATATCCTCATTTTATTATCCCCATAACCCATCTCGACACTCCGGGGATGGCCTGCCAGGCCTCGGCC
>NW_015549593.1:2373409-2384893 GCF_001515605.1 Sinocyclocheilus anshuiensis | reverse complement strand
ACGAGATCTGACCCCGTCCTCTTCCTGTCTCGCAGATCAGGATGATGCCTGAGGCGCCGGGTCCAACGCAATCCTGGGTCGGGGTTCCTGGCGCTTAGGAAGAGGGTAGCATTTGGCCGAGCGAGAGCATCCCCGCATCTGCTGCGCTTTAGCGGGCTGAACGGCAGGGGCGGCAGGTGTTGGTTTTACGGGCTGCTGAGTCGGCGCAGACTTAGGGTGAGCAGAGGCAGCAGCGGAGCTGGAGCGCTTAGGCAGGAAATGTCGCATAGCCTCTGACGATTCTGTGCCTCTGTGAAGCGCTCAGCGAATCCTTCGACCGCCGGGTCGAAAAGACCTTTGGGAGAGACTGGAGCATCGAGGAAGTGGCGCGCAGAGCCAGGTCGGTTGCGCTCCTCAGATCCCTGAGGGGCGCGGGGTCCAGGCCAGACTCATCGGAGGATGCGAGAATCTTGGCCTGGAAGACCTGGAGGACCGCCATTGAATGAAGCGCCGAAGCCGCCTGTCCAGCTGAAGTGTAGGCACGTCCAGCGAGAGCTGAAGTGGTTCTACACGGCTTGGATGGGTGAGCGGCATTTGCTCTCCAGCCGATGGCCGTGGGAGGGCAGAGATGCGCGGCCACTGATCTAGGGGAGGTGGCTTATCGTACCCTTTTTCTTCAGCGCCGTCGATGGAAGTGAGGGCGGATGAAGAAGCAGTACGGAGGCGGGCGGAGTACGGAGTGCGCCACGATCTGGTGAGCTCATCATGGACCTCCGGGAAAAACGGAGAGGAACGCTGACGAGGGGCCTGGTGGCGCCCCGGCAGGAACCAATCATCCAGATGGCTGCGAGAGGGCTCCTCTGGCGGAGACCACTCTAAACCCAGCTCTTCAACCGCTTTGGAGAGGATACGGAGAAGCTCGGCATCCATCCCATCTTTGGTGGCGCTGGGCGCGGACGATGGCGAGGGGGTGGGGTCATTCACCGAGCCCAACAGCTCCTCTGCATCCGATGCTGCCAATGACATGCTGTCATCAAGCAGCTTGTCCTCACTTCCCCCAAATGAGATCAGGTCGCTCGCACAAGCAGAGGGACGCTGATTAGATTGGGAGAAAAGGATGGGGGAATACTCTCTCTGGGGCGAGAGCGAGGCACGCGGGATCTGGGCTGATGTGGGCTCGCTCGCAGCTGGTCGCTCGATCCCTCTGCCCCACTGTTTTTTCCTCACAGGTCCCTGGGAGGAAGAAAACGGGAGGGCGCGAAGGGCGGAGTCGCTTTCTGAAAAGAAAATGATCCGTGAGCGGAGAGAGGTGAGACTGAAGTTCTCGCAATGGGAACAAATAGTTCCCGTGAGCGCAGCTTCCGCATGGGATTTCCCCAAGCAGGAAACGCACTCCGTGTGGCCATCATCGGCGTGCAGGGGAGACCCGCACGAACCGCAGTAACGGCGTGGCATTTGCAACATCGCCAAGCTCTTTTAGTGTCGCCGGATGGCAGCAGGGGAAACGGACCGGAACTGCTGCGTCGCTGAAGCAGCGGAGAAGCAGGTCAGCCGTGCTGAGAGGTCCCGATTCCAGCTGCGAAGGCGTGTCAACAGCGAGCGGTTTCGGATCAGCTTGAAGACGTAGAGTCATCGCTGAAGGAGAAGAAATCTGAGAATCCTGTGGCGAATGCCCACTCATATAGCCAGATGCCCCGCCCATTCTGGCAGGCTTTGGCTGGCTTTGGCGGGCTTCGTCGCCATAGGCTCGTGCAGCTCCGCTGCCTAGCCATTGGTTCGCTTTTAATACACTGCACGAACCAATGGCCGTACAGTTTCACTGTGTGAATGAAAAGGCTTCAGTTCAGGAGAAAAAAGGCTTTTTTCCCATATGCGTCTAGGAAGACGCAGTACAAGTGTAGTATTGAAAGGGAACTGAAAAAGGATTTTCGGTAACACTTTCTATGAAGCCCGTATTTATAATACATTATAAGGGTATACTTAAGGCATTATAATCAATGCATGATGCATTATAAAAAAACTTATAATATGTTATATCAACTCATGAATAATCATAACAACAGTTATAATACATCATAATACTTACATATTTGTGGTTATAAGTTTAAGAGTATGATTATTTATAACACAATGAACACGTTGCATCCACTTTTACAATGGATTATATTATGGATTTTCTTATAAAACATACTTCCACCATCTTTTATTTATTTATTTATTTATTATTTATTACATCAGCAATACTTAGTTATGTTATAAATTTTATTGACATGGGTAATGGGTAAATGGGTAAAGACATGCACAAATTCAAATGGAAACAAATTTGTTAATAGTGTAAGGATGATATATCCATTTCACTTCTCTATGACTGTAATTACTTGATCAGTGATGACAGTGACTAGCTGGGAAATATGATACTTTTGATTTATGTGAAAGAGAAAATTTAGCATGATTACATACCTTGAAGAACTGACAGATCTTAAACAGCTTAATTTAGCACACTAAATCAAAACACTTGTGATAAGGTGTGGTAATAATGACTTCCAATAAATCTGCAATGCATATTAATGCAAAGTGGAATTTAATCTGGGCAATAATTATGGTTTTAGACTGGGATGACTGCCAGACTGAAAATGAAAGCATGGTTATTCATTTATTCTCTGCTAGCTGATGAACTACAAGAAGTCTGCAGCTTAAATTACATTTGGCATTTCTCTTGTAAATTTCAGCATTTGATCAAATTCTTTTTATTTTTATAAAGACCTGCCTTCTCACTGTAAGTGAGTGAGTGAGAGACTTCACACTTTATGTGATGCCATGATAATTATTCACTCTCACCTCTAAATTGAAAGGCAAGCGCTCTGTCAAACTAGACAACAGCTCTTAAAATAATTGAACGCATACTGATCCGTGTTAAACAACTATGAGGGAAAACAAACAAAAATGTTTAAGTATTTAACATCTTTTTTTTTTTTTTTTTACTATTGCTGTATGGAATTTAGTTAATAATAATAATAATAACTGCCAACATAACCTCATAAAAATCTTTAAAAAAATCTATATTTTTTTGGATTTGGTGAGAAATATATTTACATGGCATGTTCAACTCATATAATTGTATAATTTGGTTTAATTCATATGTAAATAAGTGACCAAGACATTGCCAACTTACCTGACATATAACTAAGATATCACACTTTTAATAGCAAGAGGGACAGAGAGGTAAAAAAAACACACTTTTTTATGATACAATATGTCGGGAATAATAATCTTGTTTATAGTCTGCAGTGACATGATATCTGCCTCAGGGGAACGGAACTACATCAATTTTTCATAAACTGAGGAAAACTGCACATGACTCCCTCCAAGAGCTGCCAAAAGTGAAATAACAGCTTTTGAAAATCTCTCTCTCTCTTCCTTCTGCAGACACTGGACGACCTTTATGATCTTTTTCACATACGTTTGGTGAGATGCTAATGAAGCTAATCTTTTTGCATGGCAAAATTATCTACAGTAGTATCACACTTCATAAAAAAATGTGTTCATTTACTGTCATGATGCTTTGAGAGACCAAAATGTCTGCATGTAAAATTCTCTTCAAAAGTGACATGTCTGATTTACGCTGATTTCATATTTCATAATAATTCAAAAGAAATAAAAAGAATAAAATAATTTTTCCTATTAGCACCTGACAAAATCAGTCTAGTAAATCTAGCATTGATTGTTTTTACAGCATTGATACATACCTAAACACTGAGAGGCTAAGGCCAGTACTTACCCCAGGGGTTAAACAGCCGTGACCTTCTGCAGTGGTATGCGATTTTTTGCTCACAGTGTTCTGACAGAGACACCAGGGCCTTCAGCTGTTCAGATGAGGCGCTATAATTAAACCATCCGACATATGGCTTCTGCAGTGTAGAGCCTCGTACTCTGACTGCAATCGAGCTGTTGTGACGAACCTCTGTCCACATTTTGTTCCCTGAAACATTTGATACTCTGCATTATTCCAACATTCCAGGGCAAGTAAAAGGCACAAAACAAATGAGTGTCTTTTTACCATTTAAGAAATGGGAGATAGAATGTCTTTCCAACAAATGTAGGATTATAAATAACAAAATAAAATAAAATAACATCGGGAGTTACATACCAAAACATACATTTTCATTGAGCAAGAAAATGAGATAAATTAAGTTACTGGCCATTCAGAACTTCTACTACCCAAAACAAAAATAATAGAAATTAACCAGATTCACTGCTTATTCAAAATCATAATAATAATAATAATAATAATATATTTATTATTAAATCTGATTCTAAATCATTAAATGGCTTTCAGTTTTACAACAGTCAATCATTCTTTGTGGAAACCATAAAAATAAAATAAAATAGAAATAAAAACAAAATTACTGCATGGTGACTTCTCTTATAAAACCATGTTTGTTGTAATTCCCAAATATAGCTCACTCCAAAATTAATGTTTAATGGCAAACACATTGAAGATTAGCAGACAGGCTGTCAATTGGTAAAGGGATCAGCTGTTTCCCCACAAAAGTCAGCGTACTGAATTCAGCATATTGAAGTCTATCCTCCACTGATATGCATTCAAATCAGACACAGGATGCGTCAATCTGTACTCGCATTCTCAAGTTCAAGGCGGCAGTCAAAAACAGTGAATCTACTCACTAGTATGCAGGCAAAAGTTCACTTCAAGAATGAATAAAGTGGTATCACTGAGTCTGAAAACAGTGCAAATGGAAAAAGAAAAAGCGATCTATATATTGCTATATGAAGCATTCACTTTATTCAAGCCACAATAATGAAAAAAAAAATATATACAAAATCTTCCAGCTTAGGGTGAAGTCAGTACCTTCAAATATTTGTCCCAAATTGTTGTTAATGTAATTTATTTTAAAACTATGTGAATGGCGTGGCAGGATTTTGAACAGCCCCTGAAGTCATATATAGCTGGGCATCTCTGACAGATGCTGAGTGATGCGGTGTACGTACATTCATAGAAAACAATGTATTTGCATTTTAAAAATGTAATGCTTCTCGTCCAGTGTCTGATCCTCCTTACACATTGTTTAGTTAATGTTGGAGGCTCCTGGTTGGAGGGCATAATCTATGAATCATGACCCGCCAAATTGGCTAGTAAATTGATATGTGTTACCTATTTGGAAGGTGTTAATTTCAGACCCTGTTAATAATGACTTTTAAACTGAGTAAAACACACGGGAAAGATATATCAGTTTGGTCAAATCTAACATTTGAGCTGGGGGCAGAAAGAAATAACTGACCTGTAATATTACAGTAGACCTGAATAGGATCAAGAGGGCCACTTCCATCAGGATCTATAGAGAAATATCCAGAAGTGCTTCCTGCAAGCCTGTAGTGTTCACATGACGCTTCATAGATGGCTAAAAGATACAAACAGGGAATACAAGATTTCATCAAAGCACCTGAAACATTTCACAAAGATCAAGGCTATTGTTTAGATCTTCTTTACGAAACAGTGCTGTCTAGATGTCTGTACTTTTAACAAACATTATGTAAAGATGATTCCTGTTAAAAACAGACATTGAGCAAAAAACACAGATCTGTATTTCATAATACATACAATGTATGTCATGTTAGTTTTTGTATTGTGTGCGTGTTTTCAAAGCGTAAACTCTTCGTAAATTCAAAAAACCCTAAGGGAACTTAGACAGTGAAATAATGTAAATTACTATTTAGTTTAAAAAGTCTAAAACTTAGGTGCTGCAAATATAACCTTCCCTTGTGTGTACGCCTGACATAATAAATATACAGAAAGTGTGTTTGAAATGTAGGAATCCATTGCGCAGACCTACAGTTATGGCATGTAGCTCCACTGTATCCTGTACCAGTGCAATCACAGGAGAAAGAAGACCATGTCTGGGAACACCGGCTGCCATGCTCACAAAAATTATACAGACACCTGTCACATAAAAAGAGATACGCAAACATTTAGTTCAAATATACAGTAAAAAAAAATTAAAAATTTGAACAATCTAAGTGTGACCAAGGATTACAAAGTAATTTGAAACAGAATATAAGCAGTCAGCATCAGGCTTATTTTGAATTAAAGTCCTCAGATGACAGAGAACCGACTACATGTCCATCTCAAGTCAAAATCAGTTTCGGAGACTGAATGAGTATATCTGCATACAATTAAGTTGTCTGTTGCTGGCATTGAAATAGCCCGTAATGTGGCCGTAATAAAACAGTCTGTTAAAACAAGAGAATCGTTGGGCTTTTGACAGAATATTTTATATCAAGTGCAGCTGGATCTAATTTAGAAATGGTAAAATTAATATGTGAATTTGTATGAGGGGAATATCAGAGACAGGGTTGATGTGACTGTCGCTTGCCTGCAGAAAATTCATTTTCTTTTCAAGAATTTATTTGCTTTTCTATGAAAAGCAAAAAAGCCATGATGGTTCATGATCTGTAACAAAGGGAACCTTTTTACAAATGAAAGAACAAAATAATCTAAAGCTAAAAGCTTACGCAATAGAGGCATTTAGTGTAGTACTGGATAACAAGAAATGTAATCTTAACCCTGTATAGAATACTAAAGAAATAATGTACATGAATATTAACATACAAAACGTTTAAGATTTAGGATGATTCAGCAAATTTCAGCTCATTTCATCCATCTGTTTTCCTCAATAAGAGTGCTAGATGAGCTTTTGATTTTTTCAGTGTAGGAAAGTCTTTAATGCGATGCCTGTAAACTAATACACAGACATACAAAAAATGTATATGCTTGCTGGGGACGTGTTGATTAATAGCGAATTAATTTGTCTGCTTAACCTTCACAATTACCAGCCTTTTAGGCCTGCATATATTATTTCACAGAGCTCAGTTTGCACGCCTGGTCCCTGAAGAGCCCACTTTACGAGGCCTCCACGTACAATACAGCCATTAACCACTACAGGGAGAGTCAACTGCAGGCTGGATACAGTTTCAGGTGATGATTTCATTACCTCTGTGCTATTTCTAGTCATGCTTGAAAAAAGGTTTTGCTGGACCATAAAATTATGCCAACCAATGTGCAGAACTGCTCTGCAGCAATAAACCGCCCTTAGTGATCAAGGTTTTTGGTAAAGGGACATTGTCTAAAGTAAAAGTCGATGACCTAAAAATGTGTTGTAAGGTTTGTAATGTAGAAAAAACAGGACACACTGTGTGTGTTTTCAATGAATGATGGACAACCAATCTCCATTGGTGATTTTAACTGGTCTAATAAAAGTCCCATTAAATTATATAACAGTCATTTTAATATTTCAGTAACATTAAACATTTAGAAGAGCATTAATATTATTAGCAATATAAAGCCATAACTGTAATATAGTGACATAAATTAAAGGAGAACTAACACATATGTCAAAATTGAAGGGAATAAAAACATAGTCGTGACATGAGAATGAATAATCTTATTATCAAGAAGACACATGCAGCAATATTGAGGTTATTTTGGGGTTTTCAAACTTACGCCAATAAGGACCCCCAAACATGATGATACCCTTGTAAAATAAAAAGGCTATATACATACACTACTGTTCAAAAGTTCTAGGTAAGGGTTTTTTTTTCAGCAAGGATGCACTAAGTTACTCAAAATTATCAGTAAAGGCTTTTCCAAAAAATCCTGAAGAAAATGTATCATGGTTTCCACAAAAAAATTAAGCAGCACAACTGTTTTCAACTGTGACAACAATTAGAAATGTTTCTCGAGTACCAGACTGAAGTAATGGTTGCTGAAAATTCAGTTTTGCCATCACATGAAATAAACTACATTTAAAATATATTAAAACCTCATATTTTAAATTGCAATCATATTTCACAATATTACTGGTTTTATTGTATTTTTTATCAAATAAATGCAGCCTTGTTGAATCTTACCAACCCCAAATTTTGAACGGTAATGTATGTTCATGCATAAGATTGATTACTATTTATACTGTGTGAAAAAAAGTTATAACTTAATATTTACTTAAAAAAAAAAAACTTTGATAGGCTCCAACATTCTAGCAACAAGTGGTTTAGAGAATGGATGGATGGAAATATATTTAACTGATTTTTACTTTTTTACTGATTTCAGTTTTTAATCTTATTAAATAGACAGCATATCTGTTAACTCTAAAAACTGATGTCAGTAGAATAAAATAATTAAAATTACCCCATTGTTAAAAATAATTATAAAAACTCCTGTAATAAACTACACATTACTATCTAAGACAATACACTGGGGTATTAGGTAGGGGGAGGGAGGAAACTTCTTTATAAATATATACAAATATAATACTTTGATACTATTTATAATTGACACAGAACTATAATATTGTTACTTTTAGTTAGTCATTCCTCAACACTGTTTTATGTGATAGCCAAACTATTTCTGATAAGCTCTTATAGCTCATTTGGAGAAACCTCACCTGAAATGGTTTCCCATGTGTCACCACCTTCAGACAAAATAAGGACTACATCATTAAAATAAAGAAATGGATGTCTTCCACTGAGGCTTCATTAAGTTTGAAAATGTAAGTGCTAGACAAAAAAACAAATTTGTCTCCATGGAGAAGCTCTCTTTGACAATATCCAAAACCCAAAAGAGGGCAAAACATTCCAGGGGTCAGCTATTTTGGCACTTGATTATCAGAGATGTAGTCTGAGGCTGTGTACAGAGGGGACAGAGACGGAGGAAAGGTTCAGTCTAGCAGCCGGGAGCATTCGCCCTCTGGCAGGCTCACAAAAACTGTCACATAGCTCACAGCGGAGGCCCTCAGTCTATGACAGCTGCTCATGAATGATTTAGACTTGCCACTGATGGAGGGGTCTTGTCATGTTCATACAAGTTCACTATTAATAAAATCCTGCTGTACAGAGAAGCCAGTGGGACATGTCCCTGCCGCCAAATAAAAACACATTGAGAGACTGAATAAAAGCCAGTACGGGGAGCCGGTTAAAGTAGAGCAATTTGGGTGCTTCTGAATAGTGCAAAACATACTAAAGGTGAGAATATATTTCCCAGGTTAGAACTGAATTATGTCTGAATTAAAGGATAGTTTCAGGCTTGTTTCTGAATTTTAATTGAATTTGACTTGAGGTAGCAAACAGTATGTAGAACTGAATGTAAGGAAGTAGAATTAAAATGAACTGAAATTCAAAGACATTCATATATGAATTTTAAAAACCATCTACAGAAATTTGTATTTTTAATTTATATATTTCATTAAATTCATTCAATTATGCAATTCAGTAAATTACTTATCCTTTCAGAACAATTCAAGTTCTGTTGTGTGTTGTGAGCTTTTCATTTTTGGGTGAACTATTCCTTTAATCAGCAATCTGATTTTAATAATAACTTAGGTTTAAGTTATTAAATGAGATTTTCTATAGAATCTTTTAGAATAATTATGATGAATATTGTAGGTAACACTACAGTTCAGAAGTTTGGGGTCAATAACATTTTTTAAAGAATGTAATGCCTTTATTCAGCAAGGACACATAAAACAGATTAAAAGTGACAAAAATGTAAATACATAAAATATAATATACATTATTTGAACTTATAATTCAAATAAATGATGTTCTTTGAACTTTCTATTCTTTAAAGAATTCATTAAAGAATTCAACCAAAAATAATTGATAATTAACACTTATAATTTACTATCAATGCATTTTAAAATACTTTGTTATAATAGAAATGTATTTTAAAAGTTATTTTAAATTGTAAGAATATTTCATAGTATTACTCTTTTACTGTATTTTTGATCAAATGAATGCAGCCTTGGTGAGCATAAGAGACTTCTTTCAAAATTATCAAAAAAATCAAACAAACTTTTGAACAATAGTGTACATCCTCTTAGTCTCCAACAGTTGTATAACTGAAGATATCATTACCCATCGTTGGCATTTATCTTGTTTACTCAAAAGAAAGTAAATAAGGAGACAAGAGTAGAAATCTCTCTTCCTTAAAGCAGGACCACTGTAGGGGACAGCAGGGGTCATGCAGTTCTGGGTCAATGAGGCTTCTGATTCCAGTACGCGGTAATGAGAAGAAGTGTGAAATGCAGCACTGAGCTTGTTAGTTGGCCGCAAACCTAAATGAAAGTACAAATGAACTTCCTCCAGTTCTAATTAGGGCTCTGCCGATAGTCCAGCTCAGCCAGCACGACCTGGGGCCTTAATGACAAAGAACAGCTCTGACATGTTCAAGTTTCCAAGGTGTCATGAATAAAATAAAATCCAGTGGATATTTTTGTGGTGGAAAAATGTAAAACAGCAACAGAAATATGGATCAGACATATGTTCAGCTCAGTGAGGAAAACCGCACCTGTCACGAATGCCACATAAGTCAAACTGTAGCTGATTGTAGTTGCCTAGATGACCTTGCTGGACTGAGAGAAGATCTACAGGTTGGTTGTTGACAAGGATGAGCCGGACGCAGCCTTGAAAGGCCATCGTGGGATTCAGGCAGCTAGAGTCATTCTGGGATACAGGACATCCTGAAAGAATTGATGAAAATACACCTGACTGTAGATATGGATGTTATAATAGAAACAATAAATTGTGTTTCAAAAATCAGACTAACAAAAAAAAATGATATCTTCCCAATTTTACTTTGAAGGCCTCCAACACATCATTATGTTCTATTGCTCCATTGACAACTGTAAATCAACATCAACAAAATATCATAAAAAAAAAAAAAAACATCAAAACATGGCCGTTATGAGCATTGCTTATAGATTTTTAAATATTTCATTTAATATTGTATACATTACATACATTTAATATATAATCTGCTATAATCTAGCAGAGTTCATGATTAGCTCTTACCAGTGTTATTGTTAACTAAACATAAAACTATTATAAATTGTTTGTTTTAGTTAAAATAAAGCTGAAATATAATATAGAAATATTGTAATTATACAAATATAAATATACAAATAAAATATAAACATCAGATCATTAAAAATGCTGCCTTGGCAACTAACTGAAATAAAATAAGTTGAAGTAAAAAAAAATATTAAAACTAAAACTGAAATACAATAATTGTAATTTATTAAATTAAATATAAACAAAACATCAAAAACAAAATAATATAACTGACAAAAGCACATAACAAAATTAATTAAACTTGAAACCAAAATTAAAATAAAAACTGAAAGTATAAAAATAAAAGCCAATTCAAAATATTCATAAATACTACAATGGTATATAAGTACTTAAATGACACTGGCTCTTACATGCTGATTTATATTATTTATTTTATTTTATTTTAAATATTAACTTTGTGATCTTTTATATTTTGTTAGTTAGTGGCAACTGAACAACAGAGTTGCATACTCAAAGTTTTGAATGCAAATATGTGAGTGAAAGTGAAGTGACGTGTAGCCAAGTATGGTGTCCCAAACTCGGAATTTGTGCTCTGCATTTAACACATTCAAGTGCACACACAGTGAGTAGTGACAGACAAACACA
>NW_015549593.1:2366411-2373290 GCF_001515605.1 Sinocyclocheilus anshuiensis | reverse complement strand
CACACACACACACACACACCGTGAACACACACCTGGAGCAGTGGGCAGCCATTTTTTTGCTGTGGTGCCCGGGGAGCAGTTGGGGGTTCAGTGCTTTGCTTAAGGGTCTCACCTCAGTCATGGTATTGAGGGTGGAAGAGAGCGCTGGTCATTCACTCCCCACACCTACAATCCCTGCCGGTACTTTGGGTTACAAATCTGACTCTCTAACCATTAGGCCACGACTGCCCACAAATAGCTAATCTGACGCCAACTGTAACTGAAATGACCTTTTAGTCCTTTCTGAAAATACTTGTTCTTTATTTTACCTCCAAAATAGTGTTTGTCTTTTGGTTGCAAGTAGCTCTTCAGCTGGATGGTGGATGCGGGCTCACTGTCCAGGATCATGATGATCTGCAGACCTCTAGTGTTGAGACTCACAGAATGCCACAAACCATCATTCACCCTCTGACCTGTCAATCAAAAATGCCACATACTGTTTTAATAAACATATATGAATATTAAATGCTTTTTAGTGCAACATACAGAATTATATGGTCATATATAAACCATATTACGATGTCAAACAAACCACACACATACTGTAAAGTCATCCAAGACAACAATCATCATGTGGACCATCAAATCTCACACAATTCAAAGCCACGATGAAACAGAAAACTCAATATCATAACACAAAATGCCAAAAACAAACAAATCTCCTGGCAAAAAACTGCCCTCCTCCACCCCCATCCCCAAAGGAAAAATTCTCTTTGATGTTTGATTTAATTAATTCTGGCCATTACATGTGAAAGGCAGCCAAGCTGTGTGTGGCTGCTGTGTGTCTACAGTCTCCCCTGTGCCAGCCATCTGTTTGTCGTTTGAGCTCAAGCGCTGCACTTCTTCTATTCCGGTAATTACAACACTCTCTATTTCAGCCAACACTTCTATGACGTGAGTTAGACCAAAAAAAATTGGTTTCAGGTAGGATAAAACAGCCACTCTAACACAGACTGGCCCTGCACAACAGATGGAGAGCGCCCTCCTTCCCCCTGCTGCGTGTCGATTGTTGTCGAACATCAGGTTTCCTCACTAGACTGAAACTCTCTGTCTGAGACACTAATCTTGTTTAGACCAGCACAGCATGTATGTTTCCTTTCATCTTTTGTCCAGATACATGTGAAAGGCAGCCAAGCTGTGTGTGGCTGCTGTGTGTCTACAGTCTCCCCTGTGCCAGCCATCTGTTTGTCGTTTGAGCTCAAGCGCTGCACTTCTTCTATTCCGGTAATTACAACACTCTCTATTTCAGCCAACACTTCTATGACGTGAGTTAGACCAAAAAAAATTGGTTTCAGGTAGGATAAAACAGCCACTCTAACACAGACTGGCCCTGCACAACAGATGGAGAGCGCCCTCCTTCCCCCTGCTGCGTGTCGATTGTTGTCGAACATCAGGTTTCCTCACTAGACTGAAACTGTCTGTCTGAGACACTAATCTTGTTTAGACATATAACAAAGAGTGAAAAATTTAAGGGGGTCTGAATACTTTCCGTACCCACTGTATGTTTCCTTTCATCTTTTGTCCAGAATGCTGAACAAAAAATAAAAATGGCGTTATTGCCTTTGTGGATGACAAGATAAGCTGTAAGTGCTGACTTTTATACAAATGCTTTTGTTTTGCTCACACATCTCAGTGGTGAGAAAAAGCAATAGGAAGTAATAGGAAGTTTTTGCATTGCCAGGCTGGCTGAACTGAAAAAGACAGACATTTATACTCTTGATAGCTATGCACACGTAATTGCTGAAACTGAGGAGCATTTCCAATTAGACCCCTTCAAAGCAGTAATTTCAGTGGCTAGAGTGTGTCATGCCTGGATAAAAGTGACAGCTCCACCATTTGATCACAGCTGCATTTCCGTGTCACTTACTGAAGCTTTATACCTTTTACAATTTGCCTGGTGCATGTTAAATTGTTGAGCTAAAGAATGAATGTTAAAAAGACTATCAATTACATGATTTAGCAACAAAAGTGACTGGGTTTGTTGACTACTGTTTTTACTCAGTTTGTACATGCTAGTGTGACCAGATACTCCGTTCCCCTGGTTTTGAATGAATGGAAGTCGGGGCAATTGGAAGCAATCGCCCGCCGATAAAGTCTTTTTGTGTTACTGTCGGGGTGCATCAATTACGATTATGCCAGGGGTTGTTCCTTCCGCTAATAAGGGACAGATTGTTGTTTGCGGCTTCACTCTTGTTGTGTGCAATTATGTAATGGTGATTCTCTCTGCTTAATTCAGGCATATGCAACGCAGTTAGCCAGAGGCTTCAGGACTCAAACGTAACCAAACAATAAAGAAGCATGATTGTTCAGTGTGCTAGACTGTGGTTGTCGCTGTGCATTTGGGGTCTCCCTTCTCGGCCCAATTTCATGCATCGAGTGTGGTTGTGGGGAGTCGCTGTTGTTCTGCAATCAAGCATAGAAGTAATACACACTCATCCGTTTTGTGTTCCATGTCGTCTGTGCTGTTGTTTTTGTGTTAGATTGGGGGTTTTCTTTTCTGTAAATTGGTTGTTTTCTTTCTTTTGTATAATTGTTATATGACCATTACGATTGAGGTCAGAGTGTCTGAAATACTATTGTACTGATTGTTTTTTTTTTGTTTGTTTGTTTGCTTTCTTTTCTGAATTGAAAATTCTCTATTAGTTGGAAAGATCATTTTTATTTTAGTAATCTTGTAACCTTTCTAGATCTTTGTGCGATTTTATATTAGTTTTCTTTGCATGGGAGTTTTGTGTGGGTCAGTGTATTATGTTATATAGGTCAGTCTGTAAAGATTTGTACTTGTAATAATTTGCTTACCAGTGTGTGTGTGTGTGTGTGTGTGTGTGTGTGCGTGTGTGTGTATGAGTGTGTGTGTGTGTGTGTTTTGCTTTCAGGAGCTGAGGGCTTCAGGCAGGAGGTTTCTCTCAATCCATTTGGTGAACACTGTGAACACAGACTTGGGTGTGAGTGAGGTTTGTTTTTTTTCTGAAGATTGATTGGCAGTATTCTGGGCCTTCAGCCTTCAGACCTGTATGTGATTTAGAGAGTTTGTTTTATTGTGTTTTTGTCATATTTTTACTATTATCGATGGATAGGATTATATGAGTGATGGTGTGAATTCTCCTTTGTGTAAAATATTTTATGGTAAGATTTGAGGACATGGCCTTCTGTTATGTATTACTGATCTGTTGTTATGTGATGTGACTCAATAAAGATAATTTTGTATGGTGCTCATGTCTCTGGTCCATACTAGTGCAACAAACTTGTGTACCTTAATCTAGTTTCAATTATTCTCCTTGTGTTATATCAGAGTGGCGTAGTCAGGTTTAATTTCAATTGAGCAATTATTGTATTTATTGTAGTAGTTGGACCCTAGTGGTCTCTTTCTTCTTAGCCTGGCCTCAATAGCATTTAAAGAACAAAGTCTAATTGTGAAATTATACCCACCTTACTGAAAAAAAAATGCCTTTCTGGTCTTAGCTGGTTTAAACTGGTCTCTCAGCCTGGCCAAGCTGTTTTTTTTTTAGCTTGTTTATAGAAGCCAAAACCCCTCTAAAACCATCCAACAGACCAGCCAGAGCCATGGGGGTGTGTTTTCTGTACAACAATGTAACTCGCTGCTTAACTACCATAGTATAATGCAATGTTGGAGAAATTACCTAGCTTGTCATGACTGTTTCCCAAAATTGTAGGAATTTTACAGCATGAGCACGACCTATTTAAGTTTATGTCATACTAACAAAAAAACTATACTTCTTACCACTGGTTTAGAGATGAACTTCAACCACACAACTTTGCAAATGTTCTTTGGAACTAATGGAACTATACACTGAATCATTGAACTTGCTTATGTTTCTTATGATGGGACCATAGTTGGTTAACAATGCTTTTAGGAAACGCTCCGCAGCCTGGGAAACCGATTAAGACCAGCAAACAAACCTAGACTGGTTTAACATGCTTTTTCAGCAGGGTTTGTCCACCAAGCACCCCCAATGCAACTATCTGAACTGTATATTTGAGATAACTGGCATTTAAAGTCAAGCTACTGAAGAGCAGAAAGCGTGTCCTCACCAGCGGACACTTCTGACATCTTCAGTGCTGATGTCTGGTGTGTGAGATGGAGGCGCCCACTGCTGATCTGCAAAATCAGGTAACGGGGCTCCTGACCAGAGATCAGTGGACTGGACAGCAGCAGGCCATCAAGGTTCCATGTGCGAAATTGCAGGCGCACTGAAAGGTCCTCCAGGATCAGTGCAGGTGCTGGCAGCAACAGAAAGCTGCTGCTGGAACTCTGAAATGTGGCGGCCACCAGCTGTGGTTCCGAGCAGGAAAAGGTCACGTTGCCCTGTGAGAGAAGGGAGAATGCCAAAGCATCGGTTTACATGCAAGCAGGGGATGACCAAATGGCAATCACCATAACAATAAAGAAATGCAAATATCATTTTAAAAAATGTGTTTAAAACATGCTACATTGTTAAAAACTCTCTACTTCTACTTATAATTTGTATTTGATGATTTCAAAAATGTATTCCATTTTTTTAAAGTTTCATTTTGTCTTTTTGTGTAATTATCATGTAAAATGTAATAACATTTTTCTTTTCATCTTGAATATATGTTAGTGTATATCATTTATAATTCCTTGTTTTATGTTTCACTGTTCATTTCACTGCAGTTTCACTGTTCATATATTCATAAGCAGCAAAGCAAGTTTTCTTAAAATATTTAAATTGTTGTAATTATGCACTTTAAAAATATATTACAAAGAATTTTAATACAGATATTAGAACATGCTCATCATAGAAAAGATATATTCAAGTCATTGTTTATATGAACTGCAGTTGAAAACCTTACTAAAAATAAGAGTTGTCATTGCTGAAATGTGAAAAATGAGATGCAACTGAGAAAGGTGGTAGCACGAGAGATTATGTCAAAGAAAAAAAAGAGGAAAAGAGGAAACAAGCTGAAGGGTCACAAGAGAACTGGAGAGGCTGAGAGCCAGACAGGCTAAACCCACAAAGGCAGCAGGCGGTCTGGATAAATGTCACCAGCGCAGCTCCACGGAGAGCAACAGAAGCACAGAGAGCACATCCGCAGGACAGAAGCTCACGTAGGCGTGAAAAGGTTACTGCAGTGTGAGGTGAACACCTCATTGATCCCTGTGCCAGAGGGCTGTACAGACACCAGACTGCTGAACTGAAGCCTCAGCAGACCTTCTCCAACCTGACAGCCCTAAGCTGTGTAACGTGAGCGCATGTTTGTATTTTACAGAGCTAGACAGAATACCAGTCATCCCTCCTCTGAAGTGATTGAGTCGTGGTTGTTTTGTCATTTTGATTTAGGGAAATATACAGGAATGTGATGTGATCATTTCTAACAAGCAGCTGTTTTGCAGGAAGAGAGAATTCAAATGTAAAAGAAATTGAAAAAAGCTAATGTGTGAAACTCGGCTCAGTTTGCGCACACCTTTAAAGATTCCTGCTGATACCGAAGTGGCAGAAGTAATATGTTTGGACATGTTATAATACATACAGCACAACTGAAGCATTACATTTGAGTGAGAGGATCACAACATCACAAGTTCAGAACCCATTTCTCATAATAAACCAAATGCTTACCACACTGTATATCTGAGGTTTTCTCCGTTTCGCCAAGTCGATGACGTTCACGCCATTGTAGTAGAGGTTCTCCATGCAGCCATGAAAGTTACGTCGAATGAAGGTTCCTGGTTTACCTGGCAGTGGGATCCCACCAAAGCTTAGCTGATTTAGAGAATGAATAAAACACATATCTCATTTCAAAACATATATAATCATGAATAAAATATAAAATGTGCTCGCCTTCTATTTCTATCTATCCAGTATTACAATATATTCTAAATTGGATGGAAGGATAAATGCCACTACATATATGTATATTCAAAATTCTATTTAAAATTATCTTTATAAATAGAAATTGTATATATTCCTCACAGGCTCCCATAAAATTAAACACTGCTTCTGAACATTGTCTTGAGACTGGCTTAGCACACCGTTGTGGTAAACAAAATGCCTGAAGTCTTTGGTATTTCGGGCTGTCTTGCATGATTTGTTTCAGGTCATGCCAAAACATGTCAGTGGGTTTAAGGTCAGGACTTGACTTGGCTTTTCCAAATATGAAATTTCTTCAAACTCAGCCATTTAGTTGTAGATTCTGTGAAGGATCATTGTTATGCTGTCCGAGCCTCTTTCTGTTAAGCTCCATCTCACGTATGGAGAATCTGACATGGTTGTATAAAATGTATGGATACATTCCAGAATTTATTTTTCCATCAGTTACTCTGCTGTGCTGCTCAGCCGCAGGGCAGTTTCAAACTATTTTGAATGTTTTTCTTTCTTGGAACATTTTTTTTTTTTGGCAAAAATCTTCTAGTTCTTTCTACACAGCACATCTGTCCACAATACTTTCTTTAAAAAGACACTGGGAACATCCAGTCCAGTCATGTGCCTTTATACAGAAGGCACTAGTGAGTTTCCATTCAAAAACAGTAGGATCACAGGGGCTTACATTTAAAAATAAATATATAAATGAACGATGAATATGAAAAGACGATATATAAATGAACGATGAATATGAAAAGACGATTATGTAATTAGGAAGCATGACAAGGCAACTGCAGAGTCCTTGCTGCTGTGGGAAATAAAGGTCAGTCTGTGGCCAGGCGGTCATCGTCTCAGTGGCAGCCAAGCTATGTCATGCCATTCTGGGATCTGGAGGAGACCTTGTGCAACTCATACATAGAACAGTGGTGTCTCTCATAGGTGAGGTGAACTGATCAGTGCTCGAACTATACCGTGGACTTTGGGGGAGCCCACTTTTTTT
>NW_015549593.1:2364253-2366236 GCF_001515605.1 Sinocyclocheilus anshuiensis | reverse complement strand
ACTCGGACCTTTGAGTCTCGTTCAGCAAAATGAACGAATCTTTTTTCGAGTCATTTCGTTCATTTTAGCAAAATATAATTAAAATGTTATGTGTTACTTCCCTAACACATCTACTACTTACGCAAACGTTGATCACACTACAAACAATACAAAACTGCTATAAGAAACAGAAAAG
The DNA here is from genome assembly GCF_001515605.1 of Sinocyclocheilus anshuiensis. Classification (NCBI taxonomy): domain Eukaryota; kingdom Metazoa; phylum Chordata; class Actinopteri; order Cypriniformes; family Cyprinidae; genus Sinocyclocheilus; species Sinocyclocheilus anshuiensis. Next base: position 2,366,061 of record NW_015549593.1, on the reverse strand, counting down.
ATTAATTCATTGTTTACCTGGGTCTTCAGTCTATGATTAGCTCACCTCACCTCTTATTAGTGTTGGGTCGTTATTGAACGATTTGTTCATTTTGAACGAATCTCTAATGTGACTCGGGAAGAACGAGTCCTCTCGGGGAGTGATTCGTTCAGTCACGCATGCACAACATCCTATAGGTTCTGTACTGGAATTAGTCAAGTAGTTCACCTGTTTCGAGTCATTCGTTCATCACGTGACAGCCCCATAAGTTTAACCAATGCAGTCTGAGCCGGGAAGAGAACTGATTAGTTCATCTCTCGAGTCTTCAGGTTTTTTCGAGTCGTTCGTTCATCACGTGACAGCCCCATAAGCTTAACCTATGCAGTCTGAGCCGGAAAGAGACTTAATAATAATAACCAACTTTTTATTACCTTTGTTACAACATTCAGTGTTATGGAAAAGAACCATAATGACAGAAATTCACACATTTATAAACTGTAAGAAGTAAAAAGCTACAATTTGAGACCAGAAACACATCACGTAACTGTAAGAGTAAATAATAATTATAATAATGATGATAATAATGATAATAATAATAATAATAATAATAGCTATGCACCCATTTGGGAGCCGAGCTCCCCCTAGCTCCCCCGTAGTTCGCACCCTGGAACTGATGCGTTTATAGTGCTATTTACTTCAGGTTCACCTCATCAGCTGCGCTCCAGTTAGCCTTTGACTTCTATTGTAAGTCTGGCTCTGGGACAGCCACTGGAGAGCTGGGGAAACGAGGGGAGATACTCCATCACAGTGGATTTATGAACTCAAAATTTCCCCTCAATTATCAATAATGTATTTTCTTGTGGTTTTGAAATCTAGCACCTCATGGGTCTTTAAAAATCCTTTTCCTAGGCTCCCTGAAAACTAAAACTGTGTGATGAAGAGAATACTGTAATACTGTACATAGAATCGTTTTGTCTGTGCTAGTTATATTATTACCTCAAACACCTGATTTTCATCTGTTGGTTGGAGCATCTTATCTTTTTTTTGCCCTCTTCAAAAGGCTTATTATCCAATTAGTTCAATCACTTATTGAATTATTTGTTCAATTAATTAATTATGATTGGACAGTGGGAATTAATTCAATTCAATTCCAATTTATATCAGTTTGGTATACAAAGACATTCAAATGTTTGAGGTAAATGTTTTTTAAAAATAAATTAATTTTATTCAGCAAGGATGTATTAAATTTATCAAAAGTGACAGAATTATTTTGTAACATTATAAATGTTTTTACTATTTCAAATTAATGCAGTTCTTTTCTTTATGTTTTATTTTTATCCTGAAAAAAATATAATGGATTCCACAAAAATATTAAGCAGTACAATTGTTTTAAACATTGTTAGTAGGGATGCACCGATACTGAGCTCCTGTACTCGTACTCGTTAAAATGCCGCGATACCAAACGCCGATACCACACAGCATGTGATAAGCGCCATATTCAAACAAAGAAACACCGACAACAGAACAACAGACAGCAGAATGGAGTTAAGGATGTCTACTACGAAGTATATGTATGCAATGAATATAATGTTAAACATTCAGTATTAACGCCTGTATAGCTGATGTGCGCGAGCTGATAAACAAAGCACGCTGAGTGGATTGAGCATGCGGCGGCGCAGATGCGCGAGCTTGTCGAGTGAATATATCTTTCTCACAGACATCACTGGAAAGTAGGGATGCACCGATACCACTTTTTCCAGTACTCGCCCAATACCGATACTTTTATTTTTGGTACTTGCCGATACCGAGTACCGATACCGATATTTTTA
>NW_015549593.1:2359677-2362742 GCF_001515605.1 Sinocyclocheilus anshuiensis | reverse complement strand
CCCAGACTCGGTCTGAATAATTTTTGGTCCCAAATTTGTATCAGTTTTACTGGTAGTCCACTGTATGAAGACATTTTGGGTATAATTTGTCACAGTTTACTTTATTTTGCTACCTTCACTTACATAAATTAACTATAGTGTTCTGCACCCACTAGTAAAAACCTCTCTCTCTCCCTACCGTTAAGTAACTTGTGCATTGTTTTACTTACTTGTTTTTTACATATCCGCCCGAACTACAAACTTGTGTAAACATTTTAAATTTATTTAGGTAAGATGCTTTTGTGTGAGCATTTGGGGAAATATTTATGCTTTTACTTCTGTATTTATGAATTGTGTTTTGAATTTACGAATCGGATTTTGTAAATGTAAATTGTGCTGTGCATTTATGAATTTTGTTTTATAAATGTATTATTTTTGAGGCCGATCTGGCTCCATACTACAGACCATTTAAAAGGCCAACTTTTGCGCACAGCTGCATACAACTGTATCTCCATCAGACAAATTCCACATGTGTAGAGTCTGCCACCTCAAAGACTTGTCATTTAAAAAAACAGGAAATTACAGGGTCCCAGAGACCAACCTCATAGTCGACCTCTAGAGAGTCTCCATCACCCTTGGTCCTGAAGTGCTGAGTGTGTCTGTCCAAAGTGAAGTTGACCTGCTTGTTAAAGCGTTCGATCAGAACGGAGTGCCAGTGCAGATCATCCAGGAGACTTCCTAGAGTGACCACCATACGAGCACTGCTGGATCTCACCCTGCTGTCATCTGCCAGTTAGAAGAGGTATCTCATGAGTCATATGCTACTAACACGACATATATTCATTTGCATATGTATTAATATTTTCCTTAATAATGCATTCTTATGAATTCTATCAATAGTCTGTCTCCACTCCAAAGTAGCTATGGTTAAATATTGAATACTTCAAACCTTTGAAGTTGCTAACTTCCCCCAGTACTGTAACTCACCCAGGTTTAGATGCAAGGCCAGTCTGCCACGATGAAGCTCCAGAGTGATATAATCTCCTCGCTGGCCTTCCCCATGCAGTAAAACACCTTCTGCCTGTCGACTCTTAAATCGCAACGATATAACATCTTTCACTGTGCTCATAGACTTCTGGTTGAATCGGTAGAGCAAAGAGCTTCTGCCATCAAAATCAGCCACATATGATCCTATAAACACATGAGATTTTGTATGAAACTCCTACTGAAGATATTCTCATTTCACTAAAAATTTAAATAACAAATAAAATAATACTACACAGAAGAACAGAGTATTTGGTGAGTCATTTCACATTTAATGTTTTTACAATAATAAAAATCATGATGAAACTAGAAAATGAGATTGACTAAACTGCTAAAGCTGTGATTTGCAGATTTGCAGGTGCCTTAAATTTGTTGGTAGGAACATTTTAGGAAACCTCCAGAGTGATATAATCTCCTCGCTGGCCTTCCCCATGCAGTAAAACACCTTCTGCCTGTCGACTCTTAAATCGCAACGATATAACATCTTTCACTGTGCTCATAGACTTCTGGTTGAATCGGTAGAGCAAAGAGCTTCTGCCATCAAAATCAGCCACATATGATCCTATAAACACATGAGATTTTGTATGAAACTCCTACTGAAGATATTCTCATTTCACTAAAAATTTAAATAACAAATAAAATAATACTACACAGAAGAACAGAGTATTTGGTGAGTCATTTCACATTTAATGTTTTTACAATAATAAAAATCATGATGAAACTAGAAAATGAGATTGACTAAACTGCTAAAGCTGTGTAAAGATTTGCAGGTGCCTTAAATTTGTTGGTAGGAACATTTTAGGAAACAACATATTTACAAACTGACAATACAAATTCACAATCAAGTATAACAGCAAAAAGTAATTTATGTAACCCAAGGCTAGATAGAATACACTACACAAATTTTAAAATAGGAAAAACTTTTAAAACACTAGCCATCATACATTAGCTGATTTTGTAAAGTTAAAAAGAAAAACTGGACAAACATACACAAAATGAATGAGGATCACACACTACTAGACTTTCATGCCATTTGAATACAACAAACTCATGCAGAAACGTGCCTCGTTGCTAGGAGATGCTGACAAATAAGAACAATGTGTTTTTTTTTAATTGGCTCAACATATCAAACATGTCTGATATACTGGATAGAATCATAGTCTAAAGCAAAAAAAATCTGTGCCCATCATACACTACGCAGTTTTCTGTGAAGTCTGTCAACTCTGACATCCCAAAATCTACAGGCTTTCAGCAACGAATCTCAACTTGTCCAGACTACAAATTGGTGCAAAAATCCATGCAGAACTTGTGTAGCATATTTCAGCTTTAAACTGGAGTTCTAACTGAGCTATTTTTAATGGGAGGCTATCATAAAATGACTGGCATCTCTGAAGATATTTGTACAGTTCTTACAGGAGAACCTTTCTCCTTTGAGGTTTTAATCAAACAAATTAATGGGGCTCAAAAGCTCACAGCACAGACGATGAACTCAGTGAATCAAGCATTTCACTGTTTCAATCTAGTGTCTGAATGACATAACGTTATGCGATCAGCTGCTGCCCATCCTCAATTCTTTATTAAATAGGCTACTGGTAAACAGAAATGTCGTTTCTCAATTTTCACATGACTTCAAAATCTAAATAATGAAGTATAAAGATCACCGGCTCCGGTTTCTAGAGGGGGGTCAGCTTCCTAAAGTAAAAGAGAAGAATTCCTTTTTCTCCTTGTACAGGAAGAAAATGTTAGAGACTCAGAAAGTCAATGAAGTTTGTCTTGAGATGGCCAAAAAGGCCATTACTGTAATGTGCCCTGACAGACTGCCCTGTCACGGCCACAGAGGCCGTTCACGAACTCACAGACTCTCTTGTCATGGCCACGGAGGCCGTTCACGAACTCACTGCCTGCCCTGTCACAGCCATGGAGGCCGTCCATGAACTCACTGTCTGTCCTGTTACGGCCATTGGAGGCCGTTCATGAACTCTCTGTCTGTCCTGCCACAGCCATGGAGGCCATTCATGAACTCACTGTCTGTCCTGCCACGG
>NW_015549593.1:2358959-2359640 GCF_001515605.1 Sinocyclocheilus anshuiensis | reverse complement strand
ATGCCCGCTACTCCAGGACCTGCTCACATCATGCCAGTTAAGTTAAAGTTTACTCATGTCATATCTACCAAGTCAAAACCTGATCATGTCATATCTGCCAAGCCAGAATCTGCTAACATCATATCTGCTACCCCAGGGCCTGCTCCTCACTGCCTGCCCTGTCACAGCCATGGAGGCCGTCCATGAACTCACTGTCTGTCCTGTTACGGCCATTGGAGGCCGTTCATGAACTCTCTGTCTGTCCTGCCACAGCCATGGAGGCCATTCATGAACTCACTGTCTGTCCTGCCACGGTCAAGGAGGCCGTTCATGAACTCGCAGTCTGCCCTGTCACAGCCATGGAGGCTGTTCTTGAACTCACTGTCTGTCCTGTCACGGCCATGGAATGCTCTCATTGGTTATTGTCTAGTCATGTGATTCCCTTGTCTGTGTTATGTTCTCATTGGTTGCTTTAGTCATGCGCCTTGTTCCCATTGGTTTGTTCTTGTCATGTGACCCTCTCGTTTGCTATAAGTAGCCATCATGTTGCCATTGTCTCTGGTCGTGTATTGAAGTTGTAACCCGCTATTGGTGAGTCGAGTCTGTTTATGCCTAGTCAAGTCAAGTCAAGTCTGTTCATGCCTCGTCAAGTCTGTTCAAGTCAAGTCAAGTCAAGTCTTTGTTTATTGTTTGGATGTTTGG
>NW_015549593.1:2357294-2357853 GCF_001515605.1 Sinocyclocheilus anshuiensis | reverse complement strand
AAACTGCACTTGGGTTCTCACTTCAACTCGCCTTCAGTGGACTGAATTCGTTACAGAATACACGACCGCTCAAAAATGAACCCAGCAGTTTCACGCCTCCTCTGCCTTCGTCAAGGTGACAGGCCTATAGAGGATTACGTGAGTGATTTTTGTGAACTTTGTAATCAGGTGAACTTTAATGATGTTGCTCTCAAGGACACTTTCCGTTTTGGACTATCTCATGACATATCACAGTTAATGCCATGCAATACCCCACACTGGTCACTTGAACAATATATAGACTTTGCTCTGCGAATGAGTGGCTCTGCCTTCACTGTGGGTGTCATGGAGGAGGAACATGACACTTCCCCAAAGCCTATTCACATCATGCCTGCCAAGCAAAGGTCTGCTCACATCATGTCTGCCAAGCCACAGCCTGCTCACGTCACGCCTGCTACTGCAGGGTCTGCTCACGTCACGCCTGCTAAGCCACAGTCTGCAGACGTCATGTCTGCTACGCCAAAGACTGCTCACGTCATGCCCGCTACTCCAGGACCTGCTCACATCATGCCAGTTAAGT
>NW_015549593.1:2337122-2354917 GCF_001515605.1 Sinocyclocheilus anshuiensis | reverse complement strand
CTTTATAAGTAATAAGCAAGATTTTAAAATCTATACGATGTTTAATAGGTAGCCAGTGCAGTGTTGACGTACATGGTGCGATTCTGAAGGTCAGAACGCCATGAGCTCTGGCACATGTCACGATTGAGTTTATCCGAAAATCGTACGGAGGCGGTCACACTGACTCACACACGACACGAATTTACTACGATTTTACAAACTCTGTCATAAGCATTACATTTTGCGCCACTCATAAAAATGACTCATAAAAAAATGTCCGCCACGCCTGAGTCCCCGGCCAAGATGGCTGCCACGCCTGAGTCGGACGCGGAGCTTAGGCCAAGACTGAAAAGACTGATAGCTAGCGTGATGGACTTACCACTGATGTCGGTGAGAGCTGCAGGCATCCCGGTGACGTCAGCGCTCTCAAGCCCCGCCGTCTTAGAGGTCCTGCCATACTCTGCTGCCCTTCCTGTAATGGCGGTCGCCATTTTGAGTGTGTGGGCTGCACACTGTGCTCCTGAGGCCTCTTCTGTCCACGAGTCTGCTCCAGAGGCCTCTTCTGTCAACGGGTCTGCTCCAAAGGCCTCTTCTGTCCATGAATCTGCCCCAGTTTGGCCTCTCCTGCCTATGAGTCTATCTCAGAGCCCTCTTTTATTGTTTGGATCACTTGTAAATAAAACTGCACATGGGTTCTCACTACGCTCGCCTTCAGTGGACTAATTCATTACAATTACCCATTTGAGCAATGCAGCCAGTGCGACCCAATGTTCCAAGACAAAAGTTTTTCTTTGTCTTTTAAACATAATTTTTTTGGTAGGCCAAAACAGTCTAAATGTTCTTAGGATCAAAACACAAACTCCCATGCATGTCTGCACAGCTGTTTTGCAGAAATCTCTTTATTGGTGTTTTGCTGGCACTCATAATGATGTAAAACCCTAAAGCCTACAGAAAAAAATTAACGAAAGAATGAGTTTAAAAAATAGATAGAAAATGAATGCCTCCTTTTTTGGATCAGTGAAGCAAAGCAGAAAAGCCTGTATATATGCCAGCATTGAATATAATGACCTATTTCTGATGATAATAAGCAACTGCTCCGTTTGGTCAAATAAGGATACTGTGAGCTATGAGGGACGTGGTCTGGGCATAGCAATCTTGCAGTCATGATAATGACACTTATATAGTATTCCACCATTCTCAGGTTCAGCTTGAGTTCACAATTGTCACAGCAGTTGGCTGATTAGCATTAGTATTTTGCTTATTATGTGATATGCGGCTCAAGTTAATTTGAGCTGTTAGGTGCAATCACCGCACTACCAGTGAGCACTAGCCATCAAATCATGTATAATTAAAACATTTATATAAACATTTATGCTCTTCTTTCAAGGTTACATTCGGCACGCATGATCCAGTGTATATTAGTCAGACAAGTGCTTATAGATTCATCATATCAAAACTGGTTCAGATTTGTCATGGGATTTGCATGTGAATTCTTTAAGTGTCTGTGGTTGATTAGCACAGACAGCTGAACTGAAATTCTTCATGCAGCATTTATCAGCAAACCACACATTCATTCGAGTTTAATACACGGATCATGCCACGGAATAATGAAGTCGCTAACTGAGGGACCTTTTTATGAATGCTTTGTAATTCAACAACTGATCCATTTTAAGGATGTAAATATCATTAAAGAGACTTTTTTTCTAGCTAACACAGGCTGATAAGTTTCTGATATTTGGACATCTTTGTTCAGTTTTGGAAAAGTACCATCAAAGAAAGTCATTAAACGACCTTCATTTAAAGGAAAACAGAGTGAAACTGCTGTTGTCATGCAATGAATTATCTGTGTCATCTTAATTCAACACCTGGAAAAAATACTGTGTGACTAGAAAAGGACAAAGACAGAGGACATGTGAAGATCAGCAGCAAGAATTATGGGTAATGTTATCACCTTATATACTGTGTCACAACTATTTTATTGTCCCTTTTACCAAGACTGTGGAAATGTGCTCTGTGAACTGTTATGGGAACTAGGATGCTTCTGTAATCCTTCTTATGCAACTCTTTTCTTTTCTTTTCTTTTCTTACAGCTCTCTCATGGAATGATAAAACATTTTTTAACTGCATAATATGGAAATGTACACTGTAAAAAATATTTTTAAAAGATATAAATGAAACAAAGATGGTCATACTTTATTTTAAGGTCCTATTCTCGCAATTAACTAACTATTAACTATGACTTTTGCCTCAATAAACTCCTAATTACTGCTTATTACTAGTTAGTAAGGTAGTTGATAAGTTTAGGTATTTGGTAGGATTAAGGGAATATGAATATGGTCCTGCAGAATAAGGCATTAATATATACTTCATAAATGGTAATACACAGCCAATATGCTAGTAATATGCATGCTAATAAGCAACTAGTCAATAGTGAGAATTGGTCCCTAAAGTGCTACCACAAAGATTATTGGAGTATGTTTTACATGAAAAAACTATTTCAGATTTTTTACTTTTCTACTAAAATTTCATGTTTAATTCAATGCATTACTGCTGTTTCTTAGTAATTAATTGTGAAATTTACTAGCAATTTCTGAGTGAAAATCCACTTTTTTTCACATTTTTGTGTACATCTGAACTCCAACTGTAAAGCTGATCACAGAAATACTGCTTATCACTAAAAATAAATGTAAGCCATGTAACTGTTATGTCTGAGAAAGTAAAATGCCTGTTAGACATTTGTAATATTATGTTTTAAACATTAAATACTCTCACTCACGGTAAGCACAGCCATACACAGCCACTCTGAGGCCCACCCGGCCACTGGGGCTACACTCCAGAGGAACAAAGCGGAGGAACCGGGTTCTGATAGACTGGCTGAGTTTATGGTGGACCACGCTGTCTGGATTCACATTACCCACCAACCTCTGTAAACAGACAAAAAAGAAAATGGTTTTCACTTTTCATGAATATGGTGCACTTTGTTGTCTCAGTAGTTTTCTGAAGCATTAGAGGCACAAATCCATGTTTTTGTTGTGAGAAGTATTAGATATATTAGGACATTTGATTATTAAAGGTAATAATGCTAATTAGTTTAAAAATAATTCTTTTTAAAATTCATTTTATAAAATTATCAGTATTAATTATCAGTCCATTTATTTTACATTTTGATTGTTAGCAAAAAAACAAAAAAAAAAACAGGGGTTTCAAACAAACAATTGGCAGAAACGACCAAGTAAAATCACATTTTCAAGTCCTATTTTACACCACATTATTGGAAAGTGCCCTATAATATTTTAAAACATTCTGGTTGATCAGACATTTTCTGCAGATGAAATGCTATTTTATGTATATGCCAATCCAGTTGAATGCAAAGAGCAGTATTTCTTTTGAAGGTCGTAACAGTTTATGTAAATGTCAACTCGATTTTCATCTGCTAGCACTCATAATTTGACAGTAATTTGCACCCGAGTCACTTCACAGTTGAGACTTGCATGGAACATGAGAACCGATGACCAAAATGCCACATGGTTACGGATTAATCACAAAAAGAAAACATCGACTTTTTTCTAAGATAGACTTTTCCATGTCCCTTTGAGATAAATAACATCAACATTATCATCACCTCCCCTGGTGAGCCACTCACAGCCCAGAAATGCTGTTATGATGCCAGCAAAAACAACAATCTGACGTTAGTGACTTTAAAGGCCCTGTTTTGTTTTGCTTGCAGACACACTTGGAAGAAGAAATACTGCACTAGCCAAAAGTATTACGGATAGCACATTTGTAAATAAGCAAGCGTGGTGCATTGGAGTTTGTGGAAGATCTACTTTAAAGACTCCACTCTTAAAGGAATAGTCCATCCAAAAATTAAAATTCTGTCTTTCTGACTTTCTTCTGTGCACACAAATATATCTTCATTGTGAGATTAAATATCAGCAAGACATTTTTGTAAAATGCAAGAGTGGTTTTCAAAATGATGACAGATTTTTCCTATTTTGGGGGTGAACTGTTACTCTTACTCAGTTTTTATTTTATTTTATTTTTAGTTGTTTTAATCTCATTTATGCATTTTTAAAGCTTTTTTTGCACTGATAATCATTATTTTCATATCAAATCAGTTCTGTACTTTGTTATGATACTTTTCCTTCCTTTTGTAAAGCAGTTTAGGTATTGTTTTCCATTGTTAATTGCATCAATAGCAACATGAGCACATTGTCATTACATCACCAGCTTTTCATCGACACTCTCATTTGAGCACTCAGTGACGACAACATCCTGTCCCTGACTGCTTCTTCCTCTGAGAGGGAAAAAAGAAAACAACAATACATCTATCCAATTACCTATCAGCTCACCTCAGCCCAAGAGCACAGTGGAGCTCCCACCGGATAAGGGGAGATGCCCCGGTTACAGGCTGCCCACGTAAACAGCTCCTCTCTACACTCCATTAACTCTATTCCTGTATGGACTTCTGCTAGACCTCCTCCTCCTTCATTAAGCCTCTGTGCACTGCTGACGTTATCACGGACTCTCCATGGACCGTTTCATCAGCCCGGTTACGTCTGCAACTGTTACATCCTCCTGTGATTCACCAGTCATCGCTTCCCTAAAACCAGCGTGAATTCACATCAGAAAGAAGAGCCAACACAAGATGAGCTCAATTGGGGTGGGTTTTGTATTTGTTATCTGACAGGAAAACACTTGTCGGTGCTTGCTATGTCTTTTATAAAAGACTGGAGACAGTTCATTCAAATATCAAACCAAAGTTATTATTGTTAACTGAAACTAAAACGATTAAAAACATTTTTTACATAACATAAAACACATTTTTAGATGAAAAAAACTTAAACTAAATTAAAATTTGATAGGATAATTTGATAGGATCATTTTAAAATAACACGTGATGAATGTTTTACAACTTTGTATCAACAGAAATCGTTTTTTGCGTTGCCCACGTGTCGAATCGAGCTTCCATTGACCTACTGTAAGCATTGAATTGCACTCTGTCCCCGGAGAAGCGAGGGCCCGAGAGTGTCAGAAATAGACAGCACCTCAGTGCCTCTGTGACCATGTTTAAACGAGAGCTAAGACAGCAAAACTGTCCCCAGACGACAGACAAGAAGTCTCTTCCTTCCCTCTCTCTGTCTCCAGTGTGCATTGCCTGCACTAGGAAACATCATGAATGTTTTATTTTCAGTCATTCAGTGAAGCAGAAAACAGATTAAATATCTAAAGAGATCCAAAGGCCTGGCAAGTAACGATTTCATCATTGTCTGAGAGCTGTAAGGGTGTCGCTAGCATGTGTACTGTGAGCCAAGTGAGAAACTCACACACTAGGTGATTTTTTAGCACACACACTTCTGTGAATCTGATTCTTGCCTGCTATGGCTGAATGCGTCGCAGACTTTTACATCAATTATACTTTATGGCACCCAAATGGGCCACCAGGCTCATGCTTTAAGCAAGCTAATCTAACGAAACCATGGGTCCTCCTATCGATTGCCTATGGGGCTGCTCAAGCCTCTGTGTAACGTGAGACCTGAGAGGTATGGATGAGAGATGGAAGGTGAGAAAGAGGGACATAGAAATAAATTAGTTGATTTAGCTACCCATTATCAATGACATGCGATTAGTGCTTGAGAACAATAATAAGATGAACTGACGAGCAAAGATTATATAATATAAAAAGATATAATATTTATATAATATATCATATTTAGGGCTGTCAATTAATTAAAAATAAAATCAAAATAATTACATAATACGCTGATTAATTAAACAAATAATCACTATTATTAGCATATCTTTGCTGAGAAATGTCTGAAATTAAGATTATTTTATTGCTGCATACAAAAGCATTGAACAAACATTACAACAAGTGACTTAAAAATTCAGTATCATTTGTTTTATTTCCCTTACAGAATTTACACATGCATAAGGGGAAATGATTCAAATGCATAATTTTCTGACATTTTTTATAACTAAAATGCGCTAGTTCAAACTGAAAGAACTAATATTTTCAATATAACTATATATAGCAAATATTTCCTCACGTATAAGAAATTGAAAGAGAGAATAGTTTGTTTTATGTAGCTTTTGATAGTTTAGTGCAATGGAACTAACTAGTTCAAAAACAGAATTGTGTCAATGATAAAAGCTTAATGAGTTCAAAGACTTAGTTTGCCACTTTTGAACATTCTATTTATTCAAGCACAACAACAGTTTTGATGTCGTAAGGTAAAACCTTTGTGGTATTAATCCTAAAATTTGCTTGAATGTACTGCCAGGATTTCACAAAATCCGCCCTCTTGAGCAGGGTACATCCACTTATATATACAAAAAACACTTAAAGTGTTACCAGTTTATAAAAGTGTGTCCCTCCTGATTAAGGACTATTAGGCATGTTTTACTACCTATTCTGTTCAAAAATTGCCATAAATTAATAATAATAGCTAGAAGTTGCCCATTAAGATTATTACACATTTGATTGTCATGAAATTTCATTTGAGGGAATGAGGAAAACCATATTGTTTTCACAATAGTTCAGAGAGCTACTGTATGTGGGCTCAGTGCCAATACTCAACTTACACCTAATTCAGCTATGCTCCTACTTCAGCTAGGCTCCAAACACATTACAGTATTCACATTGCTCCACTCATGCTCACAGTGTGAATACTGTAACCTGTTAATATGACCACCAAAATAAATACTTTGTGTGTGGTGTGAAGCAGGACTTATACATTCATGGTGAGAATGCAAGCTTGAAATCTCTTCTGTCAAAAAGGAAAGAAAAAGAGAACAACAAATAAGGATAAAGAGAAAATAAAGGTCTTTCTGTCAATACAGCACTGCTTGAAAGCAAAATGATCCACCATATGGAGGTAACCTGGATGTCATGACTACATAACTGTCAGTTTTAACATCTGTCATGTTGTTAGCATTTTCCAGTTTGATTCCTGTCATTCTAGAGAGCAGATCCTCCCTGTTAGACTGGGAATTCTCTGGCTATCCTTTTCACATCCCAGAGACACTAGCACACTTCACTCACACATAGACTGTCTGCGAAAAGAAAATGACAAAGGACGGCATGAACACAGCTCAATAGCTCGAAGCCCCACAGGCTATAAGACAAAAGAAATGACTGTGGTGAGGCCCCCACAAAGCTTATGCAGTCAGCAATTTTCCGTCAACGTAGGCGAATCCTGTTTCCCTGCCAGGAGATGACGGCAATACAAGATGAAGACAAAGAATGAAATGTGTCAGTGAAACTCCAGCAAGATACATGTCAACAGCTATTTCTGCTTTTGAAATGCTAGCCTGTCTTCAGTTCACCAGGGCCACAATATTAATGTGACATGAGCTGTCCGGATCTCAAACGTTTAACCAAAAATCAACACCTGACTAATGCATAAAACTGACTGTTATTGTTGACTGGTTATTGATTAAATATACAATAAATGCATGCTTTTACAAAATGTACTTGTTGCTTCCTCTCTATCCTCCTCGGTCTCGCAGCAAACACTATTACACATCAACACACTCAGCAGCCGCAGCAGTGCAGACTGGAGAGAGCAATTATCTGCCACTTCGGGGAGCCCATTCACACCTTCCTATAAGAAGACCTCTGACATACAGCGGAGGCAAACAAGCTCTGCGGATGGGCCATCCTCTTAGCCCAAAACATTTGGCAGCTTTCCTCAGCAGATTCAGATACAACGCTCATTAAGCACCATCTTGACAACAAATTAAGAGTGTTTTTCTTCTTATTCTTTTGATTGACAAGTCATTCTTTTCATTTAGCAGACACCTTCTTTTCCAAACCTTTTTTTTACTATTATTAATGTTGAAATCTGTTGTTGCTAAATATTTTTGTGGATACTGTGATACTTTCGCCCCAAGATTCTTTGATGAATAGAAAGTTCAAAAGAACAGTATTTATTACATTGGGTGTGAAAATGTGTAGATTTTACTGAATACATAAGATTTAAAGCTAATTATTGCATTACAATAAATGCTGGTGTTTCAACTCACTATATAGATATATAAACTTACATAATCTTAATTACCATTGATGAAAATGTATATTTTCAATACCTCACTTATGGGAATATATTTCTGTTTGTTACATTTATATTCTATTGTGAATTTCTTTTATATGATGAATGGATGTATCCTTATGTAAAAGGGCAAGCATCAATCCCCTAAACCTGGTGAATGACACATAATTATAAACAGAATATAAATAAAACCAATTGACTGCTACCTCAGAAGCATGTATATACAGATTACTAAATCAATCCTTTACACATGACAGCACAGCAGGACTCAGAATGACAGTGAATATAAACCATTTCTTACTGTATATCACGTCAAACATTCAGAGCTTTATAATGAGCCTATTGTGTATCAAATAAAAGTGCTGCTGGAATATTAATAAAGCTGAGAGAGACTCCAGACATTATTATTATTACCGCATTGCTTCACACTGTTGAGCAGTGTTACCTTTACACTTCTGATCAACTTTATTCTACATTTCCACCACATTAAAAGCTAATTACAGCTTACTCGACTGTAATCTTCTCTTTTCATTAAACACACTTTGAAAATGCCATTATATCTTTAATAAAGCAGTGGTCTCATCGTTTGAGTATAATTACAAAGCAGCAACAGGGGACGATGAACATTCTGTCATTTACAAGCGTTCTAAGTGTAGAGGCCAAGCCTGAGGACAAAGACAATAGATGCGTTGGTGGCTCAGCATCAAGCTCTCTTCAAACACCTGCAATGATTGAGAGGCTGTGGCAGGTTCAACATCATTAGAACAATCTATTTCAGGAATCTCAGAAATTGCTAGCAGCAATTTGTATGTTCGTAACTGAACTCAGAGTTCAGTTAATGGGATCAGAACTTTTCAGCACATGAAAATATGCTGCACTAAAGATGTTCAAAACAAGAATATCTGCAGCAGCATAGGTGATGCGTAATCAATTAAAGCAGTAAATATTCAGCCGCTAAAAGAGATAATCAAAAGGATAATGATCTTAGTTTCACATGCTCTTCGGAAATTGAATCCAAACAGGCCGATCAGAACCCTGACACAAAGCAAAGAAGGGGTTTATTTTGCCCTAATGACCGGGTGAATGTACATTATCCCACTTATTACTCACCAAATAAATAAATAAATTGACATGAAATATTGATTTGAGTTGAAATTATATGATTATGTGAGAAGAAAGAGACTGCAGAGTGATAAGAGAAGCATTGAACTAGCCCATTGTGGGAAATTGGTTGTCAGGGACAATGGTGAAATATACAGTTTAAAGATCATTACACAAAAATATTCAACTGCAGAATGCTGCGATTGACCAATCAGAATTGCGAATTCCAGTGCACCGTGTAATACTTTTGCATAATGACCGCTAAACTGTATAATTTACAGTTGCCCCAGACAGTCTATTTCCTATAGCTGTGCTAGTTTGCTGTATTTTATCACTCCACAGTCTTTTTCCTCTCACATAATAAAATAATTTAGAGCAAAATCAATATTTAAGATAAGCAGCTATATAAGATATATAAGATAAGCAGCCAGTTATTTTTGCAAAATAAGCCCCAACAGGGTGAAATGGTACTAAAATACACACACTTACCCCAACATTGTCCTCTAACATGTACTGCTTCCAGATGCGTCCGGTGTCACTGTACAGGAGCATGTAGGCACTGATCCAATCATTGCTGCCATGACGACCTTGCGTGGCCACCGCTGTCACCTCCATTCGGTCCTTGAGGTCAACTTGCAACCAGGGTGACCTGTCCGTCGACTCTGGGCTCCACCCACCTCCTCCTAGAGAACCCCATAAGACCTCTGTCAATGTTTATCAAAACATTATTCGATTTTGAGTGTCATATGATGTCCTTGCTGAAAAGAAAGATGTATGGGAGAGGAAATTGGCACTGGCTTTCATTTGAGCAACTACATGAAACTATCACAACTGCATTTCAATTTGGCTTTCAGTTGGTTTTGTATTCATAGTGTGAGGTGCTGTCAATCAGTAGATGGCCTCCACTCCAAAACAAGCCAAGAAGCGTCAACCTCTTGACCTCGCTTAACATGTACAACATTCACTTTGGATCTGCCAGCACATGTGTTCTCTATAAAGTTGCATTTCTGCCTCCACAATCCTCCAGCTCACTGCATGGAGAAATTGGTCTGAATCAGGCAGAGAAGTTCATTACTCAAGCACTGCGGACACCACGGGAGTAGATCAG
The DNA here is from genome assembly GCF_001515605.1 of Sinocyclocheilus anshuiensis. NCBI lineage: Eukaryota > Metazoa > Chordata > Actinopteri > Cypriniformes > Cyprinidae > Sinocyclocheilus > Sinocyclocheilus anshuiensis. Next base: position 2,344,675 of record NW_015549593.1, on the reverse strand, counting down.
AGCAGAATTTCAAACTGGGGACCTCTGACTTGAAAGAAGCCGCTTTTACACAGACCCCCTAGAGAGAGGAATCATTTAGTTTGTTACAGATGCATGCGGTTAAGGTTGGTCACATTTATAAATAGCTCAGAGGACATGCGAAAAGCGAAAGCTCAATAATGTATCAAGCCTGCAATTTTCTGGAGATGGAGTTGTGGTTTTCTTTCTTGCCATTTTGGGCATGAATTAAATTCACATGATGATCTTCATCTTTTCCCCGTGATTTATTTATTTGGTTTTAAACAAAAAGTTGAGATACAAGGTTTATACTGACGATGATGCATTATCATGAAAATATTTTGATACATTGCCTTGGAAATTTTAAATAAGAAAAAAAAAACATTGTTTAATTGTATAAAATGTTGCATAACATTTGTATGATATAACCTTAAACAAACCTTATACAATATACATAAATATATGAACATGCACACTACTGTTCAAAAGTTTAGGGTTGGTAAGATTTTTTAAATGTTTTTGAAAGACTATTTTTCTCACCAAAACTGCATTTATTTAATCCGAAATACAGCATAAACCGTAACATTGTAAAATATTATCACAATGTAAAATAACTGTTTTCTATTTGAATAATTTCATTTTTAATTCTCTGATGATAAAGCTGAATTTTAATCAGCCATTACTCCAATTTTCAGTGTCACATAAAACTATTAATTTCTTACAGACCCTAAACTTTTGAACAGTACTGTGTAAATATTTACACATGTAAAAGAATGACAGCGTTACAAACTCAAATACGTCAATAAATAGTCAGTATAGCATGCAGTCTATAGGCAAAAAAAGGGTTACTGTACTCAGAAAAGGTTCAAAGAGTTCATGAATAAAAGGCACCCATAACACTATGACGGCTTAAATTTCCCAAGTGTAATTTATATTGTCTCCTTAATTGACACGTATGAATGAATTAACATGCAAAGGAGAACTTACCATCTCTTTTGTTTAATTTGGCAAAGTACGCAGCCCGACTGTCTGAGAAATGTGAAGAGCTCTGAAAGGAAGTTGCAGGCAGAAGAGATGCCAGAGATCCATCACAGCTGTCTGGATAACACAATAATAAAACAGACAAATATTAGCTAATGTGAAAACAAACCCCTCTTCTTGTGAATGTGTAACATATTTTCCTCAGACGAATCTTTTTCTGTTTAGATCATCCATCACACAGGTGCGATCTCTTCACTAATAATGATACCTGCAAATAATCCGGATAGTGTGGAATTTCATGGCAAATCCACATTTATGCACCTCTTTTGTTCATATCAAACCAAGTTGCTACATTTTGAGAGTTTGAATAACTGAATTAACTTTTTTCTTCATAATTTCAGAAGCTGCAACATTCTATTACCTGTAGATTTGAAGGACAACCTGAAGAAAAAATAAAATAAAAATCAACATAAAGATCTGAGCTGAAATTAAGCTTAGCAGTTATTTGAAAATAATTAAACAAATGCACACATAAAGGTTTGGCATTGACATGGTTTTACATGTTTTAAAGGTTGTATAATCTATGTAATTATAAAAATAATAATAATAATGGTTTCATGGTCAGAAGCTTAAAAATGAGATGGAGAGAAAAACAGGTTTCTGGGTCAAGAAAGCAACTGCTGAAGGTTATCTCTATGGTAACGGCAAAATATACCACTGTACTTTGGTAAAGTGTCATAATTAGGGTTAAAACTCAGTAGGGGTCCTGACTTTACTGTTTGATGGACAGGGTTATGTGCTATATTATCATGTAAAGTTCACAGACGAGACAATAAACCACCTATTTATTCTATAGTGTGAAAAAACTCATTCCTAGCTTACAGAATTCATCACAAAACAAGTTAATCTAGAAATTTCCAAAAACATTTAGTAAAAATCTTGCCCATAAAAATAAACATTCTGAAAGTTGTCCCACATGAAATGTCCTCAATAATGGCTTCAGGACATAATTACTTTAAAACCGACTTTTAACCACCGCATGTGCCATTCCTGAACTGTAAAGACAAACGCATGTTTTTAACAATGACTTAAAATCAGAATGAATTTAATTAACATGTCGACAAACTCTTCTTGAACCTTCTCTTGGGTGTCTGCTACAGATGCTAAACTTCTTTCACTGTGATTTTCATTACAGCTCCCCAAATGATGTGAATTATTTTGCATTGCAAGCAAAGGCCTTGAGGCAGGAAGAGAGAGATATGAAAGGGTAATTGGATATCAATAATTACACATGGGATTTCTCGGTAAACTCCCTACCAGTGTTGTATTCCACAAAGACATTTCCATTTAAAAACATTCTGCCGTACTTTATGTTTGCCGTCCAATGTTACAAGCCAGAGTCTAAGGCTTAAAAGGGCACTTAAATAAAATTGATAGCTATGAACATCATGAAATGATGATAGTCATCACTTGTTGTAAGTTCACAGGGTCTGATCTATACATTCTGAATATGAATAAGCACTTTAATCACAAAAAAACATCACATACAAATGCTGCACACTCCTTTTAAATTTAGATGACATATGTTCAGCTATTAGCCTCCTGCTAAGCGCTAACCACTTTTGACCTTCATACATATGTGAAGTCACTGCAGTGTCTGAATCTCTTCTTGTCATATTCTTATGTTCAAGCTCTCTTGACCTTTGCAGATTCCCAGTGATGAGACCAAAAAAATTAGACAACAAAACCGCTTTTGTGAATTCTGCCATGAAACGTTAATCATTAGGAAATGAAAAGCTCTTCTTCAAGCAGACTCTACAAATCTGAGTTAGCATGCATGAATTCCATCAGATGAAAGTAATGAATGTTCATCCATTTATGGGAATTTGAGTTTTCAGTCATTTTGCCAGATGATGATGGCTCGACACTGACATTTAACAGGAAAAAAACTGTGTTTGGCATTTATTAGAAATATAGCTATTATAGTCTCCATACACAGTAAGCAATTAAGGTGCATTCAGTTATAATTTGGTGCTAATTGAAAAAGTTTTACACATTAAGAAACAAATTGATCTATTGTGAAGAGTCATCTGAATTGTGTACACTTACATGAGATTTACTCATAATAGTTTTTTATAAGAAGGGTTTTAATTATGTATTGTTTCCTTGTTTCACTATGTTGAAATGACGTGACCCATTGTGTTTCACTAAGCGTCAGAGAAAATCTTCATGCCTCTTGTGAAAAAAGAAGTGTGCTTAAAGGTCCACTAAATTGCCTTGAAACCAAAGGCTTTAGAATACCCAAGACGTGTCACTCGTATAGTTTTGAATGGGCAAAAATGCAACACTCAGTATGGCCGCTCTATCTAAGGAAGCCCCGCCTTCTGAATAAAAGAGCCAATCGAAAATCGGTATAAGGCTACGTCTACATTAATCCGGATACATTTGAGTTTTCGTTTTAAAACGCTCTCCGTCCACATTAGCGTTTTCAAGCGTTTTCTCTTCCACACAAGAAACGTCGGAAAACGTCAAATTTGCCTTACCGCACATGTGTAAAACCTCATAAAAGCTCACTGAGATGATACAGACAAAACAGGCATAATACATTTCCACACAATTCTTCTGGCAGGATCATTTCATTTACGGAAATATCTCATCATTCACTAACGTGTCCATGTCGCACTCACTCATGTTTAATCTAAAATGCAACTGCCCTCATGTTTTGCTGCAGAACAGCAATTGTGAGTAAATTTTCTGTCATCTTTTTAGGACTGTAATATGAAGAGTGTACAAAGTAAATATCTTTAGCAACAGTGTAAAAGTGAATAGCACATAACAGGCACAAATACTGGTATAATCATAGATGTCTATTGGTACAATATGCGTCACATGACTAAACATGCGTCATCGTTTTCAAAAGCGTTTTCACAGTCCATATTACAACGCGAAAATTTTCAAATGTATCCACTTTGGAGAGCGTCCTTGACAAAAACGCCATCTCAGTGTGGACGGAAGCTCAAAACGGAGAGAAAAATATGGGTTTTCAAACAAAAACGTATTAGTGTAGAAAAGGCCTAAGTCATCGTGTCACTGCAGCTGCTGTTAGAAGTCCCGGTTGCTATAGAAACAGTCAGCGGTCTGAGATGTGATTAGAACTGTTCATGCACACTGGCTGGTCTAGCCTGAAAACTAAGGTTTTTTTAAAGCTATTTGAACAAAACAAACACTATTTATGAGACAGTTGTTGTCAGATTTCATTGGTGATTTCAAATATGAAATTTAATCATAAGCTTAGCGCCCAGTTTTGGAGAATTTGATGTTTCCCCATTCAAAGAGATAGGAGCTGCACTTGCATGCAGGCGTTTCAAAGATGGCTGCCGAGTGAAATGACTTGCCTTAAAGGGACTTTGTTTGAAACATGCAGCGTTATTCTATGTGGTGACGTAATTTCAACTGAAACAGGAAGACAGGGCAGGACATATCAAGCAGCTCCGCCCCCCTTTTAAAATCGTCAATAGCATTTCATTTATATCAGCTTGGGTCTGAGCCGTTGAGCTTGGTAAAGCCGCATTTGACAGCTTATGACAGCCACAGTCTAATAAATTACCCCCTTAGATTCAATGTGAAACTTACTAAAGCAAAACAATGACTGTAATCATGCTGAGAATGTATAGTTTGAAAAGTGTGTAATATAATGGTGAATGGCACTGGTGTTATCTATTCTACTCAACAGTGCTGTTTCTAATACCAAGTCTGTCTAACAATTTCTCCTCCTAATCTCACCCATTTTGCTATAAAATATAGCATTCTGTGTAGAATTCAAATGGGTCCAATACGTTTTGTGGTCTGTGCTGACTTACGCATATGATCTGCTCTGTGCTATTTTGTCTCTGGACCGGAGCAGACTGTGTGCGCGCTGCAGTGGTTTGCAGGACACAGTGCGAAACCAGACTTCACTGGACTTCACTTCACTTCACGATTATTTTGGTCAATATTGTAATCACGAATATTTAACATGATTATGAGTGGGCCACATGACCAAAACTTTATATGAGTGATTTATTTAAAGATAGCAATATATATCAAATATTTTCTTTAAATAAGGTTTCTATGACATCTACAGTTTAGAGATCAGCAAAATTGCACAATTCTCAATACCACAGCAGAATAATATGATAACTCATATTAGTAAAAAACAAAACAAAAAAGACTGTCAGTGTAATAAAAACAAAAACAATTAAAAAAAGGCAAATGAAACAAACAGTGCTTTAAGTTTTTTTAGCAAGTCTAAAGTATTAATTTAACAGCCTACTACAGAAATTGAATAATTTAATGTAATAATAAAACAGCATAGTCTTCACTGTAAGAATAATTAAACTTTCTTTGTTTCTTATTAAAGCAAAAAAAAAAAAAAGTCCTTCAGTCAAGAGCAGTGAGTGATTTTCTCTCTGTCTTTTGTTGTTTGATTAATATTAAGCACAGTCGACAGCAGGAATAGTCTGTTGTCACTTTAAGAGCCGCATGGATCCAATTTACTGTTACACACATATTTTCATTCTCAACTGTTTACGTTCACTTAAGACAGTGTCACTTTTGACACTTTTTTTGCCTGTATTTGACCATTTAGGCACGCACCTTAAGCTAAAAGATGAATTCCGTGTTCTGTTCCGTGTCGGAGCGCATGCACAGAAACCTCCTGAGGAACAGTGCAAGACAAGTTATCTTTCGCGCTTTTAAAAATCAACTTTAATAAATCAAGCTCGTCCCATTTTGCAAAAGCCACGTTACATGATTTTACTGAAATTGGGCTTTTATGGAGGAGCAAAAGCGCACTGCTAGAAAGGGGGCGGAATAGGGCGCAATAATCATATTTTCTCAATTATTGTATTTTCATAGTCGTTGGAGGCCGAAATCGAAACTGTATTTCGATTAATTTCGCAGCTCTAATTTACACTCTCTGAATCGTTTCCTGTCCCCTATAGTGCACCACGTGCCATTCACCATACTGAAAATACTAATTCTATGAACATGTGACAAAGGGCATAACACAGGCATAAACACTGGTATGGCATATGCAAGATGAAAAGATTTGATGACAGAGAAAATGCCCAAGTTGCTTCTTTTTTTACAGGACATGTAAGGAAATTAATTATTGTGTTGAGAGAACTCTCTGAAACTCACTAGTATGAGTGACTAGTAGTCATTTATATAAACCTCAGAGACACTCATGCTGATCCATGTTGATCTGGAATTTAGTGCAAATTATTGAACAAATCTGAATCTTTTGATGAAAGGAAAGGAATCAAAAGTTGTTTCCTTTCGCATTACTGCACAAACTTACGAGGCCGATGACAAGAACCTTTTTAGAGAAAGCCTGTGGCGGCCCCGGTTCTCCCTGTGTGCTCGTTGAGCTGCGTTTAAGATTGCTGTGCCTCCAGCGTGGAGTGGCAGATTACGAGTACAGCAATCTGAGCGTGTCAGCACTCACAGGCCGCTGATCCGGGATAAGGCAGGAGTGCAGATCTGCTTGGACTCCGACGCTCTCCCCATTGTTCCTCGTCTCCATGCCAGTGCACAGCCAGACACTCTAATCTGCTGTAGAGCAAGTGAGGACAGTGAAAACTGTCCGCCAAGCGATTACAATAATCACTGCATTCCAGCCATCTGTGAGTCGAGAGCTGTGTTCATTTAGCGGATCTATTTGGTTTCAAATGGTGACCACGACAGGCTGAACGGAGCTGAACAATGTTTTCAGCTCAATGAAGCAACAAGGGTTGAGTGCAGATGAGGTAAAATATCATTCCATATTGCTGCAAAAATCCTCTGCGTGACCTGACTTGACTGCACTCATATCATGTATGTGAACAGATGCCTGTAATACCGATTTAAATGAAGAGGATCAAGCTGTTTTCATACATCTGAGTGTCTTATACTCCCGGCGTGTCTATTACATATCAGCCGTAATACATCAGAGCTCCTCTGGGATTATGTTGATCAAACTGTCACACGCTCTAACAGCACCATTCAAGCCCTTTATGATTTAACCCATTCATTCTTCCTGACTGATCTCTATTCCTCTCATTTCTCTCTACATCATAATTAAAAAGTCTCATTAGCTGTGAGAAATGTAATTCATATTACACCACACTTTGTTTGAGCATTTATTCAAGTAAGGCATTTCCTCAAACCGTACAAACGGACTGGTTCAATAGAATGACTCAGATTTCTAACTTAACATATCAGAGAGACAGAGAAAAAGATGACCGTTGAGGTGAGTGCTACATCGTAGCTTGTTATTAGAAAAGATCTGAAAGTCTGTATGGTTTCTCTTTGGTTTTGACTTCTGAATGCAAACAGACATGCATACATCAAATAAACCACCAGAACACAGAGTGCAATATGGGCAAAAATTGGTATGCTAATCATGTTTTACTCCAAGAATTTTCCATATTGCACCAATTTTGCTCAACATGTTGTAACGAATCAGTCCACTGAAGGCGAGCGTACTGAAGAACCCATGTGCAGTTTAGTCACAGACGTGATCCAAACATCCAAACAATAAATGAAGATTAGAA
>NW_015549593.1:2336718-2336970 GCF_001515605.1 Sinocyclocheilus anshuiensis | reverse complement strand
AAACCCAAACACAAAACCCCACATTACATATCCCCCCCTCTAAGGGCGGCTCCAGACGCCCAAACAAAACCCAAAATGTCCTGGAGGGTGGTGGAGTGGAGGCGGAACTGAGGGAGGGACGGAGGGCCAGGCCCATGAAGAGGAACAGGCAGAGCAGGGAGCCATGGCGGAGCAGGCAGAGAGGGGGGCCATGGCGGAGCAGGCAGAGCGGGGGGCCATGGCGGAGCAGGCAGAGCGGGGGGCCATGGCGGA
>NW_015549593.1:2311976-2336582 GCF_001515605.1 Sinocyclocheilus anshuiensis | reverse complement strand
AGAAGAGGCCTCAGGAGCGCAGTGTGCAGCCCACACGCTCAAAATAGCGACCGCCATTAAAGTAAGGGCAGCAGAGGGCGGCAGGATCTCTATGACTGTTGGGCTTGAGAGCACTGATGATATGGGGATGCCCGCAGCTCGCACCGACATCAGAGGTGGGTCCATCACACTAGCTATCAGTCTTTTCAATCTTGGCCCAAGCTCCGTGTCCGACTCAGGCGTGGTGGCCATCTTGGCCGGGGACTCAGGCGTGATGTGAAGAGGTTCTGCAGCGGATTCATGCACAGGAAAGGCCCTTGGTGCAGACTCATAGATAGGAAAAGCCTCAGGGACAGACTCATAGGCAGGAGAGGCCAAAAACATGAACATGAAACAAAACCCAAACACAAAACCCCACATTACACATGTGAACACTTTTAACAGCATTCTTTTGGTTTATTCAGTGTGCATGTCTTGAATGCATGTGTGTTTACGTTAAAACCACCAGAGAAAAATACACTGACTTCCAAATTTCATGAGAACATGGTATGTGAATCGCACACTCAGGCACTTGCAGTTAGTAGTTTTGCTTAGATTTACATGTTAGCTGGTAATTCAGTGTCTCTCCTGACCTTTGCTCATCATTCCTTTTCTCATAGAATGACCATTTTCATTTAGCTCAAGTGGCTTTTGTTTTTGTTCTGCAGTCTGTGCATTCGGGTTATCAAAAGATTAATTGTTAAAAACTGGCCCTTTGTGATAATATGTATTTGGTATCAATGTAATTGTATTATCCTGCTCTCAATGATAAGCATAAATCGCTTTCTCACTCCGACACATGCTGGGAAATGAAAGCTCTCAATATCTGATTCTATCAGGTCTAGAGCGAGCCATCCATCTTTAACATCATTGACTCCCACTGTCACAGACTGCAGCCCAAACAGATGCTGGCTGCATTAATTATATTTTACAATTGTCAGCAGATTAACGAGGACACTTGTGGTTGCCAGCATGTCATAAAGTGTCTGACTGCATCTAAATGTCTTATGACCTTTGTAAGCATTCAGTGTAGTCAAGAGGTCAACGCAAAATGCTAAGGCTAAAAATGCAAATTTGTTGAGGCTTAAAAAATAATGCAAGACAGTATTATTCAGTCCCTAATAATACTGAATGCTTGTGTAGTTCTAGTGTAGCCTACAACTGAGACTTACACTGCTGGCAGGTGAGCTGATTAGAGAAAGTTATACTGACAGACTATCTGAGCTCAGTGTTTTTTTCTACATTCTCAGCAGGTTGAAATGCAGGTTGAACAATACAAAGCTATCAGCTCCAGTATTCTCTCAGCCATTGCTATCACTGAGCTAGTATGCATTAAATTGATCAAAAGTGACACTTAAAACATTATAATGTTGCAAAAGATTTCTAATTTAAATCCATGTTGGACTTTTAAACGTCATATTCATCAAAGAATGACTTGACAAAAAAAATGATCAGTTTTCTCAAAAATATTAAACAGCAAAATGTTTTTTAATACTGATAATAATAATAAGAAATTTCCACAAAATCAGCATATTAGAATGATTTCTGAAGGATCATGTGACACGAAAGATTGGAGTTATGGCTGCTGAAAATTCAGCTTTCCATCACAGAAATAAATGACACTTTAAAATATATTCAAATAGAAAATTATTTGAAACTGTAATATTTCACATTATTGCTGTATTTTTGGATGAAATAAATGCAGCCTTGGTAAGCATAAGAGACTTCTTTCAAAAACATTTAAAGAATCGTATCAACCTCAAACTTTTGAACGGTAGTGTACATTTTACAAGTGTAGTTGAAATTAATTGCAAAACATAACTGTGATCCCATGATATTACACAAGGTACAATCATATAAATAAATAATGAACGTTGCAAATTACAAGTATATACCAAGTATAATAAAATAAAATTTAGGAGTTACATCAGCATATTACATAACTCAAATGTCTTAATAGCTTGGAAATTTTGTCCATAAACTGCAGGGAAAAGTAAGTTTGCAGGAATATATTTAGGAACATCAATTTTATATGCACAAATATTAGCAGACTTTCCATAGTGACCAGGGAAGGACTCCACTGCTGGTGTCTGTATATAGCTTTAGTGCCATCAACGAGGTGGATTATACAGCCACAGCAGCTCAGGAAATGTGACCAAAAGCTTATCTCATTGGTTAGTCAGATTGTGTTTTGGATGAAACGGGTCTCTCAGTTCTCTCATTCTAAAAGTGAAAAGGCCTTGAGGGTCTTATGTTTTGGCCACTTTCATGCTGGTTTTGGCATTGCTACACAGTTTGAGATGGTCTACCTGCAACAATAGCCAGTCTAACCAGCCAGTGCCAGTAATAGACATTGTCTTATTCCAGTAACAGCTTGTGCAAGCTTTTGCCAGAAAGTGAACAGTGTCGCCTATCTAAACCAGGTCCAAACTGCAGTAGTGTGGAGACTGTCATTAGTGGTGTGTGTGGTCACTTTTTGAAAACGTGAGTAATGTCCTAAAGCAGTAGCTCTGCATGCACACAGGATTTGCTGGCCCAGCAGTTAGCATGAAAATACTGTTCCAAAGACAAACCATATGAGAACTTGACCTTCTCTTGCAGATTGGGATGGAATATATTCTGTGACAGATATGCATCATGAAGCCTAATAGGAACATCACTCAATGCCTTGATACGTTATTCTCTCCAATGATTTTAAGTAGAAAGTGTATCCAGGCCTATAAACATTAACCCTTCTTTCAAAGTCAATGATAACTTCTATCCATTATCCATTATCTTCATTTTTGCCTTTAATCATCCTTTTAATATACAGCTAACAGGAGAACAGAAAAAAAGAATCATATCAGTGAGACATTGACACAGCACAGTCCAAAGAGCTCAGTGTATTGCATATTACTGTATGTGAAAAACCACAGTAGGTAGTCATATAGCAATTTTAACTTAAAATAAATGAGGTTCATGCTAATTCTGTGCATATTTGCCAGAAAACTGTAGGGACCACATGGCCAAGACAACTTCTAAATTGATCAAGAGAAGGTCACCCACCAGGAAACCTAGCCAAGTTAATTTTTAGCATCACCCAAGCTGTTGATGAGACTCAAGCAAAGGATGTAAAACAGCATGTTACACCCTGAGTGCACCACTGCTCATAATTAAAGGCAGCCAGCACGACCCAGTATTTTACACAGGAGAGGATTTTTTTTATATACATGGATAGATTGAATGCTCCCAAAACCCCCCGTACAATACATTATATCACAAAAAGATAATATAAAAGCTTTTTAACATCTTTTTTTGCAATTTTTCATCCGTAATTGAATATAGTGATCTTCGTAAGACAATGAATAATTGTTTTCTATGGAATATGCTCAGGGGCATCATGCACCTACTTTTTTTGAGGGGGCTTCAGTGACATATCTGACACTTCATTGTGAGACTGTGAGTCATGATAGTCTTGTGCTGTCATTTTATAGTGTGCATGGGGGTTGGATTCAAATCCTGATATAATATACATTTTTATAATGAACTGAACTTGACTGCCAGTGATCATAACTGCCAGATAGCATCCTGCATTTTCATCTATGCATAGGTGTCTGGCAGTGCAACAGCTGAGGGTGTTCTCTGTAGTCCTTAATGTGAGTCACCTGCAACAAAGATTCCCTAGTGTGAGTGTGACATTTAAACTGAAATATAACACGTACATTGTTAAATTCTAAAAATATTCAATATGTTGTCAGATTAATATTTTATAACATTTTTGACAGATTCCCCCAACCACCCACACACAAAATCTGCATGAATCACTTAAGCATTTTGGCTTCAAAACAGCTAAATTCACCAAAAGGCAACAACTTTGGGTCACTATTAATTTTGCATCTTCAATAATGTAAAACGTCTCAGGTTACGTATGTAACCATGGTTCCTTGAGGGAACGAGACGCTGTGTCGCAGAACGCTTCGGGAACGTCTTCTGTGACCACGCTCTGAATCACATGTGAAATCAGTCCAATAGCTGGGCGAGGTGTCACAGGCGGGTGACGTCATGGCCAGGAAGCTATAAAAGCACGTGCGGCGGAGCCGGCGTCAGCTTCAGGAATGAAGCAAGCGCTGGCAGGGATGCCGGAAGTATGGCACCGAGACGCAGCGTCTCGTTCCCTCGAGGAACCATGGTTACATACGTAACCTGAGACGTTCCTCTTCAGGAACTCGAGCTGCGTCGGAGAACGCTTCGGGAACGAGAATGCCCACACGGCCAGACTTTCAAATCTCTGCCTAGTGTGGAAGCCTGCACAGCAGGTGAGAGAACAAAAGAGCCAGGAGTGGCTCGCATGTCTAGACCGTAGAACCTGACGAAGGTAATGGGCGTGGACCAACCCCGCAGCATTGCAGATGTCCTGCATAGAAACAACTGCTAAAAAAGCCTTAGAGGCTGCCACACTTCGAGTGGAGTGAGCCTTGACCCCTAGCGGCGAGGGAAGGAGGACTGAAGGCCTGGAGTACGATAGGCTGTGGTGCAGATGAGGGGTCTTTAGGGACATACCCCACTCGAGGGTACAGAAACGCCTTGGCCAGACCGGGCGCAAAGTCAAGATAGGAAGGGGCCACAGATAGGGCCTGCAAATCCCCAACTCTCTTAAGAGAATATATCGCCAGAAGAAAGATAGTCTTTATCGTGAGGTGGCGATCAGAAATCTCCTCGATTGGCTCGATACCCCAACTCTCTCATGTGAGCGAGAACGACATCTCGATGTCGAACTGCTACCTGCTCTGAATGAGCTAAAATCACCCAATCGTCGATGTAGTTGAGTATGCGGATGCCCTGGAGTTGCAGCGGAGCCAGAGCAGCATCCACACACTTCACGAAGGACAGGGTCAACCACAGATGCCTCTCTGCTGCCACCAAGGAGACCGCCCGCGCCATTGGGCGGTCCATGGCAGCTATGGTGGCAGCAGAGAGGCATCTGTGGTTCTTCTTAACTCCGCGATGTTATCAGAGTTAAGCTCCTGGATGAGTCAGAGAGAACCAGAGGGGACAGTGCGATGTCATCTGATGGCCACTCATGACCGCACCCCAACCGGTGCAAGTTTCCCCTCGAGAACCCCCTGGTCTTGAGCCACCACTGTAGGAGTCTCATGTACAGCAGGCCAAGAGTAATCACGTTGGACGCAGCTGCCATCAGACCCAGCAGTCGTACGCAGCGGCTTGGAGGGCAGTGCCGGAGCCTTTAAGGACGATGCCATGCCTGGGGACAGATAGCTAGCTAGCGTCTGTTCAACCCGGGGCATTGCCCTATAGCCACACTCAGTCAGCCCCGCCACATTACCATAATAATCTGAGGCAGGGATGAAGAGACGGGTCGAAAAAGGCCTGGTCCACGACCTCGACACCTCAGTGTGAAGTGGCTCCGGCATGGAGGTGGCGGCCTCGTGTGCAGGAAGCGTTCATCTAACTTGCTTCGCTGCGGCTCGGTCTGCTTCTCGGCGGGCCAATCGATCTTTAACTTGGCCACGGCACGAGTAAGCACCTCCACTAGCTCCTCATACTGGGGCGATTGAGGGGGCGAAACCTCTTCGACGCCCTCCACGTCAACCTCCTTAGAGGAAGACAGGTGGAGCATCAAGCCCTCACCCCGGGAGGAAGTAGCCGCAGAACGGGCTTCCGAACCCAGAGATCGGGCACTGGATCTGGTGGGTGAGGAAGGAGATAGGGACTCGCCCGTCTCCATTCCCTCTGCCAGATCCAATTGCGAACCCCATGAATGCAGCCGCCGCTCCGCCTCGACGGAAGCAGGGCCAGCACCGCGAGGAACGCTTGCGAAGGCTCCCTCCTCAAAGAGAGCCCTCCAGGAGCGAAGCGTACGCAGTGGGAGACGCTCGGAATGCGGGCAGCCGGCCCCCTCGAGAGCCGACTCTGCGTGCTTCGCTCCCAAGCAAACCACGCACAGGCTGTGTGTATCCCCACCCGTGATGTAACGTGGGCAGGGAGGAACACACAACCTATAACGCGGCTTGCTCTCACCCTTAGAATGCTTTGTCTTTGCATAAGCTTTAGACATAGCTGGAGCTTATGAACCTTTTCACAATTGACAGACAACAATAAATATGACTGACACACACAGAGCGCTTCGATGAATGACAGAAAGCTGACGCCGGCTCCGCCACACGTGCTTTTATAGCTTCCTGGTCATGACGTCACTCGCCCGTGACGTTTCGCCCAGCTATTGGACTGATTTCACATGTGATTCAGAGCGTGGTCACAGAAGGCGTACCCGAAGCGTTCTCCGACACAGCTCGAGTTCCTGAAGAGGAAATATTTATTTTTTGTCATTTGGAAGTTGCATTTGAAATCCATTTGGATCAAAAATATGTGGGGGCATGTCGGTTTGAATAGGCCTGACGCCTTTGAATATGCCTGGCCTTACTGTGATAATCTCAGAATAATTCATTACTAAATGAAATGTCTTCGATTAGACTTTCTCAGCTTGTCAGATGACCCATAGATGAACATACTGTCCGACATTGCTAAATAAATGAAAACATGATATTTTTGTAACTTGAATAGATTTTGATGAATGTCGCTTGTCATTTTCCCCACTTTCCTCAGCTGCAAGACGTGTTTTGTGTTGGCTACTCTGCCAGCTATCATTTTTCAGCATTATTGGTCAGCATTTCCTCCTAATAGCTTTTGAACAGCTATTCCATGGCCTCCGAGCTATACGGGAGATTGGCATCACTCGGTCCCTAATTATGCAGCCTGCACTTCACCAAAACAAACATTGCTCTACGAAGAGATCTAACTCAATAATGCCAACAAATTGCTTTCTGTCTCCCAGCAAAAATATTTCTGCTTCTCGCCTCTACCTGTGCCAGAACAAAATCAGATGTCTCAGGTAGGTGTGTTGTGTTTGGAATCTAAAAGACAAAAGATGATTAGAAATTATAACTGTGTTATAATGCAGAACATGATCAAATGGATGTTGAAAAGATGGATTTTTGAAATGGAGCTGATGGTTTTGGTATATGAGATTGAGTATACTGACATGCTTCTAAAGAAGCTCTGAAAGAGAAATGAATGGAATGAGGTGGCTTGCAACACAGACAGATCAAGTAGCTCAAGGATTTGTGGCAGATTTCAATACAGCCTTCTGTTATGAAGCGTGAACCTGTTTTTGATGGCAAGATCAGACTTTTTCTTCCATAAACATTGAGCATGAAAACCTAGGAATGAAAATAACGGCTGGAAGGCAACATCAAGCATCATAGTGCAAGAAGAAAAGAAAAGATACAGAGCAGCATGAAGCACAGACATGAACCACTGACCAAAGATCATGATAGTAAAAATGTCTCCAATGGCACACAATGCCAGACCATTTTTGAAGAAGTGGTTGATGGACCGACATATCAAATTAAGTCGAAGGTTATTTAGACAGTGTTGGTCAATGGCTAGGTAACTTAATTCCACAGCTACCATTGATTCCTACATTTTCTAGTCTGAAATACTGGGTCTTGACACCAGTCCCAGGGCTAGACCATCGTTAACCTGTTATGTTGGACAGAGTGAGGAAATACCTGAGGTTATTGTCCTGTGAGCTTCTGGTTAATATTACATCAGGGGAAGCATTTCTGCTGTTACAGGAAAATGACAGTTGGGCTGCTTCCAACCCATCACCCCAGATGGTGGGGCACATGCTTTGCCCCCCAGCTGGCTCACGGAAATGTCACAAGGTTGCCCAGCATTTGGTTCATGACGGGGGAAAAAATGCAAGAAAAAAAGATGGGTATGTTTTACTTTTGCTGATGTTCGGCCTTTCAATGTTTCTCTGTGTTTCAGTGTGAGCCTTCAAAGAGCATGATAATGTTACCACATCACAGTTTAAGAACTTCAGAGTGACATACTTTGGATTCCAGGATAATGAGGTTTTAACAGGGAGAGGTTAAATAATTTGGAATGGGAAACGGGACTCTTTTCTTTTCAAAAAAGATCCAGTTTCAAATAGGGATGCACCGAAATGAAAATTCTTGGCAGAAGCCGAAACCGAACAAAATTAAACACTGGGCCGAAGGCCGAATACCGAATACCGAATACTGAAAACGGTTTTTCAAGTTTTTTTCCCCATGTATTTTGTATGAAACTTATCCACATTCAAGTGTTTAAAAAAAGAACGCATGAAGCTAGAATAAAATGTTTTTGTTTATAAGCAGATGCCCTGTTCTTTTGATGTTTTGTATGTTCAGATATTCATGTAACAAAATATATACAAATTAATACCTAAATAGGGACATAGTAGTATACTTAAAGTATGATGTAAAGTTCACTTAAAAAAAACTTACGAGTATACTTGCAGTATAAAACTACTAAACTAGTAGTTTACTGAGACTATACTTCAATGTGTACTAAAAATGCTACTACAAGCATTTAAATAGTAAACCTATAAGTTCACTTTTAGTATAGTTGCAGTACAAGCTAAACATTTTGATGTAAACTAGTTGTGTACTCAAAGTTTACTACTGTTATACTTAAAGTATACTTAAAAGTATACTTTTATATACTAGAAAGTGGGCCAATTTAGTCCCAAGGAGTATTGAAATAGTACACTTATAAGTATACTACTAGTACACTGATATTTGTATACTTACTACATAAAGTATACTTAAAAATATACTTGAACTTTACTTAAGTATACTTACTAAAATAAACTTGAAGTATACTACTTTTTGGTAAGGGTGCTGCATAATAAAGAGTGCGCGCCTCTCACTCTGCGCTGGTTGCTATTTGATCGCGTCATATCATTGTTCGGTACTATTTATTCGGTCTTTTCGCTTATTTTCGGTTGCCGAACATTCGGTGCATCCCTAGTTTCAAAGCATGTTTTGGTAATCTTATCACTAAGGAGTACGGTGTTAGGATAAAAGTCCCTCCCAGAATTTTTTTTTTTTTTTTTAACACTCTCATGAGGTTCATGGAGTGAAACTGGCAAAATAGTCTTTTGAAAATCACCCCACTGGGCATTTGGTGCAGTTAATTAAAGAGATCAAGAGAGAGCAGCAATGAAGTGGCATATGCTAAATTCTTTAGATATTGCATAAGCATACTGTTTAAAACAACAGCATCTCTCCCTCTCCAAATGCCCACATGGAGATACAACACACTTTTTTATATTACACTTCAATACAATCACTTAAAAGTGCATATAATAATATTCAAATAATTACATACACTGCTGTTCAAAAATTTGAGGTCAGTTAAGTTTTTTATTTTAAATTTTTGAAAGAAATTAATACTTCTATTAGCAGGGATGTATTAAATTGTTCAAAAGTGACAATGAAATGCATTTAAATTTACAAAAAGATTTATACTTAAATGGTGTTCTTTTGAACTTTTTACTTACCAAAGAATCCTAAAAAAATAAACAAATATAAATAAATAAAAATAAAATCATCAACACAAATAAGCAACACAACTGTTTTCAAATGTTTCTTAAGCACCAAATTACCATATTAGAATAAAATTTCTGAAGGATCATGTGATACTTAAGACTAGAGTAATGGCTAAATTACATTTTAAAATAATATTAAAGTAGAAAACTGTTATTTTAAATTATAATAATAATTTACAATGTCAAAAAAAAAAGCAGTGAGCATAAGAGACTTCTTTTGTTCAAAATCATAAAAAATCGTACAACCCTAAACTTATGAATGGTAGTATATAAAATATTTACCAAGACATCAAAGATGTGTGCTGTTGGTGTGCCTCCATGTGAATGTTGGTGTGCCTACCTTGAATGTGAGGCAATTTGGATAAAAGTGGCTGTCAAACGCATAAATATAATTGTATCATATATGCATTCTGATGGACTAAATATAATGAAAAAGAACATGGGAGCACCAGTTTAAGTCTCAAGAAAGAACAACATTAAAACTGGTACGCCAAATATGTGGTTGGAAAAAACAACCCTATTTTTTGGGGGGGGGTTTAAAATATTCAGAAGAAAGCTTCAGGATTAACATCCAGATGGAGCCATTGTTGTATTACATTTCTGTTCTATTCTTCCTGTGCTACAGATATACTGACTCTGTCAAGTTATACATACTAATGTCTACATGTCTTATCTGCATATGAATCACGTTTTAATTGGAGAGGAATATTGAATGCACATGAAGAAAGGTTGATTGCATGCATTATCATGGCTGATATAATAAGAACATTTACTGGAGTGGCTACTGCATGAAGATTTGAGATACATAATTAATACTGAGAGCTCACTAGAGACAAATAATGGATGAAAGAATAGAGAATCCAAGATGTAAAGAAATGCAAACCACCATTTAATGTGCATTTCTCATAAATTATTTTCAAATAAATGAAACTAGACCAGCAACAGTGTCATCCTGCCAATAGCTCAAGTAAAGCCTGTGTGCAAAAGCCTCATTCATTTATGACTGATCATTTTCCAGATTCTATCATCAAAAGATATCAGATGAAAGCAAACAAGTAATGAGAGGCCACAGTGTTCTAGTTCCTTGTTTGTGCTCATCTCAAACTGACAATTAAGACCATTTTTAAAGCATCACTCTAAAAGTGTTTCTATCATAATAAAGTAGCTATTTTGACTTTACATTTAAGTAAGATTTTGCATTACATGGCCTCAGTTAATAATTAAATCTAGAGAACCAAACAGAAGAATAAAAATATAAAATAACATTTGACCTACTTTTTCTTTCCTGGCATGGATTTAAATTTCTTTAAACATATTGTTTAACTTTCCTTGAAGAAATATTACACACACTAATGCTGTAAACATTTGAGAGAAAACTAAATAAATCATTTTGTCTCTCATGAGCCATATTTTAAAAAGAATGAGAAAACAGGCTCTGCTCTAACTCCCAAGAAACTATTTGTTATATATTTATGTGCGTTTACACTGAGGGAAGAAGAGGAAGAGGAACAGCATGATGGATTATTACACAAAGAACAAAAGTAGAGCCATATGTGTGCTAGTAACTGCAACTGAATTGTAATACCTGCAAAAGCAATTCATTCTTGTACCAAAAAACAAAACAAAAAAACACACTGATTAAAAAGATTCATGATCCAAAAATGTTGTTCATCTAATCATAACAAATGAGCAAATGAGACAGCATATGTTTTACAACGACTCTTATATAACTGGCTGAATGGCCAGAAGCCACCTAAGAGGTCATAGCTCCACCGGATACAGCTCATCTCAGATCAGTGATAGATAATAGATGCATGATCTACAAGAATAAGGTGGTCTACAATAATCTACTCTATGATTTAGGCATAGGAGAACCGATAAGGCTGCTGTTATTGTCTATGATCATCAGACAATAATTGCAGACAGAGCGCACGTGTGTCGATGTCAGCATTTTAGGACAAACACAGGTTAATGAAAATGTGTCTTCATAAGATTGTAAACAGAATATTCACAGAATCTGCTGACTATCCACTAACCTGCAGTACAACATTTTTTTGTCATACCTAGTTTTCAGCATCAGAAATTCAGCAAAATCGGTTTCATTCTGTTTTGTGTATCTCCCTCTGCAGATGTGAAGCAGGGGGTGCAGTGATTTAGGCTGAATAAAGCCTTGATTAATCAATATTTTCATGCTCTGAGGCTCACACAGCATAAATCAGCATGGAGATGAAGTCAAGTTAACAATATGGACAACACTGTCAATGCTCTTCACTGCCTCTAGCCTTTCAAGGTGATTTATATTGCGCACTATAGTCTTAATGTCATTCTCTCCATCTTCCCTTTTATCACTTTCCAAGGTGTTTCAGTGCAAATTATTCATTTTTCATATACATTAAAACAGAAGCAAGTTGGTTGTGCATTAATATTTGAAAGAACATATGAATCGGTCATGTCTCATCTACTGTAACTCTAGTGCCAAACTATTATACTGGAAACAGAAAAAAAAAATCCTCAAAGATTCCCTCCCCCTCAATGCCCACAGGAAATCTGGTCAGCTCCATGGGAGAGCTCCCTTAAAAAGCCTCTCGCGTTTGACCTCATAAGAAAGTTGAAATAAATGACTCTATCATGCTAATGCCCGACAAGACTCCGCTCTCCCCCACTGAGAGGGGAGTTGTATTTAGAATGTTAAATCAGTCCTCCTGTACCACAACAGCACTCTGACATGCATTCAAACTGAATAAATATCGGTGTCCTGTTTGGGTCAATGCACACATTTTGCACTTCAAACTTGAAGTTAAACTTCAAAGACAGAAATCTAGAAAGAACTTTTAGCTTCAGGCTATTATAGATGGACTGACTGACAACGCAGTATGATTCAGTCTATATTCAGTCTTGGTCTAACAAAAACAACAGCATACACTCTTAAAGTTGACATTAAAGGGGTCATATGATGCGATTTCAATTTTTCCTTTCTCTTTGGAGTGTTACAAGCTCTTGGTGCATAAAGAAGATCTGTAAAGTTGCAAAGACTAAAGTCTCAAATCCAAAGAGATATTCTTTATAAAAGTTAAGAGTCAACCACGCCTACCTAAAATGGTTCGTTCTAACACGCCCCCACATGTCTACGTCACGATGTGGGAAGATTTGCATAACACCGCCCAAATGTTCACGCAAAGAAAGAAGGCGTAACTTTTATTCTCGCTGTAGTATTGTTGTTGCCGTCAGGTTGTGAAGACTCTGTGTTTCTTTGTGAAAGCGAAACTACTTTGTTTGGTCTTCCAAAAGAGGACGATATCCAGACGATAGTCCAGCCCGGGGTCGTCACATGTGGTTGCCACAAGCCCGCCGAACGCTCCTTCGTCGAATCTGCCGGCCGCCGCTCACTCAAGGTGTGACGCTGTGTTTCGTTGTGAAAGCAAAACTACTTTGTTTGGACTGGATGCAACAAATGCCTCGTTTATAATGGGTTTTAATGTTTTTGTCTCGTCGCTCTGGCCGGACAGGGCATCACAGTAACATTTCCTTCACACGCTTGAGGTAATCGGCCAATCACAACGCACTGGATAGCTGGCCAATCAGAGCACACCTCGCTTTTCAGACCGATGAGCTTTGTAAAAATCGACGTGTTTCAGAAAGGCGGGGCATAGAGGAGAAACAATAATGTACGGTATGTGGAAAATAATGTGTTTTTTGAACCTTAAACCGCATAAACACATTTCATTACACCAAATACACAAAATAATGTTCTTTTTAGCAGCATCATATGACCCCTTTAAGTGAAACTTCACACGATTTTCTAAAATCTAATTGTGAACAATTGAACTATGCATATTTTTCATTTTTTTAATTTGCATTCAAAATGTCATAACTCAAATCTTCTTTATGGTGATGTATGCAAGACTTCTCCAGTCACTGGATCTCCTTAAACTCCGCCCCTTTCTTACAATCAACCACAAACACGCATTCAGAGCTGCTTCCATCCAATCAACAACCGATGGATAGAACCATGTCACCAGCTTATATTTTTTCTTTCAATCATCTGTTTCCCTTGATTATCAAAATATGGAAGAATAGATCTGTCAGTACTTTTGTTTCATCAAGACTTTAATGAAACATTACAGATTTAATAAGTAATATATATATATATATATATATATTTATAATTTTTAAGAGAGTAAAAGCAAATACATAGCAACCAGTGCTGCAATGTCAATGTCTGGTTTTAATGTCCTAGTGTCCTTGAAGGGGTTATTTGACTATTCTTCTCGCTAACTGGCCAGCTGGTGTGAAATTCAGCACAGTGTGTCCTAGAGATGCTGAGGTATCTAAAACATGCATGCAAGTCTCTTGTGTATTCAGAAACATGCCTTATAGACTGTGTAAATCAACAATTCTCTGTGACTTGAATCAATCATTCTGCATCTCTACTTTGATTTATTTTTAGAGTAAAAAGTGCTGGACATTTTTAATACAATCATGTCCACAGACGATGTCAGAAAACACTGAGCCCCTGGGCCCTGACTCACTGTTTGCCCTAGCCAGGTGAAACAAGGATTTCATCTTGTGTCATGTTGGGACCCTACACTGTCCCAGTGGTCACAGTAAAAGGGATGTAGTTGTTCTTCCAGGGACACCAGATCTGAAAGGACATCCCCTTGTTATCCCTCTTTGAGAGCAGAGCCAGAGGCTCCTGAGAGAGAGACAGAAGCAACCATTATCTCTGTTACCTGACACAGATGACAAGGGCATAATGGATCTCCAGCTTTATTCTGGTACCCCTTTGGTAAATATGAGAATATCCTTTTGCATATCCTCAGTGAGGACAAACCGATCCACAAACCACATCTCATGCAGAGCACAACCATGAGGACATTTTCGTTTCATATCATGTAACGATGCAAACTAACTTGTAACACATAAAAATGACAGATGTCTAGTGAAACCTACAGATATGTCCCATTGCATGTTTCTTATCTTAATAATACAGAAAATGTACTGTGCTTCCCTGATTCACACAATCATGAGGCACCGACTAAGAGTGAGAATGCTTTAGACGCACAAGCTTCATACAGAGAAATGGCAATCAATAGCAGTAATGAAAATATAATGAAGTGTGTTGGAATGACAATGGAAATCAAAAGTGTAAATCAGACTTTTTGGCACACATAACTATAAATACAACATTAACATAGCACCGAGGAGACAAGAGAACAGACAACACCATCAGTTTAACCGATTAGATATGAGCTACAGATCATAATACCACCAGTCTCTTCAAAACAATTGTGAGGTAAGAAAGAATAATTTCTCACCAGGTATATATTTTAATTCAAGATCATGCCATTGAATAATGAACGTTAAATGACAGGAATGGTGTCATTTGAATCAGCAGGTTCTCTTATATACAGATCTGACATACGCATTAAAATAACTAGAAATATGTCTGAACAGATGGAGAAGATTGTAACAAAATGGGACATTATATGATCATTTGTGACTATCACACATACCTATGCATTTAGAATTAGTTTTCTAAGTTTTACATATTTCTATATTTGTTTACAATTTTACTTGATCTTGTGATTTATAATGATTCCTATAAAATCTTTACAATAAAATGAGGCTGGTAGTGGGGAATTACATAATTATGAACAAACTAGACTTGTGCCGGTATTCGGTAATGCGGTTAATCACGGTAATTAATATGCACGATATTGTTATCGTGGGCACTTCTAAATACCGTGAATAATTATATATTACAAATGATTCCGAATTTTGAATGCATTTTAAGAATACTTTTCCCATCAACTGGTCAAAATGCACAACACCTGAAAGATGCGTGCGGCACTCTGACATAAACAAGCGTGGACGAGAAGCACATGGCGGAACATGTGAGAGACGCTCTGGATGAAGGTGCACTTTCACTCTCTAAGTGGCTCGTGCCTCTCTATCCTGAAACCAGTGAGCAGCAGAAAGAAGCTCTTAAAGACACCCACAGCTCCCCAAACGCCGTCATCATCATCCCTCTAACGCACACACACATAAACAACGCACTCCCTCCTTTGCCACGCGTCCCTCATTTTCCAAAACAAACACTGGTTGAGCTCCAAATGCATCTGAAAGTCAGTCCCATATGACATATAAATTTGTTTTGAAGTAATAGAGGCGAACGATGTGGAAAACTGTATGTGGCATATTCATCAGGGCATAGTGATTTCATCAGTGAATTGTGATCCGACAAGCTTTCAGCACTGTGGACAGCTCCACCAGGACAATCCCTGTTGTAGATGATTAGGAACATGGTAGCTGGTTTCCAGCAGTTTTAAGATGGCCAAAGCTGGTCATTAGTTGGTTAGTTGGCAAGTGAGTTATTAGCTGGTTGACCAGCAATCATGTTCCAGCTTGACCATCTTAAGCTAGTATAAACAGCTAGTTGAGTTAGTATACATAACCAGCTTGGAACAGCTAATGACTTGGTTAGACCTCTACATTTATTCATTTAGCAGACGCTTTAATTCGATTATTTATATAAGACAAGCTAAGTCCAGTTAATGTTTATCTTAGACCAGCTAGAAATGTTCCATGTTCCAACACAAAGCTACCAGCTTAATGAATTCCGATTGGTACAGACAACCAAACAGCAGTGAGTTAATTAAGCTTAGTTAATGTCCCTTTACTTTCTAGTTGACATTTTTCCAGGTGGTTTATAAGCATGGAGGAAAGACTGTCAAAGGCTATGTGCTGGACATTTAAACCATTTAAATACAGTTCTGAATATTTCCCACTCTTTCTCGGTTGTCTGTGTAATTATAGGTCATCGTAACAATCGTCATAATAATCATAGTCAATAATCAAGACAATATTTGTGAAAATGTCATTTATGGATGCTAATATGTATTAATTTTAGTGGCCAAACTCCACTTCATTAGATTATGAGTGACAAAACCTGATTTCCAGTATGGAAGGACAGTCTGTGATAATTTAAACAGTAATGAAGTTGACCATCAGTGTCATTGACCACTCATAATTCTGAATAAAGATGGATGCCCTGCATATTTTTTTTTTTTCAAAGTGTTTGCCATCCTGTGCTCCTATCTTTTCAGTTACTGAATGTGCATAATTTATTTATTAATATTTTTTCTTAGGCTGGTGGTTGTAAACAGTTTTGGGTCTCATTCATCTTACTTTACTAGACAGCTGGTGACACCCATAGGCTTTAAATGGGATGACAACACCTGCCCACTGACTCACACAACTGCTACTCCATTATCCTTAGTGAGGACTAAATGATTTACATGGAAAGAATGAACAGGAAGTAGTGCAAAAAATCAATTAATTATGTTCAAATTCCATTAATCAATACATGAAAAGCTTTCGTTTAGTACCTGATACATTTAAAGTCAAGTATCAACCTTTAATAAAACTAGCTTTGTTATCTCATTTAATTGTTTAACAACAGCAAACTAAAGAAGCCATGGCTGTAGCACAGGGAGTAGAGCATGGCGCTAGCAACAACAAGGTCATATTGATTACCTGAGAATGCATGAACAGATAAAATGTAAACCCTGAATGCATTTTAAGTTGGCTTGGGGGGGAAAAGGTGTCTGCATAAAAGCATAAATGTAAATGAAATCAATTCCATTTCATTTGGTAATTTAGTCTCACCTGCTCAAATCATGCTGACTGCATCACTGGCTAGATCAACAGCAGGTGGGTTAAACAACCTTAAACTAAACAGTGACCGAAACTAAATCACCACAGATGTGCAAGATTCTTGTAAAATACAGTGTCACCTCATTTACCTAGACTCATACTCATGAGAAAAAATGTGGACAGCTCGATGAAAACATTGCAAAGGAAGTTCAAAGCCAGTTGTATGACAGTTGGATGATAAGTGTGTTTGTGCAACAGTCAGATGGTTTAATGTTGCAGTCAGGACTCATCTCCCACTGGGATGAGTGATAAGCCTGTTATCACATAAGAGAGTATAAACAGGCTTCACAAGGGACAGAATGCAGTGACAATGACATTAATATTTAAAGTTTGACCCTCTCAGTTCAGATGTTCATTTTCTCATGGGTCAAAATACAAAAGACCTGCATTGTGAAGCATTAAGAGAGAAGTAAAGTCCCCAGCATTTCAATATAAGTCCCCAGCTTATCAATTACTTATTAACTGAACACCATGCATGATGCTATCAGATAATGAGAATAGAATGTATTGCTCATGAAACGGTTTGCTTAAACAAATGCATGACCACTCAGGGTTTTTTCCCCTTGCAGTTTGCAATGAATTGATCTTATTCATGAGCTGTAACCGTTTTTTTCTATATTTGCACTACTTCATGTTACATGGATCAATACTAAATGCTGTGTTGAACATCAATTGTGTGCAATAAATATGCTTGTGGTCTAATTAGTGCAAAAAGATTCACAATCTCACCGCCACAAGGATGCTAGTATTACGCACTCTATATCTGATCACCATATGAGGACTTTTCAACCGTGCATGCTAGTTCCTGTTTTCTTTTCCAGTGGTTGTGATGGAAATAGATTTTCAATGTGACAAGAGTCTCTAGAGAATGTATTGCTGAAGTTAGATTGCCCAATTATAGAATCATTATACACTATTTAATTAATATTTATTAAAAATAATCTAATCTATGCGCAAAACCACGTTAGTAGTATAAGTTGTATTGAGCTTCAAGGTATTTATTCATGTGCATAATGTTTTTAAAAAAAAGTGATTCATGTGCCCTGCCTTCTACTGACAGCACTATTTCCACCATCTGCATAAATGCATTCAGTTCCCATTTATCTAGCAGCTCAATAGACTCTCCCTTAAGGTCTTACCCTGAGCTTTTTCTTGTCGGATGTCAAGTTATTAATCTGTACTGAATCGCTATTACATTACAAGGCCATTTTTGACACTTTCTTTCAGCCATACAAATCCGATTTTGGTTAAACATCACCTTCCTAAAGATAGAGAACCATGAAAAATACATTATTTATTGTAAAGTCTCAAAGGTTGCAGGATGTTAAATATTTCAAGACCTCTTATATCGCACTCAGAAACAGATACAATCTCACCACAATGAAGAATATGACTGCTTAAAGCTGTATACCAATCCTATCCAATGTTCAATGATCTTAAGCTCTTGGGTACTTTCCATATGGTATTTATTCCTGGAAATACAGAATTCAGAGGTTGAGAATCTGGTTTGATAGATGATAGATTCAAATAGTGTACTATGGCTTAACATTATGCATTAAAAAAGCTTATGTTTCTGCACAAATCGTCAAAATATATAATGAATAAATTCTACAGTGTTAATTATATATTTAAAGATCATCCAAAGCACTTACCGATACTGTCAAACCAACATTTGATTCATATACTGTTTTATTTGTCAAAAAAGTCAAAAAAGTCAAACTCTGAGGTGTTGCGTTACCACTAGACCACAAAGTTATTCTTGTAAGCAGATCTGTAGTTAAATGGAAAGATTCTCCTCAAATCATCTCTGGAAACCGTTGCAAGGGTCAGATTTTGTCTGCTCTGGTCTCCTTCATTCTCGGCACAATGTCAGACACGAGCTGCTTCATTACTCACACCTCTCCAGACGAGTCTTCACCTTCACTGGCCCTGTCAGCACTGAGTCAGGTATGTGTGAGCCTCTGAACTACAGACATTACTCCAAAGAGTACATTTGCTTCATGAGACAGCTGTCTGTGTCCATCTACCTTTAAAGAGTAAACATTTGTAACAGTGTGTTTCAGGTCTTAGAATTTGTTTTGTTATTTTGAAATTTACATTTAACAGAATTTGTTCTTAAGAAAAAAAAAATACACAAAATATCTTTATATTAAACATGAGTGGGTTTTATGAAACACAATTCGAGACATTTCCTCCATTAGAGGACCTAAATTTAGATACATTTATTCTGGGCACCACAATCTAAAGCACCCCACACAACTCAGTGTCCTCTCCCGCTTAAATGAGTCACAGTGTTGATTATGAATAAAACATTTCTAGCATATTCAAACCAGTGCTGTTAACTACAACTATAAATATTGTTTTCTGTAATACAATAAAATATATTACATGAAAAAACACAGATTTAAATATTTTAAGCCGAACCATTTCTCAGTTTTCCAAGACTGATTATTGATTATTATTGTTGTTGTTATATTTAATGTAGTACTGCAATCATATTTCCATATGTTAATGATGAAAAAAGAACAGATCTTTTGCCTGTAATTACCTTCATCACAAGTCACCTCAGGCTCTTGTGCACTAACTAGATCGAAGTCCATCTGGCACTGTGTGTTTGTTGCACGAATGGACATATATTCACACTACACACTAAACAAACTGAATCCATTAGGAGAGGATGAGTTTGTTGACTAACATAATCCAGTATTCTTCACTTGTAGCTCTAGGTTAAAAAAAGAGGAGAGAAAACAAACTCTCACTGGCAAAATTCAGGCAAGGACTCATCAGTTTGATTTATAGCAACTCCAGTGACACCCATCATTTCTGAAATAGCAGTTACTGACAGATAGCATCACACGAGACGGCCGGTGTCAGGGTGAGAAAGAAGTAATGCTCAAACAATGCTGAAATGCATTTGCTATTTCAGAGCGGAGACACATTTGTTACAGGCTGACACGAAATATTATGAATGGTCAGGCTGGAGATTGTGGTGTTCTCAGGTTTTTCAGAGATACTCACTGATGCCTCTGGTGGAGAGTTCACTTGAATTTGTGAATTGTCAGGAACATTTTTGTGGTCATATATTTAAAGGTGAATTCAGGTGAGTAATTTTTTCCTCATTAAAAAGAAATGTCCCTAATTTACATGAAGAATTTAACTTTTGAAAATATGTTTAAATTACAGTATATACAACTAAATGAACAACACTGTTTTTCTAGACTAATGACTGGAACTTTCTTCTTATTTAAGTGTGCATTGTATTAATTATACTTCTAAATGTTTATGCTGTTTATTTCTTTCTATGTAGGTTTTTAGCAAAACAAAAGCTTCTTTAACTATACAGAATATTACATACTTGAGTTACAGTAAGTATTGTTTTTTTTTTTGCAATAAAATTTGTTACTGTTTTTGCCCACCTGAACAATAAACAACAAACATTAATTTTGCAGACCTCTGCAACCTAAAGTGACAAAATACACTGAATTATCAGCCATTTGCATAATAGTTTAGTGTCTATACAAGTATAAGTCCATTTCTCATGTCTGAGCCATTATTTTCTGTCATTTATAATCATAAATCATTATTTAAAGAGTTCCGTGTGCTATCTAATCTCATTGCAGAAATAAGTGATTATTTGGAATGAACTAACTGTCACAGTCTTCAGTGGGTGTGCCCAGGAGGGCCACCAGATGACTGTGTTCTGGGAGCACATGGCTTGTGTTGTGTTTGTCTGTTGCCATGTGCTCTCTCCTGTCTATTGTTTTGCCCCTCCCATCTTGTTACCTCGTTATTGTTTAAGTTGCTCCACCTGTGTCTCCCTCGTTAGCCTCCTCGTTTGGTTCCTATTTATTCTCCTGGTGTCTGTCATCCTGTGCTGATCCGTCATTTCTCATTGTGTGTGTTTCGTGTCTGCATGTGGTGCCGCTTTAGGCTTGCCTGTCTGTTTTTCCCCCTCGGGGTGGTTTGAGTTTGTTTTTGTTTCATTTTTATGATTAAAATAAATAACCATTTCTCCTGCAATTGAGTCCTCGCTTCCTCTATCCTCACGCACCGTGACACTAACAAAAGAGATGTCTTTGAGTTGTCTCTCTCCCTCCTGCTGTCCTCACATTAAAGAAAATATCTCATTTTTGTCTGTCCCAACAAAAGAAAGACTCCATGGAAACCTGGCATCCACAATTATCACTGTGCCTTATTGCTTTTCTAATGTAATTATCTCTGTAGAAAAGAATGACCCTAGCTAATATGCGCTGACTAATGCTGCCATTAAATGACAAATCTACCATAAAGTTTAGATGAAATTAAACATCCACATTACTTATCCTGCAAGAAAAGTAAATTATATAGTAACTGAGCAATAGCACAAATATTGCATGAGAAAGAGTGCTGTTATCCCAAATATCATCACGAGTCATGACTGTGATTCAGCCACAGTGAGGCCAGTAATCAGCCGAGGCAAGAAAACAGCCAAAATAGTTACCAGAATAGCCAGTTACTTTGCCTATTTTTGATCCACAAAGTCTCAGATCAACCATCACACGCCTTGAGCAACACTGTCAAAATACTGTCATTTTACTCATCCTCATATCATTCCAAACCTGTATGAATTCTCTAGAGTTTATTGTATGGCAAGAGCTGCGCAACAATTCTTAAAAATACAGGCTATAAACAAACAGCATGGGACTTTTAACAAACAGGAAGAGTAAATAATGTCTGTACTCTCATTGGGTATACTACCCCTTTAAAGGTATAGTGAGGGATTATTGATAGCTGTTTCGCGAACTGATTTCTATTAATCCTGACAGCGGGAAAAAACACTTGGCAGAGTAAAATATGAAATCTCTAAAAAAAAATACAACAGCAGTACTGATGGGCAGAACTACAGACACATTGACTGTGTTTGAAAACTTTAAGTACTGTTTTAGTCATCTTCATTCATTGAACGCAGGAGCACAGGAAAAGCATCCCTGCCAAGAGAGAGTTACAAATCTACTATTTAAAGGTCAGTGATTTCACGCATTTTGCGAACCTCCTACATTTTCCCTCTTAAAATATGTACTCAACATAACGCAACCGTTCAAATAAATATCAAAGCCACACGCTCAACACAAACAATGGTTCAACAAACATGAAACCACTAAAAAGTAGTTAATATTGAGTAACATATTTTAGACATAATATTGCCACTTACTTTGAAGGTTTTTGTTCCGCCTATGAAAGTAGCTCCAGACCAAAGCAAAAGATTACGCTTTGAGCAGTGCCTTTTGTTTGGTCTCCGAATGAATCAGGGTTTTTTAACGAATTGGTTGAATGATCAATGCAATGACTCGTTAATAATACACAAAAGACAGTCGCCGCCTAATGGCGTAACGATGTAACCCACACACACACACTCACACACATAGGCTATATGGAATAGTGTCACGAATTCGGTCCATGGACTTCCGTTTATTCACCACCAGAGGTCACCCTTTCCATTACATTGACTCTCGCACAACACAAACTGTTGCATAGCACCCCGGACTACATATCCCATCATTCTTTGCACGATTTGCACACTGCACTGATTGCACTCATTGCACACAGCTGTTTCTAATCACCTCACTCACTATATAACACCCACTCTAACCACCTTTCTCTGCTGAGTATTGTTTAGCCCGTACCCCATTCCGAGTCCCATTCCGAGTCTCTGAGTTTTCCTTGTTTTGCCTTGCCTTGCCTGTTTTTGTGGTTTCTGATCTTTGCCTGTTTCCCTGGATTTTTCCCTCTCGTCTCACCCCTGTGATTCTGTCTGCCGATCGGTGACCTACGCTAGCCCTGGGACTATTCTTGTGTTTTGCCCGCCATATACCTGTTTGCCATTGTTTGACCCTGCCTGTTTACCACGTCTCTTTAATAAAGCCTGCAGATGGATCCACACGTCTCACGTCTCGTCAGCCCTGTTACAAATAGATTATTGAGCCTTTATGCAACATATTAAAAAGAATGTATTTGATACACCAGGCTTTTATGGCCCATATAATGGTCATGTTTTTTTGTTTGTTTTTTGTAGCTTGAATAAAGTATATTCTTCATATGAAATATAATAACATGGATAATTTCTGATAGGACTGTTACAATAAACCAAAGAGGACTGTTCACAAGGCCAAAACTTGAAATGGTTTTAATGCAGTGTTTTGTTTTTTGTTCTTTTCAAATAACCTGGACAATTTTGAACACTTCTTGTCAATGTGGATATTATTTAAATACATGTAATTTTATTGTTTATATTCTGACTCAACAAAACACAACTGTCATTCTAAAATCTGCCATCCATCTTTTTCATCCACCTGCTCACATACATATGGGGAAGGCTTCCAATTGTTTTGAAAATATTTTATAAGGCAAAGCACTGTTCATTTCTCTATTCTCATCTCTCACAGAAGTTGAGTTGGGGGCGGGGGGACAGGTGGGCCGCCAGATGTTCCTGCAGTACACAGCCATCACCCAGAAGAGCCAGATGGGAAATCTAAACACCTCAGAGAGAGGGCTCCCCTTTGAACGTGAAGGGCTCTCATGTCTGCAATGTGACAAATGGCTTTATTTATATGCAAAACTGTAAAGAAATATATTGGATCAGTTTTACCATGCTAAGGAAGAGACCAGAGTTAAAGGCAACCATAACATCATACAGGACAGCATTACATTAGTGTTTTCACACTTCATTCTCCTCTGAGAAAGATTAGTGTCACTGTTCATTAATTACAGTCAGATGTGACTATGATGTCATGAATGAAAGTGACTTTCATGCGTGCTTGCAAAAGTAAGCACTGCATCCATGTTTCTTTTGAGATTATTAAACTATTAAGTCCTAATTGAAAAACATATAAACAAAAATTGTTGTTATCCGAAACAGCAGCAGCGGCGGCAGAATTTATTGTTGTTTTGTATGACCTGGAGGTTGTATTATAAAATTATCTTGCTTCCCACAACCCACAGTTCACCAGCCTCTTAATCAGGTTCTGCAATATGATTAATATGATTGAACTTCCCCCTCGGGATCTCACAAGGCTTGTGCGAATGACTTCTTATCTAATTACCACGATTATCTTGAGAGTGCAGAGAGTGAATAGATAAAAAAAAAAAAAAACTCAAAAGAAAATTCTCAAAAGAAATTGCAAAAATGATTCAAATTTCAGCACCAGTGAACAAATGAACCAAAAAAGTGGTACTTCTCTGAATCCTGCATGACTCTTTACTCAGACAAGCTTTTATAGACTCAGTTTTGCTCTTCGGTTTTGTCTTTTCAGAACAATTTAGCATTCATTGGGTGAAATGGATCTATATGATGGAAAAAAATAATCATTTTTGCTCATTAGCCACAATTTAGCCACCAACAACCATATTCACAAACACCATTTAAAAAGTACCATTCGTTCTTGGGCTTCATTGCCACT